>NC_141083.1:49245546-49845546 GCF_041138505.1 Cibotium barometz
TCCATACATCCACATCCACATCCACATCCACATCCATACATCCACATCTACATGCTTATCTCCATTTTCACATCCTCATTTATACATCCACATCCCATATCCACATTCATACATACACATCCATATCCACATCCATATCCGCATTCATACATACACATCCATATCCACATCCACATGCATACATTCATTATCACGTCCTCATTCATACATCCACATCCACATACATACATACATACATCCACATCCACATCCACATTCTCATTCACATCTATACATCCATATCTACATGCACATTCACATCCATACATCCACATCTATATCCTCATTCACATCCATACATCCACATTCATGCATCCACATCTACATGCCTACATCCATACATACACATCCACATTTACATCCATGCATCCACATCCACATCCTCATTCACATCCATACATCCACATTCATACATCCACATCCACATCCACATTCACATCCATACATCCACATCTACATGCTTATCTCCATTTTCACATCCTCATTTATACATCCACATCCCATATCCACATTCATACATACACATCCATATCCACATCCACATGCATACATACATCCACATCCACATTCCCATTCACATATATACATCCATATCTACATGCACATTCACATCCATACATCCACATCTATATCCTCATTCACATCCATACATCCACATTCATGCATCCACATCTACATGCTTATCTCCATTTTCACATCCTCATTTATACATCCACATCCCATATCCACATTCATACATACACATCCATATCCACATCCACATGCATACATACATCCACATCCACATTACCATTCACATATATACATCTTTATCTACATGTACATTCACATCCATACATCCACATCTATATCCTCATTCACATCCATACATCCACATTCATGCATCCACATCTACATGCATACATCCATACATCCACATCCACATTTACATCCATGCATCCACATCTACATCCTCATTCACATCCATACATTCACATTCATACATCCATACATCCACATTCATACATCCACATCCACATCCACATCCACATCCATACATCCACATTCATACATCCACATCCACATCCATACATCCACATTCATACATCCACATCCACATCCACATTTACATCCATGCATCCACATCTACATCCTCATTCACATCCATACATCCACATTCATACATCCACATCCACATCCACATCCACATCCATACATCCACATCCACATCCATACATCCACATTCATACATCCACATCCACATCCACATTCACATCCATACATCCACATTCATACATCCACATCCACATCCACATGCATCTTATCATATCTTATCACTTCCCATATCTTTTATGCATACCTCTATGCATGAAATTCAATTATGCTAAAAGTAACACTTTTATAATAACATATTCAACTTTTATGCATACCTCTATGCATGAAATCCAATATGATAAAAGTAACACTTTTGATATAAAAAAATTATCCTTTATGCATACTTCTATGCATGAAAAATTAAAAATGATAAAAGTAACACTTTTGATATAAAAAAATTATCCTTTATGCATACTTCTATGCATGAAAAATTAAAAATGATAAAAGTAACACTTTTGATATAAAAAATTTTCCTTTATGCATCCTTCTATGCATGAAAATTAAAAATGATAAAAGTAACACTTTTGATATAAAAAAACTATCCTTTATGCATGATATTAAAATTCAATTTCTCCATGATTATAATGAAATTCTTTCAATTAATCTAGGATGATAATTCCTAGAATATGGTAGGAAGTCCTCTTTTTATGCTTTGAATGAAATTATTTTATGCATAATTTTTATAAAAATTTTGCCATAGCTCCGCTGCTATGACTGATAAATCTCAATTTTTTCTAAGGGATAAAGCTTATCATTAAGGAAATAATTAAAATGATCTCTAATTGGATCATTAATCTATAGTGGATTGAATCATCAATATGCATAAACTAAAAGCATAGAAAAAAGCCATTAAATTGGCCTCAAGCATAGCTTAATCTTGGATTAAGGAAAAGCTTTATGAAAAGCTTGATTTGGATTGAGAACGGGTCATGAGTATGACCATTTCTTGAGTGAGAGAGAGAATTTACATAAAAATCATTAGAATTTAAACATAAATGAAATTAACTTCAATAGCATTTATTAACTTATGTAACTCTTCACTACTATTCAAACTTCAATAGTATTTAAAAAAAAACCATACCAATTAAACTTCTCAAGCTTGAGAGGGGTTGAGAAGAGAGAAACATTGAGAAATTATAGAAAGATCAATATTCACTAATTACCTTACAACTTGCTTGATTCTTTGTTCACGGTAGAGGCCCCCAACCAATCAATTGGTTAAGTATGTTGATGGAGCCACTAATGGGGATTGAAGAAAGGGGGAAGCTCCAAAAACTAGTGAATTATTAAATGAATTCACAGTTCTTGGCTTAGGTGGAGTAGAGTAACGATGCATAAACACTAACTATTTTTCAACAAGGGGGAGGCTTCTATTTATAGGAAAAATTGAGCTCCTAACCAAACAAACTGATTCTAGAATTTTCTAAATCAGTTTGGTCAATATTTGACCATTTTTAGGTCAGTTAAGCTAACTTTTTGGAACTAGACTTGAATGAGGAGAGAGGAGAGATGAAATATCTCAATTTTTATGTGTTTAAAACTCATTCAAGCATGTGAAATATGCACCTCCTTTAAAGAACTCCCCTTCCTTACATATGTGTCATAATGGAATCATTTTAATATTGCTCATAGTTTTTTACTAATAAACCTTGTACATTTTCAACTCTTCATCTTATGTGAAATATGCACCTCCTTTAAAGAATTCCCCTTCCTTACATATGTGTCATAATGGCATCATTTTAATATTGCTCATAGTTTTTTACTAATAAACCTTGTACATTTTCAACTCTTCATCTTATGTGAGCATTTACTCATTTTTGGATACCCAAAATATCTCATATTTTTAATATTGCTCATAGTTTTTTACTAATAAACCTTGTACATTTTCAACTCTTCACCTTATGTGAGCATTTACTCATTTTTGGGTATCTTCTTTCTTACAAATTTGGATTTATCTCTTCCCTACACATGGATTGATGCTATTGGCCCATAGGAACCTTAATTGGACCATAGTCTAAAGATTTCTGAAAATCTAGACCCTTAGACTATGGTTCTTTATACCTATTTCCAATTAATTCCAATTGCACATTGGAAAATTCTTTTTGAATTTCTATTTCAAGGGAACTCATCTGAATTATAAGAGATATTTTTCTATCCAAAAATATTCAAAATCTGAATATTCTCTCTCTAGAATATTTTTCTCTCTCTAGGCTAAAACAGATAGAAACAAGGTCTTTATATTTCTGAAGAGGGTTGATTACAGGGGAAGATACTAGACATCAAAAAGGGGTTGGGGGAGGAATCTTACATCACGAGCCTTCATGCGCTGTGCGAGACAATATGATAAAAAACAGAAGCAGGAGAGAGCACACACAAGAGAAGCAAGCCCTAATCCATATCCATCAATCATAAAGAAGGAGAGAAGCCATAGTCACAATCTCTCTCACACACACAAAGGGGAACACAACATAGTGTTATGTCCACACTACAAAGTAAACCTAATGTAATGTCCACACCACACATGACCAGCTGGACGCGGTCATAAACACACCACACAATATCTATCTACCATACTGTCACTCTGTCAGCACCCACCATTTGCTATCCTCCAACTGTATACGAGCTTGACATTTCAACACTCCCCCTCAAGCTCGACATGTCCATCTCTAGGACTCCCAATCTAGTACGGAAATACTCGAACTTATCCTTACCAAGTGCTTTGGTAAAGATATCTGCAACCTGCTCATCTGTCTGCACATATGTCAAATCAACATGCCCATCTAGCACTTTCTCTCTGATGAAGTGATAGTGGACCTCAATATGTTTGGTCCTGGCATGATAAACTGGGTTGCTAGCAAGCTGAATACTACTCATGTTGTCACAATGAATGACAACTCTCATATCACTCTGTAACCTGACATCATCTAGCAACTTCTTCAACCACATAGCCTCACATGCAGCTGTGGCTGCTCCACGATACTCTGCCTCTGTGGTAGATAAAGCAACTGTAGGTTGCTTTTTACTGCTCCAACTCACAGCTCCACTACCAAGGCTGAAAACATAGCCACTAGTAGACCTCCTGTCATATGCACTACCGGCCCAATCTGCATCTGTATATCCATAGACATGCATGTCTTTTCCTGCCTCATAGAAAAGACCATAATGCATGGTAGTTTTGACGTATCTCAGAATACGTCTCACAGCATCCAAGTGAGGTTTACGAGGACTCTGCATAAACTGACTCACCAAACCAACTGCATAACTGAGATCTGGCCTCGTAATGGTCATGTAGATAAGGCTACCATTTTCTTGTACATGGTGATATCATCAAGCTCATCACCCAAATCAGCCCTAAGCTTCATGTTTTGTTCTAATGGTGTCAACATTGGTTTGCATGCTGTCATACCATACTTTGCCAGCATGTCAAGTGCATATTGCCTTTGCACCAGCCATATACCCTTGCTTGTTCTAATCACCTCAATGCCAAGAAAGAACCTTAAATCACCAAGGTCTTTCATATCAAACTCTTTGCATAAAGAGGCCTTAACCTCATCCATGCCTTTCCCACAATCACCTGTGATAATCAAATCATCAACATAAATGACTATCATCACGATACCATCATGTGTCTTCACATAAAGTGTAGAGTTTGCATTTCCAACCACAAATCCAATACTGACAAGATATCTGCTGATCTTGTCACTCCAAGCACGAGGTGCTTGCTTCAAACCATAGATTGCTTTCTTTAACCTGCAAACAAAAGTCGGATATTTTGGATGTACATATCCTTCTGGCTGTTCCATGTACACCTCTTCTTGTAGTTCACCATTCAAGAAAGCATTTTTTACATCCATTTGATGTAAAGCCCAACCTTTTTGTGCTGCTAGTGCAATGATAGACCTCACTGTAGCCATCTTAGCCACTCGGCTGAAAGTTTCATCATAATCAAGACCATAAGTTTGTGCATATCCTTTAGCGACCAGCCTTGCCTTATGTCTCTCTAGGCTACCATCTGACTTGCACTTTACCTTATACACCCATTTGCAACCAATTGCATTCTTTCCTTGAGGTAACTCAGCCAATTCTCATGTATCATTTTTGTCCAAAGCATCCATCTCTTCATCCATGGCTTTCTCCCATACATGCTCTCCAATAGCCTCTATATAGCATGTAGGTTCCACATGCTTTACCATAGATGTCATGTATGCATAGTGCATAGCAAAATCTCGATATGTCAATCTTTCAACTGGATATCTGACTCTCTAGGATCTCCGCAATGCATGCGGGTCACTCTGTATACCTGTAACTCTAGCATGTGGTGGCACATATCTGTCCTGCCTAGCACCAGGTGTGCGTAAAACAAGTATGCCGAGCTCCTCATCCAAACTCTCAGAACTAGATGACTCATAACCTGTGATTCCAATTCCTTCAACTTTCTTCTTGCCTTTATCCATAGCACTACTCCCAGTGCTCAATCTCTCATGCCTCAAACATCCTGACCATGGACGTACACTGCTACTCTCAGCTTCTGCTGCTGGCCCAGACATAGTAGTAGAACTAGAACTTGCTTGTGATGGCAAGTTCACAGGCACATTAGCCTCAAGTGAGTCAATGACTCCCTCATCTTTTGCTTTGTACCAACTAGCAAGCTCATCAAACACCACATCTCGTGAGATGACTACTTGTCTAGTTTTAGGATTATAACATTTGTAGGCCTTTCGATCCTGTGCATATCCAACAAATACACATTTCTCTGCCTTAGGATCCAACTTCCGTCTTCTTTCGTCAGACACATGGACATAAGCTACGCATCCAAATACTTTAAGATGTCCAATGTCTGGCCTGTAACATGTAAGCCGCATCTCTGGCATGCTTCCATGAATGGCTGCTGTAGGTGTTTTGTTCATGATATACACTGCAGTAGCACACGCTTCTGCCCAATAGTAATCTGGCATGCTCTTTTCATTGAGCATTGCCCTTGCCACTTCACATATGACTCGATTCTTTCTCTCAGCCACACCATTCTGCTGAGGTGTATACCTACAAGTCAACTGTCTTCTTATTCCATGCTTCCACAAGAAATGCTCAAAAGCTTTTGAGGTGTATTCACCCCCTCCATCTGTTCTCAAACATTTAATCCAACAGCCATATTGCTTTTCTACAAGAGCTTTGAAATCCATGAACTTTTCCAGCACTTCACTCTTCTCTCTCAGAAAGTATATCCATGTCATCCTGCTGAAATCATCTATAAATGTCACATAGTATAGACTGCCTTTGATAGATGGATTTTGTGCAGGGCCCCATACATCACTGTGTACTATCTCAAGTGGCCTGTTACTCATATTTCCTTCTCTAGGAAACCTCAACCTTGCTTGCTTTCCAAACTGACAGGCTTCACAGACATGTACCTCTGACATATTTTTCACATTTCCATCATGCATCCTCAAAGGCACACTGCCAACATGTGTTATAAGATGCTGAGTATCATCTCCTGTGACCACATAACCATTTGTATCCAATGGTTGCATCTTCTCAAACCACTCACCATGACATGTCATGTGGTTTGAGGCACCTGAATCCATATACCATGACTCATCTCTAGCATTCTGAGAATCCATTGTCCCCATAATGTGCTTCATTGCAAAAAGATGATTTGAACTCCCATCATTGTTACTAGTAGATGCATAATTTCCATGTTGTGGTCTTCCATTCCTGACATCATTCTGCTTTTTGTAACAATCTTTTGCCATATGTCCAAGTTTGCCACAATAGTGACATTCAATCCCATTCAAATTTTGTTGAGGACCTTGCCATCGTCCTCTACCACGAGCACCTGTTCCAACTCTCCCCCTATGGGATTGAAATCCACGACCTCCACGTGATCCAAATGATGATTGTGAATTCTGAAAATTCTGATTTGATTGGGGTTGACTAAACCTGTCATTCCAACCACGTCCTCCACGGCCTCGAGGAGTAAATCTCCCCCTGCCTCGAAAGCCTCTAGAAGAGTAAAAAGCCTGATTCCTTGCATGCTCATCATTGCTCGACGAGGATGCACCACCTGTAAGACTCATACCACCAAGTCCAAGCTTCAATTCTTCCACAATGAGCAATGACACAAGCTCATTAAAGTCTGGCATTCCTCCCATGTTGAGATATCGAGCTCGTCTAGTGAGGCGGTGGCCAGTGATGACCCGCCTGGGGGATAGGCCCCACACTTACACCACTGGCATGGTTGGTGAGATCTTGGGTGATATGCGGCCAGTGGGATGACAGGCTGTGTGACAGCCACTCTAGAGACTGGCATAGTTATAGCGCCAGCTCATTTAGTCGGGTTCACACTATAGAGAACCCGTGTATGTATTGGTTGAGTACCTTTCATATTGTGTGTACTCTTATTCTTGTATATGGTGTGTTGAGTGTTGAGTAGAGAAGAAGAAGATTTTCAGCCTCTCACCTTGTATGTTCTCTATTAGGGTTTTGTGAGTGTGTGTGTGTGCTTGCAAGAGCTCAAGCTCTCTTCCCCCCTGCATCTTTTCATGGTATCAGAGCCTGGTTCGTGCTAAGGGCTGAGCTGCAAGCAAGAGAACCACAGGAAGCGGTACGAGGGTAAGAGCTGCAACTACTCTTCTCTATTGTGTTGGTGACTACACCCTTGTCGGGAGCTCTACGGGAGGCACCGGCAACGATCTCTGATTGAGGAGCTTTCTTCGCGGGAGTAAAGCTGTAGGGCAACTATACAGTCCTTTGGACTAATCTTTTCGGGCCGAAAACGCGTTTCGGGCGCGTCTGGACCTCCGTTTTTCAGAAAGCAGGCGATTTCGAGCACCGCGGGTAAGTCATCGATTCTCTGCAGAACTCTGTTTTAAGAACTGCAGGAAGACAGATTGACTGTGCAGACACTGTGGGTGCTGCAAAGAGGTCTACAGTTGCCATTGGGTGTATGTATGCACATTGAAGTCACTGGTTGTGACATTTGAGTACTACAGTACCGCTGTGCAGAAAATACTGCAGGTTGTGCAGAAAAAACCAGAGTGCAGTTTTTGGTGAAATTGTGTGTTTGGCAAGATGTCTAATGATGGCATAACACAGATTGTGGCTGAGAAGCTGGATAAGAATAACTTCCATGCTTGGAGGTTCAGGTTAACGAATTTCCTGATGGGAAAAGGTTATTGGGACTACATAGAAGGTGAGCATGAAGAGGCACCGGAGATACCGGATATAAATCCGACTGCTGCAGATGTGAAAGAGTTTAAAGATTGGAACCAAGGAGCCAGGAAAGTAATGTATTGGCTTTCCATTAGTATACAGGACACCATGATTGGGCACATTCAGGATGCCAAGTCCCCCAAGGAGGCGTGGGACACCTTGGTAAAGCTTTATGAAACAAATACCAAGGCACGTAAGATACAGTTGAAGAATGAGCTTCATACTGTGGAGAAAAAGAGCATGTCTGTGAATGACTATGCATTGAAGATAAAGGGTATTGTGGAATCCCTTGCATCTATTGGTGTGTCAGTAGATGATGATGACAAGGTGGAAGTCTGTCTACGTGGTCTCGGGCCACAATACAAGGCGTTCAAGACGTCTATCCAGACTCGGGAAAACATTCCCAACTTTACAGATTTGGTGTCTATGCTGATTATCGAAGAGAAGAACTTGGGTGAAGACCAACAGTCTTCACAAAGCAAAAACAGTTCAGAGCAACAGGCCTTCTACACGAGTTCCGGAAGAGGACGAGGTAGAGGAGGCCGTGGACGCGGTCAAGGAGGTGGCCGAACAGGTAATCAGAATTATGGCCAGCAGCAGCAGCAACAACAACAGTCCCAGAATCAACAACAACAACAACACGCAGGTGGAAGAGGCAAATTCAGAGGCACGGGGAGTCAAAGAGGCCGTGGAAATTGGCAAAGGCAATATAATGATGCACGTGAATGCTACTATTGTGGTAAGCCAGGACATGTGCAGTCAGAATGTTATAAGAAGCAGGCTGACATGCAAAATGGGAAAGTGCAGCAAAACAACTATGCATCCTCAAGCAGAAATAATGAGGATAATGAAAGGTTGTTTGTTATGCAGCATGTTGTGAATGCCATGTCTGAAAATGTTGATGCAGCACAAAAGGATAATGTATGGTATGTGGATTCAGGCGCTTCGAACCACATGACGAGTCATGGGGAGTGGTTCAAGGAGATGAAAAACCCGGAAAGACCAGGTTTTGTGGAAACAGGGGATGACACTGCTCATCCAATTGCCCACGTTGGAGATGTGCCATTATCTATGCAGGATGGCAAAGTGAAGTACCTTGCAGATGTACTTCATGTACCAAACATAACAAAGAATCTGGTTTCAGTTGGCCAGATGATTGAGCAGGGGTTGCAGGTTCGGTTTAACCCAGATGGGTGTTATGTTGAAGATTTCAAAGACAAGTGCAAGTTGGTTGCAAAAGGCAACAGAGTGGGCAGAATGTTTACGTTGAATGTAGACATGCCTGAAATGAGTGCTGCGATGTTTGCAAATGGTTCAGGAGTTGTTGCAGACACAGACATATGGCATAAAAGAATTGGACATGTAAATGTGCAGAGATTGAAGTCTATGCAGACAAAAGGAATTGTGACAGGGCTGCCAAAATTTAAAGTGGAAGGTATGCAGAAAATCTGTGAAGCATGCCAATTTGGGAAGCAAACAAAGCATGTGTTTCCACGTAACAGATATGTGAGCAGAAATGCACTAGATGTTGTGCATTCAGATGTATGGGGTCCTACGAAGACCGTTTCTATGGGAGGCTGCAGGTACTATGTCACTTTCATTGATGACCACACAAGGAAAGTGTGGGTATATTTCATGAAGGAGAAGAGTGAGGTATTCACTCACTTTCAGAATTTCAGAGTTTTGGTTGAAAAGCAAACAGGAAAATATGTAAAGTGCCTAAGGTCAGATGGAGGGGGAGAGTACTTCTCCAATGAGTTCTCTGAATATTTGAAGAAGAATGGTATTCGGAGATAGTATACATGCAGATACACTCCGCAGCAAAATGGAGTTGCTGAGCGGAAAAACAGGCACATTGCTGAGATTGCGCGGGCATTGATGGAAGAGAAGAATATGCCGCATTGCTATTGGGCTGAGGCTGTTTCTACAGCAGTATACATCATGAACAGGACTCCAACTGCAGCCATACATGATGTAACTCCAGAGGAGAGGTTTACTGGCAGAAAACCAGATTTGTCTCATCTGAAAGTTTTTGGATGCATTGCATATGTGCATGTGCCAGATGAGCTGAGAACCAAGCTGGATCCGAAAGCTGAAAAATGTGTGTTCATTGGATATTCCCTTGAGCAAAAGGGATACAGGTGTTATAACCCTGCTACACGTGAGTTGAGGGTAAGCAGGGATGTTGTCTTTGATGAGATGAGCAGCTGGTATGCTGCTGAAAAAGAAGCTGTTGGGGCTGATGTGAGTGGAAGTGTGGTTGCATAGAATGCAGGTCAGCAATCACAGTCTTTGAGTGGACCAGGAGAGTCCTCATCTAGTGGGTCTGTTGATAGACCATGGAGTGGCAGGCTGCGTCATAATACCAGCCCTACAAATGTGATTAGTACATCACGTAAAGGAAAAGAGAAAGTGGTTGAGCCCCTTGGTATGCCTGACATTTCTGCAGGGCATTCTCATGTTGATGGAGAGTCTAGTGGCTCAGATATGAGCCTTGATGAGGAGCTTGGGATCCCAGCTATGAGAACACCTGGTGTAAAGAAGGCTATGGAAGCCATGAATGAAAAGCTGCGAAGATCAGGGAGAGTGAAGAACCCTGTGCAGAGATTTACATATGATGGTTATGTGGCACATCACTATGCATATATGGCAAAGGTTGTGCAGGTTGTTGAACCCACATGCATTGATGAGGCTCTTGGAAATGTGAATTGGGAGAAAGCTATGGATGAGGAGATGGATGCACTATATGGAAATGAAACTTGGGATTTAGTGCAATTGCCAGAAGGCAAGAAAGCCATTGGATGCAAGTGGGTGTACAAAGTTAAACATAACAGTGATGGGAGCATAAACAGGTACAAGGCTAGATTGGTAGCCAAAGGATATGCGCAGACATATGGGATTGATTATGAGGAAACTTTCAGCCCAGTTGCCAAGATGGCAACGGTGAGAGTTGTGATAGCAGTGGCTGCGTCAAAACAATGGTCTTTACATCAGATGGATGTAAAGAATGCATTCTTGCATGGGGATTTGCAAGAAGAGGTGTATATGTTGCAGCCACCTGGTTATGAGGATGTGGGTCACCCCGAGCATGTTTGCAGGTTGAAGAAAGCCTTGTATGGCTTAAAGCAAGCACCAAGAGCATGGTCTGACAAGATTTCTGAATATCTTGTCACTATTGGCTTTCATGTAGCCAATGCAGATTTCTCATTGTATGTGAGACATGGTGATAGAGGGGTTGTGCTTGTTGTCATCTATGTAGATGACTTGATCATTACGGGGGACCATGATGCAGAGATCTTTGATGTAAAGATCTTGCTTAGACAGAAGTTCGAGATGAAGGATCTGGGGGAGCTCAGATATTTCTTGGGCATTGAGGTGATTAGGTCACCACATGGTATTGGATTACTGCAGAGACAGTATGGCTTGGACATGTTGTCCAAGTATGGTATGACAGGCTGTAAGCCTATTTCTGTGCCATTGGATCAGAATGGCAAGTTGAGTGCAGATTCAGGAGAGATCTTGGAGGATCCTACTATGTACAGGAGCATAGTAGGAAGTTTGATCTACATGACAATCACCAGACCAGATTTGAGCTATGCTGTTGGGTTGGTGAGTCAGTTTATGCAGGTTCCACGGAAACCGCATTTAGATGCAGTGAGACGCATACTGAGGTATGTGAGGTCTACTTTGCATTGTGGACTATTCTATGAGACTGGGACAGAGATATGTGTACATGGGTACACAGATGCTGATTGGGCTGGTAGTATCTCAGATAGAAGATCTACCAGTGGATTCATGTTTTCTTTGGGGAGTGCTGCTGTGACTTGGAGCAGCAAGAAGCAGCCTACGGTTGCTCTATCGAGTACAGAGGCCGAGTACAGAGGAGCTGCTATGGCAGCATGTGAGGTAGCTTGGTTGAGGAAGCTACTTGCAGATTTGGGTCTATCTGTGGATAGACAAGTTGTCATTTTCTGTGACAACATTAGCAGTATACAGTTGGCCAGGAACCCAGTCTTCCATGCTCGTACGAAGCACATAGAGGTCCACTACCACTTCGTCAGAGAGAAGGTCTTGGCAGGAGACCTTGACCTTGTTTATGTCAGCACAGAGGATCAGGTAGCTGACATCTTCACCAAAGCATTGGGTACAGAGAAGCTCCGCAGATTCAGGGCTTCGCTTGGTGTGCATGAGATGGAGTTGAGCTCGAGGGGGAGTGTTGAGATATCGAGCTCGTCTAGTGAGGCGGTGGCCAGTGATGACCCGCCTGGGGGATAGGCCCCACACTTACACCACTGGCATGGTTGGTGAGATCTTGGGTGATATGCGGCCAGTGGGATGACAGGCTGTGTGACAGCCACTCTAGAGACTGGCATAGTTATAGCGCCAGCTCATTTAGTCGGGTTCACACTATAGAGAACCCGTGTATGTATTGGTTGAGTACCTTTCATATTGTGTGTACTCTTATTCTTGTATATGGTGTGTTGAGTGTTGAGTAGAGAAGAAAAAGATTTTCAGCCTCTCACCTTGTATGTTCTCTATTAGGGTTTTGTGAGTGTGTGTGTGTGCTTGCAAGAGCTCAAGCTCTCTTCCCCCCTGCATCTTTTCATCCCAACCTTACTGAGATGGAAGTGTCAAAAGATTTGTATTCTTTGCCTAAACCACGCAATGTGAGGGAAACCAAATCATCATCATCCATTGGGGCATGGATTGATGATAGCGAATCTGCATAACCCTTGATTTCCTGAACATACTCATGGATACTCCTATTCCTTCGGGTGACACTGTGAATCTGTTGCTTTAGTTGTATCTTCCTTGCACCAGTGTCTATCTCATACATTCGGCACAATATACCCCATGCTTCTTTCGGTGTATCTGCATCTTGGATGTGAATAAGTAAGGCATCTGTTACACATATTGAAAAGTAATGCAACACTTGTTAAAAATATGGCAAACACCTTCACTAAAATGATGTGTAGGGCACATACCTTGTAACTAGCACTATGCACTAAAGTCATAGATTATGGGCAAATGGATACAAAGGTTATTATGCACTCTTACCATGATGTAAAAGAGTCATTTAGGAGCTCAACATCAGCCAAAGGGGTCGTGATCCCTTGATTAGGTAGCATTGGTGTGATTAGCAAGATTCTAGGGTTGGTGGTCACTTTTAGGTGCTTGAATCTAGGAGGGAAGGTGGAGATGATTTAGATGATGATTAACACCTAATCTTGAGCTTAATCCTCATGTACTTCAGCCTATATAAAGAGGCTCTCATCTATTGAAATCAACACATTTTATTGCCCCTCACTTATGTTGTCATTATGCTCATCATTATGCTAATTACTTCTTGATTAGTAGCTTAACTTCATCTTCTTCATTTCTATTCAACTATGCAATGGAGCTAGTGTTTGATCCTCCTTAGGATGGTTTTTTAACATGGTATCAGAGCTAGGACTAGCCCATGCATCTAGAATCAAGCCCCATCTTATTTGCTTAGCAAGAGATTAGTGAAAATTAGGGTTTCATTAGCTTTTATGGGTTTCCTAGAAAACAGGATCTAGAATAGCAGCTGAGTGGAGGCCTTGGTGCTCACAAACCACGTAACCATTGCCAAAATCCTTTTGTGGGCACTTCACCAGCAATATTGCTAAGGGGCATGGCACCTCAATTGCACCATTGATAGCTCCACGTCGCCGGCAACTTCGTTTTCCCCAAAACAGGCACGTTTTTGATAGGCGACCACCAAAAGTATTGCTGCAGCTCACACACATCAAATTGGTCTAATTCCTCTAAGGTGTGGCTTCATTGGAACTTAAACTTACTCCTCCTAAGAGGGTTTTGCAAATGATTGAGTGTGCTTCACACACCAAGCAAAAAACCAGGGTGCTGTCCAGAACTGCCATAGCCAGAAAAGGTACTTTGGTAAATTTGAGATTACTCATTGATTAAGTTGCTTAAGCAAGTGTTTGTGGGCTCTAAAATCATCTAGACATACTTCTATTCAATGCCCTTGAAGATTTTTAGCTCATTCTTTGTGCAACTCCTTCAAATATTGACTCCAAGTGAGCTCATTTCTCTGCATAGTGAGCAGAATATTCAACTCCACTAATCAATGATTAATCTATCCTAATCCTTATCATTTGGTGCAATAAGTGGTTCATACATGTCATTAGGGACTTGCTACATCCCCTTATTACTTCACACTTAATTTGCCCCTTGATTAGGTGTCTCCCTTGCTTCCCACAAATCAATATATTTTCTGGTTTTATCTTTTGGAAAGCATATGCTAAATAACTTGATTTAGCACTATTCTTTGGTCTTAATCTCTCTTGTAAAAGGGTAGACACTGCCTCAATCATTAGAGGTAAGACCCCCTTCATTCCATATCATAATGGCTACCAAGGATTCTCCATCAATGCGCTTTAAAGGTCATGGTTTTCACACATGGCAAACCCGCATCAAGTTAATGCTCATGAAGAAGGGGCTCTTCAACATAGTAAATGGGAATGAGAAGAAGCCAAGGACTCTTGCTGATGTTCCTTGTTGGGAAGTAAGAGATGACAAAGCTCGTGCCATCATCACATTGGAGCTTGATGACACTTACATTCATCATGTGGATGGATGCGAAACTTCCAAGGAAGTTTGGGACCAACTCACAACTCTATTTGGGGCTCGATCTAAAAGTTCAAAGTTTGGTTTGCTCATTGAATTTTTTAAGCTAGAAATGAAGTCTGGCACATCCCTAGCCTCACATTTGAACTACATGAAAGGCCTATTAACACAACTTGCAGGAATAGGTCTTAAGATGGATGAAGATGTCTCCATTGGTGTATTACTTAAATCTTTACCTGAAGAATATGACCATGTGGTCACAACCTTGACCAATATGCCAATATCAAAGCTTGTGGACATTGAAGCATCTCTTCTTGAGGAGGAGAGAAAACTAAAGACCAAGCAAATGGAGTCTCCATCGTCATCAACCTTGTCTACTGAAAATGCTTATTATGCAGGATCTAGTAGATATGGCAAGAACAAAGGCAACTACAACAAGGGCTACAACAACAACAATCTCATTTGTGACTTTTGTCACAAACCTGGCCATGTAGAGAAGAATTGTTTTGCCAAGAAGAAGATGCAACGAGTCTACATCATGGAAGAAGTGCAGCAGGAAGAAGACCAAGAAGAAGAAAAAGATGAAGACAAGGGCCACCATCATGAGGCCCTATCTATGATTAGATCAAATCATTTATTCTAAAGTGCTAAAAGCAAGGGCATGCCCTATACACATGGGTGTCCTCTTCACTCATACATGTAGCCACGTCTTGTCACACTCTTCTAAAGTCGTCCCATACCTCTTTTGTACGCATGACTAAAGCCTCTGAGTTCACATTGGCATAACCCATGTATGGCATTGCTAGTCAGACCACGCTCATGCATGCTATCACTGAGCATTGGGTGGTTAATTAGGCTCATGAGAGTCAGCATGACCAACTGCATCATTGAGTGGATTCAGTGTTTGAGGAGGGGTGTTAAAAATATGGCAAACACCTTCACTAAAATGATGTGTAGGGCACATACCTTGTAACTAGCACTATGCACTAAAGTCATAGATTATGGGCAAATGGATACAAAGGTTATTATGCACTCTTACCATGATGTAAAAGAGTCATTTAGGAGCTCAACATCAGCCAAAGGGGTCGTGATCCCTTGATTAGGTAGCATTGGTGTGATTAGCAAGATTCTAGGGTTGGTGGTCACTTTTAGGTGCTTGAATCTAGGAGGGAAGGTGGAGATGATTTAGATGATGATTAACACCTAATCTTGAGCTTAATCCTCATGTACTTCAGCCTATATAAAGAGGCTCTCATCTATTGAAATCAACACATTTTATTGCCCCTCACTTATGTTGTCATTATGCTCATCATTATGCTAATTACTTCTTGATTAGTAGCTTAACTTCATCTTCTTCATTTCTATTCAACTATGCAATGGAGCTAGTGTTTGATCCTCCTTAGGATGGTTTTTAACAACACTTTCAAAGACCGCTCTACCCATTGCTTGTGAGCCAACATCTGAGCATTATTTGGTTGAGGAGGTAGGAATGGCTCTGGGTCTTCATCCGATACAAGGCTCCACAATCCTTTGCCTTTCAAAAAACTCTTCATTCGAAACTTCCACACTTGGAAGTTAGTTCTGTCAAGCTTCTCTCCAACAATTTGTACTGGGCCATCTCCCATTTTGAATACCTGTGATGTACCCTGATGTAACACTCTTCCCGATGCTTTCCAAAGCTCCAAATGATTATGAACCAAGCTCAATATGTGCTATACATATGCATTCACACCACAAATGACTTCATGTTGCATAAGAACTTCATTTGTATCATCAAAATTGAAAAGGGGTAAAGTTGAATTTTTTGGTTTTTTCTCGCCAGTAATTTCTCGCCAGTAACCAGTTAAAGATTATGCTCTAAATCCTTCAAATCTTGTCCAAATACAATGATTCAACTTGCATTGGCTTCCCAACACATTGCTCCAACTGAACCTAAGAGGGTTTGATCAATTTCTTCAAGATGAAAGAGAACCACCAATTTTACCGACTCTCTGGTCTGCTATTTTTGCTCATGTCAGGTACCAGCACTCACATAAATTGCTCTAGAATCTTCAAATCTGAACCAAATTCAAAACTTTTTGAATCAAACATTTAGCAACTCCTTGCTCCTTGCTTGTACCAAAGTAATTAGTCCAATTCTCAACAGGTAGAGATTAATGCTTGCATTAGTGAAGCTCTGTTTCTGCAACACAGTTCTGTAATTTTGCTAATGACTGGCTATTGAGTTGAATGAGCTCCAAATCTATCAAGTAAGCTTCCCAAATGTTAATTTCAGCTCCACACAAGTATTTGCTAAGCTCCAAGTGACTTCAACCTCATGAAAAGACCTTGTAATGATCAAATATGATTGAAAATGATGAAAACTGTCCAAGAATCTGTAAAAAAAAGCGTCGCCTGCTTGTAGGGGTTCTGGGGAGAGGGCATTACACCATTGACATGATAGGCCTCTTAGTTATGACCTAATCTAACATGGGTATAAGGGGTTTGGCTCAATTTTTCTTCAATCTTCCGCATTCGATCCTCCACCAGGCACATGTTCTCTGTTTTTGTAGAGTCCAAAACAGAATTTTTTCCTTCACAAATTGCCTGTAATGCATCAATTTTCCATGCAATGACTTGCCCCAAAGTTGCTAATACATGTGTTCATTCACAATACATGAGAGCCTCAGTGGTTGCTTTGCATTTGATCCAATACATTTTCCAAGACACACTCCTTCATAAGCTTTCCATTAAAGCTTCAAAACAGAAATTTTCTGCTTGCTTTTGCACCTTTAATCTTCTCTTACACTTGCTCTTGATACCTGCAATCCGTAGTAGAGGGGGTCTTGCTACACTTACCAATGGTCCTTAGCTCTCAGATCTGATGCCGGTGTGTGCTCCATAGATTCTCCTTTGCTCCAAGCTCCAATGGCTTCCTTCACAGCTTTTTCTTCAAGCTTCTTCTTCCCTCTTCTCTCACTCACTCACAAACCCTAATGTTGAGCACCAGGCTCTGATACCATGATAAAAAACAGAAGTAGGAGAGAGCACACACAAGGTGTTACCCACTAGCATATACCTACAAAGGAGAGAAAGCCAACATCTCTCTCTCTCTCTCTCTCTCTCTCTCTCTCTCTCTCTCTGGACGAACAAAGAGAAGCAACACCATAACTCTAGCACCGAGGGGTGTCCATAAGAGCGAAGAGCAATTAACAGCGCCAGACAACTGAGAGCAAGACGAGCGAGTTTTGGTTAGGTATTCATCTTTATCTTGCACTCAAATTTTATTCGTTACCATGACCTTATAAGATTCTGAGCACACCAAGGGTCAATAGCATGACCTCGGGGGGGTCACTTACAAATATGTAAGCCTACCATGTGGGTTCAATAGAAGGGGGTTTTTTAATCCCTTTTTTACACATTTTTTACATACAAAAGGGTACCATTTAAAGGGGGTATTTATAAATTAAATAGGAAAAGGGCGTGTTTTATTCATGAAAAATTTACAGATAAGGGGTTTTTAAATTAGGCCTTGAACACACATGATATAGAGGGTTTACATATAGTGACCCCCTCGAGAGCATGACGGTCATTCATCTTTGGATACCAATATGGCTTATATGGATGCGGGTGATCACCAATTTGTGGATTTACATGCACATACTTTATTGGAGTAACACGTGTCTTGAGTAAAGTTTACTTGTTCTTTCTCAAAGTTTATAGACCATGCAAGAGACTTTTAAGCACTAGTTCAGGGTTTCGGAGTGTTTCGGTTAATACTCCAAGGGCATCTACTTCTGGGGGGTCAACTCATGACACTCAAACTCCCAAGAATCTAGAAGTGGCAAGCTATGCTCAAGAGCATGAAGCCTCCTATGTTCTTTGCGGGGAAGAGAAGGAGTGTAATAAAGATGCAGTGAATACTTTTTTACAAAAGTGGACAGACTTGTACCTTTTGAAGCATTCTCCTAATGCTACTTGCATGCTCAAGGCAAGTCTCATGCTTGAGGGCAAGGACTACGAGTGGTGGATGATATCATCAAGAGAGATCAACCTACATCATGGGTTGCTTTTGAGGCACTCTTTCACATAAAATTCTTACCTAAGAATGGGAAGGATTACAATTGGAATGCGTGGGACAATTGTAAGATGCCATTGGAAGGTCTTTTGTTGAACCAATATATTTCTAAGTATCGCAAGTTCATTCTCAAGCTTGAGGGCTTGGATGATTTTCAAAAAGTATGAGGTTTTCTGCATGATATAGATAATGAATATAAGACTAAGGTTAAAACTCAATATCCTAAAACTTTAGAAGAGGCCATAAAAAGTGCGCAAATCTTTGATGATAACATTGAGAAGAAACGCACGGCCGAGACACCTTGGGTTGGAGCATCTGACTTCCATAGTTTTAAGGGGAACAAAAGGAAGGGGACCAAACAAGGTAATGATGCGGTTAAGAAGGATAAGGAGCCAAGGGGTCCCTTGTCTCTGCAAGATTATGAGTGAGATAAAAATGAAAATTTATGTTTTATTTGCATAGCTGATCACAATAAACATAATTGTCCAAATAATCATGACAAATATGTCGATAAGGGCGGTAGTAAGGCAGTGCACATGGTGCAAGTCTTGCCTCTTGAAGATTCTCAAATGTTTTTTGAAGTTCAAGTATGCCATACTGGTACCACATAGCATGAGTGTTGTGTAACCTCTAAAATGTGGGTATCGTCTTTCAGGCCGCCTTATGATTTGGTTCGGATGCATGGACACATCAACAGACGAAGAGTTTGTGTCATGATTGATGATGGGGCTACACATACCTTTTTGAATTATCACTTGGTTAAAAAATTAAAATTGCCACAAAGCCCTAGTGATCATAAATACATGGTATCTCTTGCTAATGGGCCCGATAAGCATGTATAGGACACAATGGTTAAGTAAGTACCACTTAGTATATTCAGGGACATGAAATGCACTTAGATTTTCAGGTTATGCATATTACGAGAGCTGATGTTATTTTGGGTTGTTTCATTTAGAGGACCATCTCTTTCTCGCAGTTATCTAGATAATACTTTTGATTTTGAGGTCAATGGTAAACAAGTTTGTCTGCAAGCTCAACGTAATGTGCCCCCATCTCCACTCATTTGTTCTGCTGAAGCGGACCGCCTTGTACATGGTTATGAAATAGAAAATCTCTTTTTGTGTTACATGTCTCCTTCAGTTTTGCCTTATGAGGTGGTGATTGTAATTCCAATTTGAGTATTCAATCTCTTAATTCTGTCATATGTGAAAAACTTGTTAGTGCTATGCATAATAATGAACAAAATAAAATTTTCCCTAAGCTCACTCAACAAGTTTCTAATTCTTTGAAAAGTCTTTTGCATGAATTTCATGATGTGTTTCCCAGCGACTTTCCGTCTGGTTTTCTCCCTAAGCGCAATACCCAATATGCCATTGAAGTGCTCAAAGATGCTAAACCCATATGCGAGCCTCCATATAGGCTTAGCACTAGTGAAGCTAGTGAGGTAGAGCATCAGTTTGTTGTTTACCTCGCTAGGGGCTTCATTAGGCTTAGCGATTCACTGTGGGCATTACCAATTTTATTGGTGAAGAAGAAAGATGGGTCTATGCATTTATGCATGGACTATCATGGTTTGAATGCAATCATGGTAAATAATAAGTACCCATTACCGCAAATTGATGAGATTTTTGATCAACTGCAACGTACACAATAATTTAGCAAGATTGATTAACTAATGGAGGATGTGCCTAAGATAGCTTTTCATACCAGATTTGTGCATTATGAGTTATATTTATGATGTTTTGTCTAACTAATGCTCCAGCTACATTTATAATGCTTATGGATAGCATCTTATGCCTGCATCTTGGTTAATTCATTGTAGTATGTCTTGATGATATTTTAGTTGCACCAAGGAAGAAAATTTGTAACACTTAATACGATTAGTGTTTGACTTGCTAAGGCAAAACACACTTTATGCTAAAGAGAGCAAGTGTGAGCTATTTGCCTTAGAGATCCATTATTTTGGTCACATAATCTCAGTAGAGGAAATTGAGATGGATCCTGCAAAAGTAGAGGCAATCCTTAAGTGGCCTCATCCAACTAATTTGGAGGAATTGCAAATATTCCTTAGTTTGGTAGGGTTCTATCTTAAATTCATCCAGGACTATGGTAAGTTAGTGGTTTTGATGATGAACCAATTAAAATCTATGGGGTGCTGAGGCCAATAGAAAAGTTTCAATTGTCTTAAGGTTTCCATTGCTACCGCACCTATGTTGGCAATAGTAGATCCTAATCAACCATTTGTGGTTAAAACGGATGCTAGTGACCATGCAATTGGTACTGTGCTTCTTCAAGGAGGAAGACCGGTATCTGTTGAGAGAAAGAAGTTGGACAGAGCTTAGCGTAATGATTATGTGTATGAACGTGAGCTTTATGCCATTATTTATGCTCTAGGGAAGTGGAGACATTATCTCTACATTGCTAAGTTTGAGATTATCTTTGATCATGAGAGAATCAAATAGTTGACAACTCAAACTGATTTGAAAGGTCGTAAAGCTCGGTGGGCAGAAATAGGCAGAAATCCTCCAAGAATTCGACTTTCAACTAAGGGATCACAAAGGACTGATACAATGTTGTGTGATGTCTTATGCCACATGAATTAGTTAACTCGTTGAGTTTCACGGAGTTGAAAAGTGAATTTTTAGACTCACTCAAAGACAAGTGCAAACATGATCAGTCATATGCATAGGTGTGGAAAGTTGTTACACGCAAGGATCCCACCCACTCTGTAGTAGCGAGTGCAAATAATAGTTCCACACCCAGATCTCCTCTTTTTTGAGATGAGCTTAATCGTTGGAATAATTTTTCCATCGATAATGAGAACTTGTTACATAAAGGAAGAGTGTGTGTACCCTCAGACTCCAACACTGGGCGCAAAATACTTTATGAGTGTCATGATAGTCAAGTGTAGGTCATCCTGCAATTAGGAAGACCTATGCCTTAGTGAGAAGGAGATTCTATTAGCTTGGACTTCATAGGGACATCCAAGAATATGTTTTGCATTGTAAAAAGTGCCAGGTCAATAAGGCTGACCGTCTTAAGATAGGCGGGTTATTACAACCCTTAGAGATCCCTGATGCTAAGTGCAAAAGCATCTCTATGGATTTTTTTGTAGGTCTACCTACAACTAGCAGAGGTCATGATGCCATCTGGGTTGTAGTGGACAATTTGACCAAGATGTCTTGGTTTATTTTGATATGAAAGTGTTAGCTTGGCTTTTCATTGAGAATATCTATCAACTCTATGGGCTACCAATATAGTCACAATGATAGAGACCATAAGTTTAATAGTTACTTCTACCCAACAATGCTCTAAAGGTTGGACATAATGCTCAGTATAAACTGCCCGACTCCCCCTAGTCCTACCCGTGTCATCCTGACACCAAAACAATGATGTGTCCCTAGGAGAACCTACCTCTCTTTAGCCATCTGAAGCACACTACCATGAGGAGTAACTATTTGCTACACCACAATCTAGCACAAATACCAAATGAAGGCACCAATACGCCCAATTGATGTCCCCTAGTCTCTAGCTGACATAGGCAGATACTTAAGCACACTCTTAACTTCTCAAACTATACAATTTCTTCTTTCTGGTGTCCTCCCAAGTCAACCCTGGCCTCCAAAACCTTTGATTTTTCCTTTTAACCCTTGAGCCCCACGACTTGAGCTGACTACTAACTGACAAAATATTCTCTTAGCTACCATAGAATGATCAAATGTTGATGATAGAATACCTGCTTCCGAATCATGATGCTAACCCTAGTCCAAAATGAGTTCTCCAGGATCCTCTACTGTCCTCCAACATCAGCAGATCTTACTGCCTCAACCCTAGGACCTCTTTGGACCCCTTGTTATTACTGACCCTCTTCTGACCTCACTCTGACCTCCACCTATTGGGAACTGAGCATATTGTTGATGCAACAATCTATCGGTCATATATTTGGAGATGTGTGAATGTTTTAAAGCTCACCCAAAACATGCGGGTCATTCAGAGTGCTTATGATTGTAAAGAAGTAGAAATTTTTAAATGGACTTTACAAATTGGAGATAGCTCTATAGACCATCCAAACAATCAAGGTAGAGTGATATTTCCACCATGAATGTTGATCCATGGGATCTCCCTCATGAGTTTGGTAGAATGGGTGTACAAATATCTTTAAAGATTGAAGGATTATGCATGCTTCTTCAAACACCATCCTATTCTTACACCACAAAATCTAGAGGATGATGAGATCAATGAACTATACTTCAGTGCGAATTTACCTAGTCTTGAAAGAAAATACCTCAGTGCAGATTCTTCAAAGAATGACATAATATTATATGCAATTGAGTACTTGAATAGTTTGAACTTAGGTGGTGGTCATCACTTGCTTATAAAGTTGAACGCTCCTATCATATTGCTTCACAATTTAGGCACTTGATAGGGACTTTGTAATGGTACCAGACTGATATGCAAGCAATTTCACTCAAAGGTGATAGAAACAGAAATTATTATAGGTACAAACATTGGAGACAAGGTTTTTATTCCTAGGATAACATTCATACCATCTATGCTTCAATTGCCTTTTGCTATGAGAAGGAGAAAATTTTCTGTGAGGCTAGCTTTTAGTATGTCAATAAATAAGTCCCAAGGAAAAACATTGAGTGTGTTGGGGTTTTATTTGGCCACACAAGTATTCACAGATGAATAATTGTATGTTGCTATGTCACATGTTAGATCATCAGATGAAGTGAAAGTGTGTGTAAATGGTACTGTGCACCATGAAAGTAGCATCGAAGTTACAAAAAAAGTCTACACAACCAATGTTGTCTACAAAGAGGTATTGCAAATGTCATGCAGAAGAATGTAAATGTAATCTATGTCCAAAAGGTGGACACTACAAGAGAAGACAGCATTAGCGGCGTTTTACGTTTCGTCACTATAAACGACATTATTAGTGTTGCTCAATGGTGCTAAATAAAGGTCGCTAGTGAGCGGTGCTATAAAAATGTCGCATGCCTCGACTATTTAAATGTTGCTCAGCGGTGCTGAAAATAAAATAGAATGTACAACTGGAGTGAATATAAAAACTTAAACTAAATTAAAATCCAAAAATCTTGACAAACATCCAAATATTTTTGAAATAAAACAACAAAATCAACAACAAGTCGTTACAAACTGATCAATGTTTACATATGTTATGATGATATTTATTTAATTAGTACCATCTTCTAGAGAGAGGAGGTGTGAAAATCCTTAAGGGGTAAAAATGAGAGTCCATATTTTGCCTAATGTACAACTCATAATTATCCTTACATGGTTAAACAATGATGTGTATATCCTAGGAGCCCATTATAGCCATCTCCAACAAAGTTAAGCAGAGATGTCATATTCCTAAATGGGGGTGTGGAGTTTGAAAAAGGGTCTTTTGGATATAGCCTCACATCAATCCATAAATCTATGTTTTTCTTCCCTTGCATCCTCAACATTTCTTTAGAAGCAGTACACAAAGTATTAGGTTTATTTCTCTTACTTAGAGGTTCATATTCATGTTCAAGCTCGATGTGCAGGTTGTAAATGTCTCTTTTCTCTGTATTCCTCCTTGCTCTTGATCCCTCTGCCATCCTCTTAATTGTCTCTATGTTCCTCCTTGCTCTTGATTAATAGAAAAATTTGAATGGAAAGAGAAAGGTGCCAAAATAGTAAAAAGAATTAAAAAGTCCATCTAATTTACAAGAAAAACCTTGATTTTAAAGGTACCAATACCTGCAAACTTTGAAATTTTAGGTAAAGTTTCTCTTGTAGGGAGGGAAGTCGACAACCTTCAAAATTTGAGGTGAAATTACAGGGAGGGAACTCGAACTATTTTTGGATGATCCTTTGTTCAAATTTCAAGAAATATTCTATTTTATTGTTCACGTAGTACATATAGTACATGAATAGATTGAAGACTTCGAGAACTAGCAATATTCTATCATTTTTATGTACATTTAAGAATAGAAATATATCTTCTATATCTCAAGAAAATGCCAAGAGAAAATACGCCAAAATCAATTTCACTTTATTTTTTAGGCTTTTTGGATTATCTCTCTCTAAGCTTAGTTGGCACTTCTTAGAGGGCCCAAAGTTGAGTCCAAAGTTGGCACTTCTTACAGGGTCCAAAGTTGAGTCCAAGAGTTGACACTATGATTTTACAAGTTTGGGTTTTCACGTTCGTGATCCTGTAGGTTACTCCTACACCATGATCTTGTAGGCTACTCCTACATTGTGATTTGGGTCATACACTATGATCCGATCACGCCAATTTTTTTCGTTACTACAAAATCATACCATTTTTTTACATGACTACAAAATCACATCGACCATTTTCATGACTACAAAATTACATTGCTTTTTCTATTACTTTAAAATCACACTGATTGTTTATGTGACTATAAAATCGTGTCACTCATACACCGTGATTTGTTCGTACGGCGTGATCCATGATCACATCGATTATTTCCATGACTATAGAATCACATCGCTTGTACACCATTAATGCATGGGGGCAGTCTGCCTCTATATCTCATCCGGAACACACCATCGTAGGGGGGGGGGGGACACTATAAACTGGCACCACAACACCAGAAAAACACAAATCAAGAGTACTTATGTTCTCAGATGATATCCTCTGTCCTTCAGTTGACCTCAAAACCCCTTAAAATTGATTTAACTCATCTAGTTTTCCTCCCATGTCAGACCTCACCTTCCAATAGCTCTAATCTACACTCCTAACTCTTTAGCTAACCTCCTCTAACAACTAAGTGACCAAAAGAGATCTACACTTAGCTAAATAGTTTGACTATAACTTGAATCAAATACCTATTTACTTACACTTAGCTGATCGTTTTTGCTGACCATAACGTGAATCAGATACCTATTGATGATGCTAGTTAGATATATTTTCTTAAGGCTCCTAAAGTGTCCTCCAGCATAAGCTACCTTCAAAATCCCTACCTTAGAGCCTCATAGAACCTGTCAGCACCCCCCTACTTACTGTATCCTGACCTATCTGACTCCACTGATTCAATTCAATTCTGAATCAAATCTCACCAGTCTAGTGTCCGCTGAAACTTCCACCCCCTCAAATATCTCATATCCCACCACCAAGATTCGCCTCCACAAACTAAAAATTGGCAGCAACAACAGTTGATTTTCTATTTACCGTGGAGTACCTTCCCCTTCTACCCTCGCCAAACTGAATGCTTTGCTGAGACTGACCTCTGATAGTCATAACAAACCCTAAACCACTTCCTTTCAACCCAAAACAATCATATCTACCCTTCTACACCCTCAGCTGACCCTATCTGACACTTATAGATTGTAGCCACACTCACTACCAGTGGTGGCGAGCACCCAAGCTTGTGAACCCCCAAGATTGGGAATCCCCAAGGTCAGGCACCACAAGCTCATGAACCCCAAGATTGGGCACCCCCATGTTGGCACCCAAGTTCATGAACAACAAGGCCACCCACCAGTCACACAAGATAGGAATTTTCAGTGGCCCCACTCCCCAAGTTTGACCAATGGAAAGCGGTACTCACCTACTTGTGGTCGGTGCTTCTCACCAACTCTAGCATTTGTGAGTGACAACTTTTAGCACTTGGCTCGTGATACCCCAAGGCGTTAATAGGAAATATCTCTAGGAGAATTGCAATTCAATAATCATGCTCAATGGGCATGCCCATTGTATATAGAGAGACTTGTACTGAGAGAAGATCCCCATGCAATACATGTAGTGGAGTGGGACAGAGAGGTCACCATCTCCCTAGCCTATGCCAACTCATGAGGATATATGTCCCTAAAGAGGACCCTAGTAATTTGGTGTGCCTAGATGACGGGCATCCCAATCCACTATAGATACAATAAAAATTTGGCAATCCCAGTCCACTACACGTGCACTAAAAATTTGGAAATCCTATTGGGGACTCTTGTGAATCAAGAGTTCCCAAATTTTTGAGTCAATGGTAGTTCATCATCTCTGCATGCCCAATACACGCTCTCGTGTGAGCTCTAGTTCTATCAGTCCCATAAGGAGTCCCCTGTCTGTGAGTTCTCAAGCCACAAGCGGCTAATCAACTTTGTGCCCCCCAAAAGTCCTCTTTCTCCTCTACCTCTACCCATGGCCCCCAACGTGAATCATGCTCACCCCGGGAACAACTCTCTAGCCCCAGAACCCTTGTCAATGGTGTTGGGAAGGATTAACATAAAGTTTCCCATGTTCAAAGGCTCCACCTTTGAAAAAGGAGATAACCACATGTGGTGCTTCATCTCTATGTGCAAAAACCATGGTCTAGAGAGGGAGGACGCCTACTTGTCTCTATTTCCATCCACTCTAGAAAGCTCCGTTGACAAGTGGTTTAGTCGGTTTGCAAGTGACCATTTTGTGGACTGGCCCTTCCTTCACACATTTAGGCCGGGTAACCATGAAGACCACATTCTCTAAGACTTGCAAAGACTTCAACTCTTGCCCGGGGAGAGTGTGTTTGAGCTGATGACACCAACAAGGGTCTTGGTCTCCCATCCGCCAAACTACCCTGGTGACTTCATGGTCAAGAAATGGGCACTACAAGCCTTGCCCCGGTCCACCCAATAAAAGCCTACACCTACCACCTTACTAAACTTCCAAGAGCTGGCCTCTCAGTTGTGGAGATGGCGCTCTTGATGTTCATATGTGACAACAGTTCCTCCTCCTCCTCGTGGGTCATGACCTCACAAGAAGACCCCGTGGCCATATTCAAATGGGAATTGGAGGAACTCAAGCCTCACAAGGTACAAAGTGAACACAACTCCTTGGCCCACCTCAAGAAGGAGATTCAAGAACTCAAAGGCCAACAAGAAGTAAAGAAGACAGTGTGGTGCACCATTTACCAAGCCTCAAGGCACTTCCCCCACGAGTGCCCACAGAGAAAGTACTACTCTTTCTATTAGAAAGGCGGTCATGAGTACAAGGATTGCTACTACTTGAAGGGATTTTGCCAATTGCATCACCAGCAATAGTTTCCTCCGCCATCTTCTCCCACCAATCATTTCACATCTTTCACCCTAGCACCCACACATGTCTAACATCTTGCCACTTCCACATACACCCACACGCCCTCACCCTCTAGCCCTTACCTTCCACCCCTCATGCCCACCCCACCATCTCCTACACCTTCCACCCTTGCACAAAACCACACTCCTAGCCACCCGCTCCCCGTAATTGTCCCATCTTATATGCTAACATTGTGGGGAGCATGGTCACTATACCAAGGTTGATGTCCGCTTCCAAAAGGGACACCCTTGTTCCGTCTCACTGCCCCAAGTCCAAGGATCACTACACCCGAGGCACACAAAAAAAAAAGAATCTAACCCCTTAGGCCACGCACTTTGTGCACACACACACTTTGTGCACATCCTTTCTCACACTTCCCAGCATTTTATTGCACATTTCGGGCACGCACATTTTTCATTGCATACACATTTTATATGTCATTTGGGGCGCACATTTGTACACACCGTGTCTCCAACGATTTGTGCCCACATTTCATGCACATTCTTGGGGGCACATTTTGTGCACACATTTTACCCCATTTGGATATTCACAATTTTGAGGCTCGCCTCTTATGCATATTTCTGAGTGCACAATTTTGGGGTCCACGTTGTGGACAATTTTTGACAGCCCCATCATTGTCACCATCGTAGCATCGCCTTTTTGGGGTACACAACATTTTTTTGCTATTTTGGTGAATAAGTCTTATTTTTTGACACCTTGCATGTCCCTTTTTGAGCGCACTTCCATTTTTCCCATGTTTTTGGGGTCCACATTGCACACATACTCTCAATTGTGGTGCACCGCCTCCTGCTACACCCCCTCAATCACTTGTTCCTTTGCCCCATGCACCCCTCGTCGCTATATCACACGGTGTCTTTAATAGGCGCCTCAAGTGGGATCGACGGCGCGCGGATCTCAGCCGTCGGATCACATGCGC
This sequence comes from Cibotium barometz, assembly GCF_041138505.1. Taxonomy (NCBI): domain Eukaryota; kingdom Viridiplantae; phylum Streptophyta; class Polypodiopsida; order Cyatheales; family Cibotiaceae; genus Cibotium; species Cibotium barometz. The sequence continues at coordinate 49,274,590 of NC_141083.1, forward strand.
GCAAAAGTAAACTAGGACAAGGGCAACTAAACTGGGAATTGAGGATCGTACGTCTGAGATGAGCAGGCGATTCGTGGCCGTCGGATAACACCGCTAAAACCTAGCTGGTGAGGGATTTGGCGGACGTACGATTTGGAGATGGAGGATTTGGCGGTGCTCCCGTCTGAGGGATTTGGTGGAACATCGAGTCGGTTGCCTCCACCCGTTCCTGCCCACGAGGAACGACGACGTGATCGGACGACGGTGATCTCCATGACTTGCACGTCGGCTGCACGTCCTCCGTCACACAGAAGTCCGTCCACCGGCGGTGATACAACGTGACCTGCACGTCCTCCGTCAGCCGTCCATCAACGATCCTTCAAACGCCAAAATCCCACGGTGCCTTCTTCTTGCAGTCTTCCTTGACCTTTTTTTTAATTTGTTTGGAGACATAGTTGAGAGTATCATCATTTGTTGTGTTCCAGGGAATACAAATACTTGTCATGCTTGCTAAGCAAGGTTCTTGTTGCTATGCTTAATGCATGCAGTAATATGTGTTCATGCATGCATGACACACTTACAGCTTTTGCCAGGGAATACAAATAATTGTCATGCTTGCTAGGGTGCTTGTTGCTATGCTTAATGCATGCAGTAATATGTGTTCATGCATGCATGACACACTTAAAGCTTTTGCCTAGTTTAGTACACAGACCTAGTTTATCCCTAGTTTACTACACAGACCCAGTTTGAAAAGCAGCCTTGTTTTATCGATGGTGCTTATTGCATGCATGCTTTATAGCCATGCTTGGGTTCACTTATTGCCATGATTAATGTCTTGTTGCCATGCATGTATTTTAGTAATATGTAATCATGCATACATGACACACTTAAAGCTTCAACCTAGTTTAACCCTTGTGCACTAGTTCTTGTAGTCTTTCTTTTTGCTAAAAGTATGTGGTACCAATTTGTGTATGTCACTTCTTTATATTGATGGTTCTTTGGTACTCATTGCTATTAGATGGCACTTGTAAACCCTCCTTATGAGGAGATTATTCTTCCTTCTGGGAAACTTGCTCGGCAATGTCGAGTCTCAGATACGTGTGCTAGATGGAACACGAACTATTGCAAGAGAATTCATATGATTCACCACTTGAAAGTCGACCATGGCTTAGAGGTGGATATCCCACTTCAAAAGACAGGATGCCCCTTGGGTGGTGGAATGCAAGGAGCTTCAAAGAGTGCTGCAAAGCAATCAAAGACAAGGTTTCTAGATGCACAATGTAAATTTCAAATCAACATGAAAAACAATGAAAAGAAACAAAGACTTTTGGCCGAAGATGCTTGGGAAAAGAAAGCTCCATCCAACTTGTCCAAGAGAGCCTATAACATGCAAAAGGAAGCATTTATCGAGGGATTTGTTGCCAAGGGCATGGAACAATACATGGCGAACAAGGAGAAACGCATTCAAGGGATTGAACGGCGCATTAAAGAGGGATATTCCAAACATGTGAGATTTTCTCTTGTCCTTTTAACCTTAATTGTGAAATATATATATATCATGAATATTATTAAGCTCTCATTTTGCATCTTGTAGCGACGCAAAAAAGAAAGTGATGATTGTGACAATGATGATGGTGAAGTGGCTTCTCAACGGATGGAAAACCTCGATGAGGACATATTGACAAGCGACAAGGATGAAAATCGAAAAGAGTCTCTTCCTTTGGTATGCTAGAAATGATTTTTTGATTTTTTAAACTTGTTTGTTGTTTGTTTTCTTTACTTTCATAACATGCCACTCTCTTGAAGGAAATCATTAATGACGCGAACCATGAGCATGTGGCTCCATCTCAAGTGAATAAGAGACAAAAGTGTGTTGTTTTTTCTCCTTTGAAGGTAAGAGATGGATGTACTAGTTGGTCAGAGGGCTTCTGATGTACTAGTTAGTGAGAGGGCTTCTTTGTAAACATGGTACTAACCTTAAATTGTATTTACCATGAAACTTTGTAATCTTCCAATTCAAAAGACTCGATCAAAGAAAAATGTTCAAATCCATGATAGTGAAGGCTCCTCTATCGATGAGGAAGTGTCGATGAGAAATGTGGAATTCAAAATACTACTCTTCAACCTTTGTACTACTTTATTTCTTGTTTTCCTTACACTAATATACATAAATATGCATTGTTTCTTGTTTCCTCACTTTAGGAGAAAATTGTCAACAAGGAGGCTCATGTAGTGCTCTCTAAAAAAAGTAAGAAACGGAAGAAGGTAAGGGGTGGAAGATGTCTCTTTGTACACAATTTAAGAGTAGGCTTTATTTTACATACCATGGCTCCTTACGTCAACTCTTGTTTGTTTGAACTTGAAGGGGATGGCTTGCAATGTAAATGCATCTTATGTTGATATTAGCTCTCCGAGTGAGAGTAAGCCTTCAAATGTAAGAATAACAATATCCACTAGTGAGATTAAGACGCACAATGTCTTGGGCAAGGTAAAAGATCTAAGTGCGGTCTATGAAAGGTATACTTTATTTAACTCTATGGCTTGAATATTGAATTATCTTAACATATGCATGGTTTTAATCTACGCAAGGATTGATTTTTTGGTTATGTAGACTTCAACACGGAGAGACTATTCACTTACACTCTACACGTTGGGGATTCATTGCCGAGGTGGATGTGCAACTAGCCAAGTCAATCATGCATGTGGAAGCGTCTACTCGTGTGCTTAACCTATTTGCCATGTCGGTAAATTTTTTAATTCTGAAATATAGCTTTTGGATTTGCAGCTCAAAGATGCTTAAAGCATGTTGATTTTGTAGGTGGATGGAAAAAACCCTACCTGTAGATGCTCTAGAGAAGGTTTCATTCATGGATAGTTTGTGGTATGAATATGTGGCTTCACGGCGTCCAATGAGGAATACTTCATTGCAAAATTTCTTTGGACATATTGATATGAGCAAGCATGTGTTCTTGTTTCTACCTCTAGTACATAAGTAAAGTCAATAGTTTACTCATATTGATGCATGTGTTCTTGTTTTTGTCATGAGTAGACAAAGCACTTACAACTTCATGTTTTTTAGGCACCACTGGACTCTTTTTGTGGTCTATAATTCCCACAACATGAAGGTGAGAGGCTTGTCATCGAGAAAAAATATTCTCCTGCACCTAGACTCACTGCATGTAGGGAATTCGGGCAAGTATGTTTCCATTGTGCAACGGTAAGACAAGAGCTTTACTTTGAAGTTCATGAATCCATAATGCTTGGGTAAATGCTAACTAACATTTTACATCTATATATTATTAGAGTTCTTGAGTCAATTTCTTCAAGTTGCACACATGGACCATTACAAGAGTCTCTTGCATGCCCATCCACTGGGTTTGAGTTGAAGTGTATAGAGGTATGTGAAAATTAATTTTGGCTTTCAATATTGTGTCCTTTATATAGCATGATATATGGCATTTTTTGGATTGGATCAATTGAGACATATGTAGATAAACATTGTAGGTGCCAAAACAACCAAACGCAATTGATTGCGAATTTTATGTAATGGCATTTATCAAGAAACTAATCGATGGGATACACCTCCAAAGCATTGGGTATGCACATGCTTATTAAAAATCTTCCTTACAAAATCTCTTGCTATGTATGTGCTTAATGTGAATTTGGTGTTCTAAACTCTAACATTGCTTTTTTCCTTGTGTAGCTATCAAAGAAGTGGTTCGACCATGGATATGTCATGAAGTTGAAGGATGAGTTCAGTTCTTGGCTCAGCCATGTATTGGACGAGCATCTACCCTTAGCATCGTGACCTTCTTAGTTTGCTATGTTAGTTTTTTGGGCACTTAGTCAATGGAAGGCTTATGCCATTTTATGATATATGACATTGTATGTCTCCACAATAGTGAAGATAAGTCTTATTTTGGGATTTTATAATTGGTACAAAATTACATTTCGAGATAAGTTGTACACTTCTTGAAAGGCTACACTTCCATGGAATGCTAAATCTTTTGGTTGTAAAGATTTTGTATTAGATGAGTTCAATACATGTGTCAATGCAGTAGTTATTTTTGGTTTACTCCTTGGTTATTACTTTATGCAAAACTGCGCTTTTTATCGATGTGAGGCTACTTGCAAACCTCATTGGCTTTATGAGTCTTCAATATCATCCATTGGAAAATTCAAAGGCAAAGTCCATTGTCACTTACGCTATAAATATTACGTGAGACTTCCATTTGTACTTCCACTTGTCCTAGTTTTTGCACAGTCCTAGTTTACTGCACAGTCCTAGTTTTTGCACAGTCTTAGTTTACTACACAGTCCTTACAATCACCATATAAACAAGACATGATCTTGCATTGCAAGCTTGTACTTCCGTTTGTACTTTCGCTTGTCCTAGTTTTTGCACAGTCTTAGTTTACTGCACAGTCCTAGTTTATGTGAAAACGCTTACCAAGGACAGATCATACACACATCCAAATGCTTACCAATGAGAGATCATACACACTTACCAATGAGAGAGATCATACATACATCCAATGCCACACAAATACTTCCATTTGTACTTTGGCAGGTCCTAGTTTTTACACAGTCCTAGTTTACTGCACAGTCCTAGTTTATGTGGAAAGGCTTACCAAAATGAGAGAGATCATACATAGATCCAATGCCACACAAATACTGAAAAATAAGACAGTACTTGCCACCATTTCACAACATTTGTACTTTGGCTTGTCCTAGTTTTTGCACAGTCCTAGTTTACTGCACAGTCCTAGTTTATGTGGAAAGGCTTACCAATGAGAGAGATCATACATACATCCAATGCCACACAAATACTGAAAAATAACACAGTACTTGCCACCATCCTCATATAGCTTTCACCAAAATATTTCAACCATTCCATTCCACATGATATATATCAAGTGTACAATAGCATAAGTCTAACGCGCGATGCGTATATCTTTTCGAGGACTTGTCCACTTGGAAGAGTCAAAGAAAAGTGTCTCTCCTCATCCTTACAATCACCATACAAACAAGACATGATCTTACATTGCAAGCTTTGTAATCCATCGCATAATAGCACATCCTTGTTTATGAGGATGCCTTCAACACCGACGGGAGCATGTCTTTCAGTTAAAGGCAATAAACCATGGCAAGTGTGACAAGAGAGGGTAGAAAGGGGGTCTACCATCAATGTTTTTGTGCAGCAATGTGGGCACCAAATACGTGGTCTTTTATCAAAGTGAATACGATGTCTACCACGTTGATGTTTTCTTCTCAATACACCGGTTACATGAGCTCGTTTGTTGGGGGGACACAATTCAGCTTCCTGAAATGAAGTTGGAATGGTATTGAAAGGCTCTCTTGGCCTTCCATGGCCAAGCCTAGTTGTCGTCACATGTGCTTGAATTTGACGAACACTCCCTCTTGTAGGCATGTCAATCTCCTTTGGCTTGATAAGATTTGTAAGGTACTCCTTTGAGGTTTGTAGCTGTGTCAAGCATAATTCTTTTTCTGTAGAGTCCTTTGTGTCCAATTCTTCCTCTTCATCTGGCAACATCTCTATGCTCATCTAGCATCATCTCTATGCTTTATCTTTGACCAATGGCTTTATTCTTGATGGTACTTCTTCATGGCCTGGCACATGTGTTAGATAAAATAAATCCATACTTACCTCTTGCAAAAACTAGACAGAAGCTAGTCAACAAACATGTATGCATCATTCGTGTATACTGGGTATTCCATGTAGTGGCGAGGTAGTCTGGAGCCCAGTGGACTATCACATGCCATAAATCCAAGCATTGTCCACACATAAAAAACAACACACAAAGTAAAAGAAATTCAAACATATATCAGTATGCAATGCACATGAAAAGATCTTTCTGTTCATGGATTGTCGTGTCTAGTCTTATCGAAAACCGGTGTTGAGCTATTTGGCTCCGGAAGGAAACCGTTGAGTCAATGTCAGGGCCATCTGGTCACTAGGATCGCCGAAGTGTTCATCAATAGTCATCTGGGCCATCAGTTGCACTGACAGCGCGACTATGAAATCCAATACAATCATCTAGGCTATCTGCTCACTATGACCGCACGACTGTTCATCGATAGTCATCTAGGTCATCTGGTCACATTGACCGCCCCACTATGATATCCAAGGCATGTGGCATAAAGTCCGCTAAAATACAAATCTTGCTTCTTGGATTGCCTGGTGTGTAATCGACCAAGACTAGAGCCTATCCAATTAATCATTACATAAGCAAAATAATGATCAATTACATTCCAGACTATATATATAAAATGAAGTGGGCTAGAGGTACAATCCCTCCCTCTTGAATTTGTCTTGTTCGCAAGACGTCTATGCCTGTACTTCTAATACATCCGGACCAACCGGTTTCTCATAAGCTCGAAGTAATATCTGGATAGTCCTTGAAGTACTCCTTTGGCATCCACCATTTTGCATCCAAAGGCAATTCTTGAATTTCAAGAGGAACTTTCTGACCACTGTCTTTCCTCTTTTTCTCACGGAATGGAATACAAATTGTTCTGGTTGCAAAATCTCTTCTTTCCTTCCACCTCTGGTGGATCCTCCAATACATGCTCCTCCGGGGAGAGGTGCTTTGAATCTTGAACGACAAGTGTCTTCCCCCTAGAAGTAGTGGGAAAAGGACCAATGGCATCTAGTCCCTACTTTTCAAAATCTCCATTGGACACAATACTCTTCCTCAGTTCATACTCTAAAACTTTTTTGCCTTACTTCTGATAGGGCTCACAAATCCTTCACCAATTATATACATCTCTCCTTAAGCTAGGACAAACATATCCAACTATTAAGATTTTCCTAATAGTTATCTTTAGGGCAAAATCATCCCCACACACCTCCATGGCAAGAGGCCAAAATGGCAAAAATATCCTCCCTTCTAGGAACTTTCCTCAAAATCAAGTCCTTTCCCTTCATGTACAACAGTTGATCATTCATTAACAATGTACTGCAAGGCTTTTCTTCTCAATCCATACTTCTCTCTATTGGATAAACTTGTAGGTGCTTGTAAAAAAAAATCTTCTATCTCTCTTGCAAGTTTTCTCTTCTAACATAATTGGGATGGGCAACAGTAATGGCATGTACATCCAAGTCCTTGCCCAACTCCCCTTTTGTGAGTGCATTTGGAGCTTGATTCAACTCCCTCTTTATGTGCTGAATTTGCACTTCTTGAAATCTATGTAGCATCCTTTTTTATTTCTAAATTATACTACTTTAGTTAGGGGTTTTTGGCCTTTCAAATAGCTTGAAGCTGCCTAATAACTAGCAAGTTGTCCCCTTTGATGATGAGCCTACTGATCCCCTTCTTTATGCACTATTGAAGTCCATATTCCAACGTTTCATACTCAGCTTCATTGATGATCTGTACCTGCAGTTTAATCCCCTCTTTAGACACCTCTTTGCTCTTTGGATCGGTAGAACAATTCCTCCACTTGCCATTCTTGAGCTCCTCTCGAAAGCCCCATCAAAGTACAAATTATAAACATTTGGCAGTACTATTTTTGGGTCCTTCCATCTGATCTCCTCCTTTAATACCACAAGGTTTTGCCTATATGTCAAGATGTCAACCAATGTAGCTATGGTGTTGTTCTCCACCATATAGGTAAACTAAAACTCTTATAATTCTATTAACCATTTGGATAACCTCCTAGAAGGGATATCAGATTTGATAAGATGAGGAAGAAGAGAATAACGGGTCAAGATGGTGAATGGCTTAGGGAGCAGTTAGGACCTAAATCTTCTAAGATAAAAAATAACAGGCACCACCATAACCTACTCTGCCTCTAAATATGTCCTCTCCCCCCTTGTGTTTTAGTCCTAATATCAAAGTATACAATCCTCATGTATAAATGTACTTTCCCTTGTTGTTGCAACAATATTGCACCCACAACATCTTCTCTCACACATGGGTTTTAAAAAAAAACTCTATCCAATGAGTAGGCATAATCATTGGTAGGATACTCAAAAAAAATTTCACTTGTACGAAAGCCTCTTCCTCCTTGTTCTGCCAACTAAAAGGATCCCTCTGGGATGCCTGTTGCAAAGGGTACAGAGCTTGGGACAAAAGGAAAATAAATATGGCAAGATAGCTCACCTTATCATGGTATGAGAGCCTGGTGCTCTCTATTAGGGTTTTGTGAGTGAGTAAAGAAGAGGGAAAATTTCTATTTTGGAGCTCTCCATTAGATCTTGGATCTTGGAGGAAAGAGAAGCTGGGAGCACACCCCTACTCAACAGATCTGAAAGCTAAGGACCACAGGTAAGCAAAGCTAAACACCCTTGAGCGGATTGTAGGTGATTTGGCACAAGCAAAGCAAGATTTAAGTTGCCCAAAGCAAATGATGTGTTATTAGCATACATAGGTGGATTTCTAACGTATATGTGCACCCATTGATGATTGCAAAGCTTCCCAAATTCACTAGAAGCAGGTGGCGCTAGAAAAATAGTCCATTGGAGCAGAATTTCACCATTTTACACATGGTTGGTACCCCTTGGAGCTATATAAAGTGATTGGTTACACATGGAGCTTATCAAATTGGTGGCACATTGATGTGGAGAAGCCCTTGCAACATTTGTTGAGATATCGAGCTCGTCTAGTGAGGCGGTGGCCACTGATGACCCGCCTGGGGGATAGGCCCCACACTTACACCACTGGCATGGTTGGTGAGATCTTGGGTGATATGCGGCCAGTGGGATGACAGGCTGTGTGACGGCCACTCTAGAGACTGGCATAGTTATAGCGCTAGCTCATTTAGTCGGGTTCACATTATAGAGAACCCGTGTATGTATTTGGTTGAGTACCTTTCATATTGTGTATACTCTTATTCTTGTATATGGTGTGTTGAGTGTGGAGTAGAGAAGAAGAAGATTTCAGCCTCTCACCTTGTGTGTTCTCTATTAGGGTTTTGTGAGTGTGTGTGTGTGCTTGCAAGAGCTCAAGCTCTCTTCCCCCCTGCATCTTTTCATGGTATCAGAGCCTGGTTCGTGCTAAGGGCTGAGCTGCAAGCAAGAGAACCACAGGAAGCGGTACGAGGGTAAGAGCTGCAACTACTCTTCCCTATTGTGTTGGTGACTACACCCTTGTCGGGAGCTCTACGGGAGGCACCGGCAAACGATCTCCGATTGAGGAGCTTTCTTCGCGGGAGTGAAGCTATAGGGCAACTATACAGTCCTACGGACTATAATTTTCGGGCCGAAAATGCGTTTCGGGCGTGTCTGGACCTCCGTTTTTCAGAAAGCAGGCGATTTCGAGCAATGCGGGTAAGTCGTCGATTCTCTGCAGAACTCTGTTTCAAGTACTGCAGGAAGACAGATTGACTGTGCAGACACTGTGGGTGCTGCAAAGAGGTCTACAGTTGCCATTGGGTGTATGTATGCACATTGAGGTCACTGGTTGTGACATTTGAGTGGACTGCAGTACCGCTGTGCAGAAAATACAGCATTTGTGCAGGAAAAACCAGAGTGCGGTTTTTGGTAAAATTGTGTGTTTGGCAAGATGTCTAATGATGGCATAACACAGATTGTGGCTGAGAAGCTGGATAAGAATAACTTCCATGCTTGGAGGTTCAGGTTGACGAATTTCCTGATGGGAAAAGGCTATTGGGACTACATAGAAGGTGAGCATGAAGAGGCACCGGAGATACCGGATATAAATCCGACTGCTGCAGATGTGAAAGAGTTTAAAGACTGGAACCAAGGAGCCAGGAAAGTAATGTATTGGCTTTCCATTAGTATACAGGACACCATGATTGGGCACATTCAGGATGCCAAGTCCCCCAAGGAGGCGTGGGACACCTTGGTAAAGCTTTATGAAACAAATACCAAGGCACGTAAGATACAGTTGAAGAATGAACTTCATACTGTGGAGAAAAAGAGCATGTCTGTGAATGACTATGCGTTGAAGATAAAGGGTATTGTGGAATCCCTTGCATCTATTGGTGTGTCAGTAGATGATGATGACAAGGTGGAAGTCTGTCTACGTGGTCTCGGGCCATAATACAAGGCGTTTAAGACGTCTATTCAGACTCGGGAAAACATTCCCAACTTTGCAGATTTGGTGTCTATGCTGATTATCGAAGAGAAGAACTTGGGTGAAGACCAACAATCTTCACAAAGTAAAAACAGTTCAGAGCAACAGGCCTTCTACACGAGTTCAGGAAGAGGACGAGGTAGAGGAGGCCGTGGACGCGGTCAAGGAGCTGGCCGAACAGGTAATCAGAATTATGGCCAGCAGCAGCAGCAACAACAACAGTCCCAGAATCAACAACAACAACAACACGCAGGTGGAAGAGGCAAATTCAGAGGCAGGGGGAGTCAAAGAGTGTAAGATTCCTCCCCCAACCCCTTTTTGATGTCTAGTATCTTCCCCTGTAATCAACCCTCTTCAGAAATATAAAGACCCTGTTGCTAACTATTTTAGCCTAGAGAGAGAAAAATTATTCTAGAGAGAGAATATTCAGATTTTGAATATTTCTGGATAGAAAAATATCTCTTATAATTTAGATGAGTTCCCCTGAAACAGAAATTCAAAAAGAATTTTCCAATGTGCAATTGGAATTAATTGGAAATAGGTATAAAGAACCTTAGTCTAAGGGTCTAGATTTTCAGAAATCTTTAGACTATGGTCCAATTAAGGTTCCTATGGGCCAATAGCATCAATCCATGTGTAGGGAAGAGATAAATCCAAATTTGTAAAAAGAAGATACCAAAAAATGAGTAAATGCTCACATAAGGTGAAGAGTTGAAAATGTACAAGGTTTATTAGTAAAAAACTATGAGCAATATTAAAATGATGCCATTATGACACATATGTAAGGAAGGGGAATTCTTTAAAGGAGGTGCATATTTCACATAAGATGAAGAGTTGAAAATGTACAAGGTTTATTAGTAAAAAACTATGAGCAATATTAAAATGATTCCATTATGACACATATGTAAGGAAGGGGAATTCTTTAAAGGAGGTGCATATTTCACATAAGATGAAGAGTTGAAAATGTACAAGGTTTATTAGTAAAAAAAAACTATGAGTAATATTAAAATGATTCCATTATGACACATATGTAAGGAAGGGGAGTTCTTTAAAGGAGGTGCATATTTCACATGCTTGAATGAGTTTTAAACTCATAAAAATTGAGATATTTCATCTCTCCTCTCTCCTCATTCAAGTCTAGTTCCAAAAAGTTAGCTTAACTGACCTAAAAATGGTCAAATATTGACCAAACTGATTTAGAAAATTCTAGAATCAGTTTGTTTGGTTAGGAGCTCAATTTTTCCTATAAATAGAAGCCTCCCCCTTGTTGAAAAATAGTTAGTGTTTATGCATCGTTACTCTACTCCACCTAAGCCAAGAACTGTGAATTCATTTAATAATTCACTAGTTTTTGGAGCTTCCCTCTTTCTTCAATCCCCATTAGTGGCTCCATCAACATACTTAACCAATTGATTGGTTGGGGGCCTCTACCGTGAACAAAGAATCAAGCAAGTTGTAAGGTAATTAGTGAATATTGATCTTTCTATAATTTCTCAATGTTTCTCTCTTCTCAACCCCTCTCAAGCTTGAGAAGTTTAATTGGTATGGTTTTTTTTAAATACTATTGAAGTTTGAATAGTAGTGAAGAGTTACATAAGTTAATAAATGCTATTGAAGTTAATTTTCATTTATGTTTAAATTCTAATGATTTTTATGTAAATTCTCTCTCTCACTCAAGAAATGGTCATACTCATGACCCGTTCTCAATCCAAGTCAAGCTTTTCATAAAGCTTTTCCTTAACCCAACATTAAGCTATGCTTGAGGCCAATTTAATGGCTTTTTTCTATGCTTTTAGTTTATGCATATTGATGATTCAATCCACTATAGATTAATGATCCAATTAGAGATCATTTTAATTATTTTCTTAATGATAAGCTTTATCCCTTAGAAAAAATTGAGATTTATCAGTCATAGCAGCGGAGCTATGGCAAAATTTTTATAAAAATTATGCATAAAATTTTTTTTCATTCAAAGCATAAAAAGAGGACTTCCTACCATATTCTAGGAATCATCATCCTAGATTAATTGAAATAATTTCATTATAATCATGGAGAAATTGAATTTTAATATTATGCATAAAGGATAAATTTTTATATCAAAAGTGTTATTTTTACCATTTTTATTTTCATGCATAGAAGTATGCATAATGGATAAATTTTTATATCAAAAGTGTTACTTTTATCATTTTTATTTCATACATAAAAGTATGCATAAAAGAAAATTTTTATATCAAAAGTGTTACTTTTATCATTTTTAATTTTCATGCATAGAAGTATGCATAAAGGAAAATTTTTATATCAAAAGTGTTACTTTTATCATTTTTAATTTTCATGCATAGAAGTATGCATAAAGGAAAAATTTTTATATCAAAAGTGTTACTTTTATCATATTGGATTTCATGCATAGAGGTATGCATAAAAGTTGAATATTTTATTATAAAAGTGTTACTTTTAGCATAATTGAATTTCATGCATAGAGGTATGCATAAAAGATATGGGAAGTGATAAGATATGATAAGATGCATGTGGATGTGGATGTGGATGTATGAATGTGGATGTATGGATGTGAATGTGGATGTGGATGTGGATGTATGAATGTGGATGTATAGATGTAGATGTGGATGTATGAATGTGGATGTATGGATGTGAATGTGGATGTGGATGTGGATGTATGAATGTGGATGTATGGATGTATGAATGTGGATGTATGGATGTGAATGAGGATGTAGATGTGGATGCATGGATGTAAATGTGGATGTGGATGTATGGATGTATGCATGTAGATGTGGATACATGAATGTGGATGTATGGATGTGAATGAGCATATAGATTTGGATGTATGGATGTGAATGTGCATGTAGATATGGATGTATATATGTGAATGGGAATGTGGATGTGGATGTATGTATGCATGTGGATGTGGATATGGATGTGTATGTATGAATGTGGATATGGGATGTGGATGTATAAATGAGGATGTGAAAATGAAGATAAGCATGTAGATGTGGATGCATGAATGTGGATGCATGGATGTGAATGAGGATATAGATGTGGATGTATGGATGTGAATGTGCATGTAGATATGGATGTATATATGTGAATGGGAATGTGGATGTGGATGTATGTATGCATGTGGATGTGGATATGGATGTGTATGTATGAATGTGGATATGGGATGTGGATGTATAAATGAGGATGTGAAAATGGAGATAAGCATGTAGATGTGGATGCATGAATGTGGATGTATGGATGTGAATGAGGATGTAGATATGGATGTATAGATGTGAATGTGCATGTAGATATGGATGTATAGATATGAATGGGAATGTGGATGTGGATGTGGATGTATGTATGAATGTATGTGGGTGTGGATGTATGAATGAGGACGTGATAATGAATGTATGCATGTGCATGTGGATATGGATGTGTATGTATGAATGCGGATATGGATGTGGATATGGATGTGTATGTATGAATGTGGATATGGGATGTGGATGTATAAATGAGGATGTGAAAATGGAGATAAGCATGTAGATGTGGATGTATGGATGTGAATGTGGATGTGGATGTGGATGTATGGATGTGGATATGGATGTGAATATATGATATGTGATGTGAAGGAATCTGAAGTGAAGAGATGGAAAATGATATGATTGGATGAGTACACATATAAATGAAATGTGGAATAAGTAATGTGGATTGCATGAGGGATAGAAATTGTATTTGTAAACTGTTTGTAAATGCTGTTTGTAAATGGCTGTTTTATGTCAAGAATGCTGGGAAAGCATTTTGACCGTCTCGTGATTAAGGTCGTGGAGACCTAACTGATAAAGTTGCAACTGCTGACGGAGAGTCGATGGAGGACGTCTCGCGTAGCAAGGTCGGCCGAGGTCTTGACCAGCCTCGGTTCGATTAAAATGGTGAGCTTCCGGTACGGTGGATGAGGGACCAAGGAAGCGGCCTATGAGTGAAGCGCTAGGTCACCTGCGAAGGATCCTAGAGGGTGCTGACCATACGGTGCTCGGGCTCTGGGTCGCCTAGGATACCCACGCGTGCGTCGAGGAAGATATTGGAACAAGGAGTAAGAGTTGTTTTCTGGAACCGGGCATGGATCTGGTTGACTGACCTTGCTGGTCCTCAACGGATGAGTCCATGGCTCTTTTATATGGATCTGTTGGTTGATCTTGCTGATCTTCAACGAGAGTCCATCTTGATAAGTGATTATATTGTTGAGTATTATGGGCTAGGAACTATTGAAACGGCCCCTGTGTGGACAGGTGGTGAGCGTTCTAGTTGCCAATGATGCCATAGATACTCTGATGAAGGAATGATGGGAAATTATGAATCAACTGGATAATTTGGGAGATTGTGATCAGTGGTACTATGGTTTCATTAAAGGATTGTTTTAAAGTTAGCTGATGCTAAGAAAAAGGCAATTTTCATATTGGGTGTGTAAGTGGTGTGGCTAGTTTTATGTTTGCATGAAATTCCGGCTAGGGGGCCTTGGAACTCTTTTCCTTGGTACCCGGGACAAAACCTAACCAAATTCCAAATTGGATCCCATCACTACAGTGGTTGGGCGGTTGGCTAACCCATGGGATCGGATGGGGTTAGGCTGGACTGATGGATCCGTAAATCGAGATTTAATTTCTATTATTACGATAGATGAAGTAAATCCCGGATAGAAATTGTTCTTTGGATAGGAATCAACGGCTGTGCCTCTTAATGGGGAAAAAAGCGTTGATCCCAATGATCCAAGTGCAAGTTTCTTCCTTGATTTGACCAAGTACCGTTAAAGGTGCAGTCAGATCAGTTGATTCGTAATGATCTTAACTACATTAGAGTAAAGAGTTATCCTGGTGGAATCGCCCATGCTTTCCGGGTAAAGGAAGTTTTTCCGGTTTCGGTTTTGGATAAACCGACGGATTAGTCTCTTGTCCGGATATCCGTGGGCGAGGCCCCGAATGTGGGACCCCTGTCCCGCGCGAGGAGTGCTACTTCCGCTGCCTGCCAGTATCCTGAATCCGTTGCTCGGTGGGAACAGGGATCTCACAGTTGGTATCAGAGCATTTGGTTAATAAAGATCAACTGAGAAGACAAATATGTCAAAAATTTATCAAGAAGCACAAAAAGGTTGTAATTGTATGATATAATTCATACAATTTGATATTCAAACTGAAATTCGTAATTTGGTAATTGGGTCTTCAGATGGAAGTACCGCAATTATATAGAATCCCTGACTTGCTTGAGGCCTAGACATGATGGTATTTACCTTATAATTCCAAGAGCCACGACTACCCGTATATACCGAGAGTATACTGCAGCTCTTTACTGACAGTATATACGAGTAAATCTAAGACTTGAAATTATAAGCGTTAATGCTATCCAGATGATGAATTCGAATGTGGTTGATATGATTTTTTATTCTGTTTGAGAATTGATGAATTGAATTGGATTCTGATTGAAAATTCTGATTGAAAAATGATGATTTCTGAAATTAGTTGAAATATAAAAATCTGAACAAAACCACAATGAGGATGAATGGGACGAGTCCCAGTGATGATATTCATAACTGGAATGATGATAATGAATTCAGCAAATCACTATGAGATTAGTGGGTTGTGCTGTCAAATTGTTACTGTTAACACTTGATCAGTAGATCAAGTTATAAGGGATGACAAATTGAGAACTTGCTTGATTGAAATTCCCGTGGAGGAATGTTCAGAAGGAAATTTTTCGGTCTAATGGACCATTATCATGTTAAAGATATGAATGATATGATCTGAATATTAATGATGAGTTCTATATAAGGGATATTTATCCCAGTGTTCTGTTGGGTTGACCAGAATATAAGGAACCCCAAAATAAAATTGGATGTTAAGAAAAAGAGTTGTCCTCTACCTTGCGAGATGAGGACATCTCGCACTTTTTAAGTGGGGTAGAATGTAAGATTCCTCCCCAGCCTTCGAGGTATACAGGAGTAAGAATCTCCCTTTCTGATCTTATAATTATTCCCTCTCTAAAATAAAAGAAAGTTCTGTTTAATAAAGGAAGACCCTTTTCCTAGAATACTTCTCAAGAGTCCCACTTGTTTTAAGGATTCAGAACAATGAGTTCAGAAGTGAGAATCGATGTTTTGGATATCAAGGTTTTGGTCTTCATTCGAGTATGGCCCAAAAGAAGTTCTTTATCTCTTGGGGAGTATATGAAGTTATCCCCCAGATATTGTGAGCCTTATATCTGAATTCAATGAAAGTAGGTGACTTAGCCTACAAGCTTCTTTTATCTCTTCATCTCAAAATTCTTAATGCCTTCTATAGAAAAATGTGTCAAACCCAAATCATGGAAAGACGGTAAAGCTTCAGTGGCAAGTTACCGTTGGCTTCTAAGTTACGCTAGCTCCTTCCTTTATATAAGTCGTAACTTTTACTTGTCGCTCACAGTAATCTTACTTCCATCGATCTTCCTTCTTTCTTAATTTCCTTCATGACTTGGCAACAGGAATTAGTTTTATCCATAATGATTCCTCACCTTCAAGACGCAAGGGAGTCTGTGAAGAAAGATTTTATAGAGCAGTATGAGCGCTCACTTTTCCCTCACTTGGGAACTTCTGTAGCGCAGACAAAATGGCGGACCTATCAAGACATAACTAGGGTAACACCCTGGGGTCAGCAGCACTTTCGTAACAATGTCCGCTTGGCCATGGTTATTGAAGCTTTGGGTTTGGGTCCCCGATACTACTGCGTCATGAGATCAAGGCATCCTGGGTTTTCTGAGCGGGTCTTCTTACTGGCGTGTTTTCTTCCTCATGAGAAGATATGCCTTTACCCCGTTTTTGGCTTGCCTCTCAGAGGTCCTTTTCTTAGAACACCTCATACCACTGAGATAGGCGCAGCAATAACCCACAGAATCATTCCCATAGATGAGTTACCTTATACTTGTGCAGCTTGTGAGGACTGCTTTTGTGACCATATGATGGACGGGCTTATGGAAGTGTAAAGAGTTCCTCTATCTTTACTGTATAAGTTCCGAGAATGAATAAAGTTTAAATCTTGTTTGTATTTTGAATCTTGCTCTCTTTAAGACTTATCTTGGTGGTTAATCTTGATTAAAATTTTTCTCTAAGTCTCATATTCGTGAATCTTGCGAAATTATCACAAGTTGCGAGATGAGGACATCTCGCGTTTTTTAAGTGGGGTAGAATGTAAGATTCCTCCCCCAACCCCTTTTTGATGTCTAGTATCTTCCCCTGTAATCAACCCTCTTCAGAAATATAAAGACCCTGTTGCTAACTATTTTAGCCTAGAGAGAGAAAAATTATTCTAGAGAGAGAATATTCAGATTTTGAATATTTTTGGATAGAAAAATATCTCTTATAATTTAGATGAGTTCCCCTGAAACAGAAATTCAAAAAGAATTTTCCAATGTACAATTGGAATTAATTGGAAATAGGTATAAAGAACCTTAGTCTAAGGGTCTAGATTTTCAGAAATCTTTAGACTATGGTCCAATTAAGGTTCCTATGGGCCAATAGCATCAATCCATGTGTAGGGAAGAGATAAATCCAAATTTGTAAAAAGAAGATACCCAAAAATGAGTAAATGCTCACATAAGGTGAAGAGTTGAAAATGTACAAGGTTTATTAGTAAAAAACTATGAGCAATATTAAAATGATGCCATTATGACACATATGTAAGGAAGGGGAATTCTTTAAAGGAGGTGCATATTTCACATAAGATGAAGAGTTGAAAATGTACAAGGTTTATTAGTAAAAAACTATGAGCAATATTAAAATGATTCCATTATGACACATATGTAAGGAAGGGGAATTCTTTAAAGGAGGTGCATATTTCACATAAGATGAAGAGTTGAAAATGTACAAGGTTTATTAGTAAAAAAAACTATGAGCAATATTGAAATGATTCCATTATGACACATATGTAAGGAAGGGGAGTTCTTTAAAGGAGGTGCATATTTCACATGCTTGAATGAGTTTTAAACTCATAAAAATTGAGATATTTCATCTCTCCTCTCTCCTCATTCAAGTCTAGTTCCAAAAAGTTAGCTTAACTGACCTAAAAATGGTCAAATATTGACCAAACTGATTTAGAAAATTCTAGAATCAGTTTGTTTGGTTAGGAGCTCAATTTTTCCTATAAATAGAAGCCTCCCCCTTGTTGAAAAATAGTTAGTGTTTATGCATCGTTACTCTACTCCACCTAAGCCAAGAACTGTGAATTCATTTAATAATTCACTAGTTTTTGGAGCTTCCCTCTTTCTTCAATCCCCATTAGTGGCTCCATCAACATACTTAACCAATTGATTGGTTGGGGGCCTCTACCGTGAACAAAGAATCAAGCAAGTTGTAAGGTAATTAGTGAATATTGATCTTTCTATAATTTCTCAATGTTTCTCTCTTCTCAACCCCTCTCAAGCTTGAGAAGTTTAATTGGTATGGTTTTTTTTTAAATACTATTGAAGTTTGAATAGTAGTGAAGAGTTACATAAGTTAATAAATGCTATTGAAGTTAATTTTCATTTATGTTTAAATTCTAATGATTTTTATGTAAATTCTCTCTCTCACTCAAGAAATGGTCATACTCATGACCCGTTCTCAATCCAAATCAAGCTTTTCATAAAGCTTTTCCTTAACCCAAGATTAAGCTATGCTTGAGGCCAATTTAATGGCTTTTTTCTATGCTTTTAGTTTATGCATATTGATGATTCAATTCACTATAGATTAATGATCCAATTAGAGATCATTTTAATTATTTCCTTAATGATAAGCTTTATCCCTTAGAAAAAATTGAGATTTATCAGTCATAGCAGCGGAGCTATGGCAAAATTTTTATAAAAATTATGCATAAAATTTTTTTTCATTCAAAGCATAAAAAGAGGACTTCCTACCATATTCTAGGAATCATCATCCTAGATTAATTGAAATAATTTCATTATAATCATGGAGAAATTGAATTTTAATATTATGCATAAAGGATAAATTTTTATATCAAAAGTGTTATTTTTACCATTTTTATTTTCATGCATAGAAGTATGCATAATGGATAAATTTTTATATCAAAAGTGTTACTTTTATCATTTTTATTTCATACATAAAAGTATGCATAAAAGAAAATTTTTATATCAAAAGTGTTACTTTTATCATTTTTAATTTTCATGCATAGAAGTATGCATAAAGGAAAATTTTTATATCAAAAGTGTTACTTTTATCATTTTTAATTTTCATGCATAGAAGTATGCATAAAGGAAAAATTTTTATATCAAAAGTGTTACTTTTATCATATTGGATTTCATGCATAGAGGTATGCATAAAAGTTGAATATTTTATTATAAAAGTGTTACTTTTAGCATAATTGAATTTCATGCATAGAGGTATGCATAAAAGATATGGGAAGTGATAAGATATGATAAGATGCATGTGGATGTGGATGTGGATGTATGAATGTGGATGTATGGATGTGAATGTGGATGTGGATGTGGATGTATGAATGTGGATGTATAGATGTAGATGTGGATGTATGAATGTGGATGTATGGATGTGAATGTGGATGTGGATGTGGATGTATGAATGTGGATGTATGAATGTATGAATGTGGATGTATGGATGTGAATGAGGATGTAGATGTGGATGCATGGATGTAAATGTGGATGTGGATGTATGGATGTATGCATGTAGATGTGGATGCATGAATGTGGATGTATGGATGTGAATGAGCATATAGATTTGGATGTATGGATGTGAATGTGCATGTAGATATGGATGTATATATGTGAATGGGAATGTGGATGTGGATGTATGTATGCATGTGGATGTGGATATGGATGTGTATGTATGAATGTGGATATGGGATGTGGATGTATAAATGAGGATGTGAAAATGGAGATAAGCATGTAGATGTGGATGCATGAATGTGGATGTATGGATGTGAATGAGGATATAGATGTGGATGTATGGATGTGAATGTGCATGTAGATATGGATGTATATATGTGAATGGGAATGTGGATGTGGATGTATGTATGCATGTGGATGTGGATATGGATGTGTATGTATGAATGTGGATATGGGATGTGGATGTATAAATGAGGATGTGAAAATGGAGATAAGCATGTAGATGTGGATGCATGAATGTGGATGTATGGATGTGAATGAGGATGTAGATATGGATGTATAGATGTGAATGTGCATGTAGATATGGATGTATAGATATGAATGGGAATGTGGATGTGGATGTGGATGTATGTATGAATGTATGTGGGTGTGGATGTATGAATGAGGACGTGATAATGAATGTATGCATGTGCATGTGGATATGGATGTGTATGTATGAATGCGGATATGGATGTGGATATGGATGTGTATGTATGAATGTGGATATGGGATGTGGATGTATAAATGAGGATGTGAAAATGGAGATAAGCATGTAGATGTGGATGTATGGATGTGAATGTGGATGTGGATGTGGATGTATGGATGTGGATATGGATGTGAATATATGATATGTGATGTGAAGGAATCTGAAGTGAAGAGATGGAAAATGATATGATTGGATGAGTACACATATAAATGAAATGTGGAATAAGTAATGTGGATTGCATGAGGGATAATGTGGAAAAATGAGAGTTAATATAGAAATTGTATTTGTAAACTGTTTGTAAATGCTGTTTGTAAATGGCTGTTTTATGTCAAGAATGCTGGGAAAGCATTTTGACCGTCTCGTGATTAAGGTCGTGGAGACCTAACTGATAAAGTTGCAACTGCTGACGGAGAGTCGATGGAGGACGTCTCGCGTAGCAAGGTCGGCCGAGGTCTTGACCAGCCTCGGTTCGATTAAAATGGTGAGCTTCCGGTACGGTGGATGAGGGACCAAGGAAGCGGCCTATGAGTGAAGAGCTAGGTCACCTGCGAAGGATCCTAGAGGGTGCTGACCATACGGTGCTCGGGCTCTGGGTCGCCTAGGATACCCACGCGTGCGTCGAGGAAGATATTGGAACAAGGAGTAAGAGTTGTTTTCTGGAACCGGGCATGGATCTGGTTGACTGACCTTGCTGGTCCTCAACGGATGAGTCCATGGCTCTTTTATATGGATCTGTTGGTTGATCTTGCTGATCTTCAACGAGACTCCATCTTGATAAGTGATTATATTGTTGAGTATTATGGGCTAGGAACTATTGAAACGGCCCCTGTGTGGACAGGTGGTGAGCGTTCTAGTTGCCAATGATGCCATAGATACTCTGATGAAGGAATGATGGGAAATTATGAATCAACTGGATAATTTGGGAGATTGTGATCAGTGGTACTATGGTTTCATTAAAGGATTGTTTTAAAGTTAGCTGATGCTAAGAAAAAGGCAATTTTCATATTGGGTGTGTAAGTGGTGTGGCTAGTTTTATGTTTGCATGAAATTCCGGCTAGGGGGCCTTGGAACTCTTTTCCTTGGTACCCGGGACAAAACCTAACCAAATTCCAAATTGGATCCCATCACTACAGTGGTTGGGCGGTTGGCTAACCCATGGGATCGGATGGGGTTAGGCTGGACTGATGGATCCGTAAATCGAGATTTAATTTCTATTATTACGATAGATGAAGTAAATCCCGGATAGAAATTGTTCTTTGGATAGGAATCAACGGCTGTGCCTCTTAATGGGGAAAAAAGCGTTGATCCCAATGATCCAAGTGCAAGTTTCTTCCTTGATTTGACCAAGTACCGTTAAAGGTGCAGTCAGATCAGTTGATTCGTAATGATCTTAACTTCGTTAGAGTAAAGAGTTATCCTGGTGGAATCGCCCATGCTTTTCGGGTAAAGGAAGTTTTTCCGGTTTCGGTTTTGG
Source organism: Cibotium barometz (assembly GCF_041138505.1). Classification (NCBI taxonomy): domain Eukaryota; kingdom Viridiplantae; phylum Streptophyta; class Polypodiopsida; order Cyatheales; family Cibotiaceae; genus Cibotium; species Cibotium barometz. The sequence goes on from NC_141083.1 coordinate 49,296,479, forward strand.
ATAAACCGACGGATTAGTCTCTTGTCCGGATATCCGTGGGCGAGGCCCCGAATGTGGGACCCTTGTCCCGCGCGAGGAGTGCTACTTCCGCTGCCTGCCAGTATCCTGAATCCGTTGCTCGGTGGGAACAGGGATCTCACAAAGAGGCTGTGGAAATTGGCAAAGGCAATATAATGATGCACGTGAATGCTACTATTGTGGTAAGCCAGGACATGTGCAGTCAGAATGTTATAAGAAGCAGGCTGACATGCAAAATGGGAAAGTGCAGCAAAACAACTATGCATCCTCAAGCAGAAATAATGAGGACAATGAAAGGTTGTTTGTTATGCAGCATGTTGTGAATGCCATGTCTGAAAATGTTGATGCAGCACAAAAAGATAATGTATGGTATGTGGATTCAGGCGCTTCGAACCACATGACGAGTCATGGGGAGTGGTTCAAGGAGATGAAGAACCCGGAAAGACCAGGTTTTGTGGAAACAGGGGATGACACTGCTCATCCAATTGCCCACATTGGAGATGTGCCATTGTCTATGCAGGATGGCAAAGTGAAGTACCTTGCAGATGTACTTCATGTACCGAACATAACAAAGAATCTGGTTTCAGTTGGCCAGATGATTGAGCAGGGGTTGCAGGTTCGGTTTAACCCTGATGGGTGTTATGTTGAAGATTTCAAAGACAAGTGCAGGTTGGTTGCAAAAGGCAACAGAGTGGGCAGAATGTTTACATTGGATGTAGACATGCCTGAAATGAGTGCTGCGATGTTTGCAAATGGTTCAGGAATTGTTGCAGACACAGACATATGGCATAAAAGAATTGGACATGTGAATGTGCAGAGATTGAAGTCTATGCAGACAAAAGGAATTGTGACAGGGCTGCCAAAATTTAAAGTGGAAGGTATGCATAAAATCTGTGAAGCATGCCAATTTGGGAAGCAAACAAAGCATGTGTTTCCACGTAACAGATATGTGAGCAAAAATGCACTAGATGTTGTGCATTCAGATGTATGGGGTCCTACGAAGACCGTGTCTATGGGAGGCTGCAGGTACTATGTCACTTTCATTGATGACCACACAAGAAAAGTGTGGGTATATTTCATGAAGGAGAAGAGTGAGGTGTTCACTCACTTTCAGAATTTCAGAGTTTTGGTTGAAAAGCAAACAGGGAAATATGTAAAGTGCCCAAGGTCAGATGGAGGGGGAGAGTACTTCTCCAATGAGTTCTCTGAATTCTTGAAGAAGAATGGTATTCGGAGACAGTTCACATGCAGATACACTCCGCAGCAAAATGGAGTTGCTAAGCAGAAAAACAGGCACATTGCTGAGATTGCGCGAGCATTGATGGAAGAGAAGAATATGCCGCATTGCTATTGGGCTGAGGCTGTTTCTACAGCAATATACATCATGAACAGGACTCCAACTGCAGCCATACATGATGTAACTCCAGAGGAGAGGTTTACTGGCAGGAAACCAGATTTGTCTCATCTGAAAGTCTTTGGATGCATTGCATATGTGCATGTGCCAGATGAGCTGAGAACCAAGTTGGATCAAAAAGCTGAAAAATGTGTGTTTATTGGATATTCCCTTGAGCAAAAGGGATACAGGTGTTATAACCCTGCTACACGTGAGCTGAGGGTAAGCAGGGATGTTGTCTTTGATGAGATGAGCAGCTGGTATGCTGCTGAAAAAGAAGCTGTCGGGGCTGATGTGAGTGGAAGTGTGGTTGCACAGAATGCAGGTCAGCAATCACAGTCTTTGAGTGGACCAAGAGAGTCCTCATCTAGTGGGTCTGTTGATAGACCATGGAGTGGCAGGTTGCGTCATAATACCAGCCCTGCAAATGTGATTAGTACATCACGTAAAGGAAAAGAGAAAGTGGTTGAGCCCCTTGGTATGCCTGACATTTCTGCAGGGCATTCTCATGTTGATGGAGAGTCTAGTGGCTCAGATATGAGCCTTGATGAGGAGCTTGGGAGAACACCTGGTGTAAAGAAGGCTATGGAAGCCATGAATGAAAAGCTGCGAAGATCAGGGAGAGTGAAGAACCCTGTGCAGAGATTTACATATGATGGTTATGTGGCACATCACTATGCATATATGGCAAAGGTTGTGCAGGTTTTTGAGCCCACATGCATTGATGAGGCTGTTGGAAATGTGTGTTGGGAGAAAGCTATGGATGAGGAGATGGATGCACTATATGGAAATGAAACTTGGGACTTAGTGCAATTGCCTGACGGCAAGAAAGCCATTGGATGCAAGTGGGTGTACAAAGTTAAACATAACAGTGATGGAAGCATAAACAGGTACAAGGCTAGATTGGTAGCCAAAGGATATGCACAGACATATGGGATTGATTATGAGGAAACTTTCAGCCCAGTTGCCAAGATGGCAACCGTGAGAGTTGTGATAGCAGTGGCTGCGTCAAAGAAATGGTCTTTACATCAGATGGATGTAAAGAATGCACTCTTGCATGGGGATTTGCAAGAAGAGGTGTATATGTTGCAGCCACCTGGTTATGAGGATGTGGGTCACCCCGAGCATGTTTGCAGGTTGAAGAAAGCCTTGTATGGCTTAAAGCAAGCACCAAGAGCATGGTCTGACAAGATTTCTGAATATCTTGTCACTATTGGCTTTCATGTAGCCAATGCAGATTTCTCATTGTATGTGAGACATGGTGATAGAGGGGTTGTGCTTGTTGTCATCTATGTAGATGACTTGATCATTACGGGGGACCATGATGCAGAGATCTTTGATGTAAAGATCTTGCTAAGACAGAAGTTTGAGATGAAGGATCTGGGGGAGCTCAGATATTTCTTGGGCATTGAGGTGATTTGGTCACCACATGGTATTGGATTACTGCAGAGACAGTATGGCTTGGACATGTTGTCCAAGTATGGTATGACAGGCTGTAAGCCTATTTCTGTGCCATTGGATCAGAATGGCAAGTTGAGTGCAGATTCAGGAGAGATCTTGGAGGATCCTACTATGTACAGACGCATAGTAGGAAGTTTGATCTACATGACGATCACCAGACCAGATTTGAGCTATGCTGTTGGGTTGGTGAGTCAGTTTATGCAGGTTCCACGGAAACCGCATTTGGATGCAGTGAGACGTATACTGAGGTATGTGAAGTCTACTTTGCATTGTGGACTATTCTATGAGACTGGGACAGAGATATGTGTACATGGGTACACAGATGCTGATTGGGCTGGTAGTATCTCAGACAGAAGATCTACCAGTGGATTCATGTTTTCTTTGGGGAGTGCTGCTGTGACTTGGAGCAGCAAGAAGCAGCCTACGGTTGCTCTATCGAGTACAGAGGCCGAGTACAGAGGAGCTGCTATGGCAGCATGTGAGGTAGCTTGGTTGAGAAAGCTACTTGCAGATTTGGGTCTATCAGTGGATAGACAGGTTGTCATTTTTTGTGACAACATTAGCAGTATACAGTTGGCCAGGAACCCAGTCTTTCATGCTCGTACGAAGCACATAGAGGTTCACTACCACTTCATCAGAGAGAATGCAAGATTCCTCCCCCAACCCCTTTTTTGATGTCTAGTATCTTCCCCTGTAATCAACCCTCTTCAGAAATATAAAGACCTTGTTTCTATCTGTTTTAGCCTAGAGAGAGAAAAATATTCTAGAGAGAGAATATTCAGATTTTGAATATTTTTGGATAGAAAAATATCTCTTATAATTCAGATGAGTTCCCCTGAAATAGAAATTCAAAAAGAATTTTCCAATGTGCAATTGGAATTAATTGGAAATAGGTATAAAGAACCTTAGTCTAAGGGTCTAGATTTTCAGAAATCTTTAGACTATGGTCCAATTAAGGTTCCTATGGGCCAATAGCATCAATCCATGTGTAGGGAAGAGATAAATCCAAATTTGTAAAAAAGAAGATACCCAAAAATGAGTAAATGCTCACATAAGGTGAAGAGTTGAAAATGTACAAGGTTTATTAGTAAAAAACTATGAGCAATATTAAAAATATGAGATATTTTGGGTATCCAAAAATGAGTAAATGCTCACATAAGATGAAGAGTTGAAAATGTACAAGGTTTATTAGTAAAAAACTATGAGCAATATTAAAATGATGCCATTATGACACATATGTAAGGAAGGGGAATTCTTTAAAGGAGGTGCATATTTCACATAAGATGAAGAGTTGAAAATGTACAAGGTTTATTAGTAAAAAAACTATGAGCAATTTTAAAATGATTCCATTATGACACATATGTAAGGAAGGGGAATTCTTTAAAGGAGGTGCATATTTCACATAAGATGAAGAGTTGAAAATGTACAAGGTTTATTAGTAAAAAAAAAACTATGAGCAATATTAAAATGATTCCATTATGACACATATGTAAGGAAGGGGAGTTCTTTAAAGGAGGTGCATATTTCACATGCTTGAATGAGTTTTAAACTCATAAAAATTGAGATATTTCATCTCTCCTCTCTCCTCATTCAAGTCTAGTTCCAAAAAGTTAGCTTAACTGACCTAAAAATGGTCAAAAATTGACCAAACTGATTTAGAAAATTCTAGAATCAGTTTGTTTGGTTAGGAGCTCAATTTTTCCTATAAATAGAAGCCTCCCCCTTGTTGAAAAATAGTTAGTGTTTATGCATCGTTACTCTACTCCACCTAAGCCAAGAACTGTGAATTCATTTAATAATTCACTAGTTTTTGGAGCTTCCCTCTTTCTTCAATCCCCATTAGTGGCTCCATCAACATACTTAACCAATTGATTGGTTGGGGGCCTCTACCGTGAACAAAGAATCAAGCAAGTTGTAAGGTAATTAGTGAATATTGATCTTTCTATAATTTCTCAATGTTTCTCTCTTCTCAACCCCTCTCAAGCTTGAGAAGTTTAATTGGTATGGTTTTTTTTAAAATACTATTGAAGTTTGAATAGTAGTGAAGAGTTACATAAGTTAATAAATGCTATTGAAGTTAATTTTCATTTATGTTTAAATTCTAATGATTTTTATGTAAACTCTCTCTCTCACTCAAGAAATGGTCATACTCATGACCCGTTCTCAATCCAAATCAAGCTTTTCATAAAGCTTTTCCTTAACCCAAGATTAAGCTATGCTTGAGGCCAATTTAATGGCTTTTTTCTATGCTTTTAGTTTATGCATATTGATGATTCAATCCACTATAGATTAATGATCCAATTAGAGATCATTTTAATTATTTCCTTAATGATAAGCTTTATCCCTTAGAAAAAATTGAGATTTATCAGTCATAGCAGCGGAGCTATGGCACAATTTTTATAAAAATTATGCATAAAATAATTTCATTCAAAGCATAAAAAGAGGACTTCCTACCATATTCTAGGAATTATCATCCTAGATTAATTGAAAGAATTTCATTATAATCATGGAGAAATTGAATTTTAATATCATGCATAAAGGATAATTTTTTTATATCAAAAGTGTTACTTTTATCATTTTTAATTTTCATGCATAGAAGTATGCATAAAGGAAAAAATTTTATATCAAAAGTGTTACTTTTATCATTTTTTTAATTTTTCATGCATAGAAGTATGCATAAAGGAAAAATTTTATATCAAAAGTGATACTTTTATCATTTTTAATTTTCATGCATAGAAGTATGCATAAAGGATAATTTTTTATATTAAAAGTGTTATTTTTATCATTTTTAATTTTCATGCATAGAAGGATGCATAAAGGAAAATTTTTTATATCAAAAGTGTTACTTTTATCATTTTTAATTTTCATACATAGAAGTATGCATAAAGGATAATTTTTTTTATATCAAAAGTGTTACTTTTATCATATTGGATTTCATGCATAGAGGTATGCATAAAAGTTGAATATTTTATTATAAAAGTGTTACTTTTAGCATAATTGAATTTCATGCATAGAGGTATGCATAAAAGATATGGGAAGTGATAAGATATGTATGTATGCATGTGGATATGGAAGTGAAAAGATATGTATGTATGCATGTGGATGTGGATATGGATGTGTATGTATGAATGTGGATATGGGATGTGGATGTATAAATGAGGATGTGAAAATGGAGATAAGCATGTAGATGTGGATGCATGAATGTGGATGTATGGATGTGAATGAGGATATAGATGTGGATGTATGGATGTGAATGTGCATGTAGATATGGATGTATATATGTGAAAGGGAATGTGGATGTGGATGTATGTATGCATGTGGATGTGGATATGGATGTGTATGTATGAATGTGGATATGGGATGTGGATGTATAAATGAGGATGTGAAAATGGAGATAAGCATGTAGATGTGGATGCATGAATGTGGATGTATGGATGTGAATGAGGATATAGATGTGGATGTATGGATGTGAATGTGCATGTAGATATGGATGTATATATGTGAATGGGAATGTGGATGTGGATGTATGTATGCATGTGGATGTGGATATGGATGTGTATGTATGAATGTGGATATGGGATGTGGATGTATAAATGAGGATGTGAAAATGGAGATAAGCATGTAGATGTGGATGCATGAATGTGGATGTATGGATGTGAATGAGGATATAGATGTGGATGTATGGATGTGAATGTGCATGTAGATATGGATGTATATATGTGAATGGGAATGTGGATGTGGATGTATGTATGCATGTGGATGTGGATATGGATGTGTATGTATGAATGTGGATATGGGATGTGGATGTATAAATGAGGATGTGAAAATGGAGATAAGCATGTAGATGTGGATGTATGGATGTGAATGTGGGTGTGGATGTGGATGTATGAATGTGGATGTATGGATGTGAATGAGGATGTGGATGTGGATGCATGGATGTAAATGTGGATTTGTATGTATGGATGTAGGCATGTAGATGTGGATGCATGAATGTGGATGTATGGATGTGAATGAGGATATAGATGTGGATGTATGGATGTGAATGTGCATGTAGATATGGATGTATAGATGTGAATGAGAATGTGGATGTGGATGTGGATGTATGTATGTATGTATGTGGATGTGGATGTATGAATGAGGACGTGATAATGAATGTATGCATGTGGATGTGGATATGGATGTGTATGTATGAATGTGGATATGGGATGTGGATGTATAAATGAGGATGTGAAAATGGAGATAAGCATGTAGATGTGGATGTATGGATGTGAATGTGGGTGTGGATGTGGATGTATGAATGTGGATGTATGGATGTGAATGAGGATGTGGATGTGGATGCATGGATGTAAATGTGGATTTGTATGTATGGATGTAGGCATGTAGATGTGGATGCATGAATGTGGATGTATGGATGTGAATGAGGATATAGATGTGGATGTATGGATGTGAATGTGCATGTAGATATGGATGTATAGATGTGAATGAGAATGTGGATGTGGATGTGGATGTATGTATGTATGTATGTGGATGTGGATGTATGAATGAGGACGTGATAATGAATGTATGCATGTGGATGTGGATATGGATGTGTATGTATGGATGTGTATGTATGAATGCGGATATGGATGTGGATATGGATGTGTATGTATGAATGTGGATATGGGATGTGGATGTATAAATGAGGATGTGAAAATGGAGATAAGCATGTAGATGTGGATGTATGGATGTGAATGTGGATGTGGATGTGGATGTATGGATGTGGATATGGATGTGAATATATGATATGTGATGTGAAGGAATCTGAAGTGAAGAGATGGAAAATGATATGATTGGATGAGTACACATATAAATGAAATGTGGAATAAGTAATGTGGATTGCATGAGGGATAATGTGGAAAAATGAGAGTTAATATAGAAATTGTATTTGTAAACTGTGTAACGTACCCATCTTCACTAATAAAGAAATGTCCATGTAATTATGAGTTTTTATGGTATAAATATCAATGATTTAATTATTTGAGTCATTTCCACTTAGAATCTTCAAATTCTGAGCCCAAATTTGGAATCTGCGCGCGATTTTACCCTAATATGGGATTTTACAGCATCCAAAACGGATACCGGATCAAGCTTATACGCTAATTTCAATCATTTTAGTTATAAAACGGCGACCTTTAAACCTTAATAAATGCACGACCGCACGTCCGTTTGACGAACGGTCTGAACCCCTGCGACCAGGAGAACCTCCCGGACAAAAAAATTTTTCGCCCCCCGGGGCGGTCCGGCACGCAAATCGAGGCGGGCGCCCCAAATTTGGGTACCTCGCCCCAAATTTTGGTCCGTACACACTTACTAGGGCGCCCGTACAATGGCCACCCAAGTACCAAAGGACGGCCGCCCACTGTTTGGTCCACGCATACCCTTGGGCGGACACCCGGACACCCAGACCGGATAAGGTACATGCGTACCACTCCTTTCCCAGGCAACCAGCACCGTACCTTTCCCGTAGATCCATGCAGGCCACTGATCCATAGCCTTTGAAGGTACACCGTCCTTTCGTCCTTCCTTTGCGCATCGCCCGCACCCTCACCCCTCAGCTATATAAACCCCCGGGGTGCTCTTCAGTTGGCACGCACTTCTGTGTAGCGTATGCCCTGTTGTGCTGCCGTCCGTACCGTCATAACGTACTTGCTGCAAGTACAGCCGCCCTTGCAGCCACCCCTCTCACAGCCCCTCATTTGGCTCTTTTCAGATAAGCCAATTTTCCTCCATCCTCCTCTTGCCATGGACCAGTGTCCTTAACTCTTCTCCCCCCCCCCCCCCCCCGTGTGAATAGACTTACAGAGAGGCTTGCAGCCACCCCTCCCAACCCTCTCCACGTTTTTGCCTTTGGCCTTAAGGACACCCTCACAATTTCCCCCCCCCCCCCATTTGCGTAGACTTTAGTAAGGGATTTTTTACTCAAGCAAGGGTTCGTGCGCCATTTTCTTTTGCTCATACGGTGAGCAAACGAGCTCGGAATTCAGATCCGACTGAAGCGTTTCGATCGCAGCAGCGAGCTCTACAAGGCGACACCTACGATGGCCTCATCTCGGAGACGGCAAAATATTGCCTCAAGAGGCGCACGTAACAACGAGATGGAGGGAGATGCGCCCAACGCGGCTCCAGTCCCTTTTCAAGCCGCTCAAGGAAACGGTGGCCAGGTTAGATTGGTTAATTTTCAAAAGAAGAGATTTTTTTTTCTTAAAATTAGTATTAATGAATGGTGTCTTTTCCTCTTAAAATGACGACATAAAAATAATATGAAATTATGAATTATGTGATGTTGTTTTCGATAAATTACGTTGAAATTGCTATCTTCATGAATTGTGAATGCTATGCTTAGAAAATTGCATTGAAGATTGTTATCTTTGGAATTCAAGATTTTTTTTGGCTTCAACGCTAACTCCGTTCCGTGCTTGTGTAGCCGGGCGGCGTCGTTAGTAAAGCCCGGTAATGGTCCAAGGTATCCCTCATACCTTTGGAGGAATAAGGATCGCCGATTGAGGCGAGAGATTATGATGCTGCCTAGTTCTGAGGGCCCAGGCTAGTGCGGTGAATTAGCCCACCCTAGTGCGCAGACATCCCTCTGAGGGGCGGGAGGATCGAGCGATGGAGCCTGAGAGGGCGACAGGCCGGCTTGAGTCCTCGCCAGCGGCCGACGATGAGGTGTATGGTCCCGTAGGGTTTTGCCCAGCATGTAGAGGCTGGAAGGCCGAATTCTAGATCATCGGCAGAATAAGAATAAGAGAGCCGGATTGGCTTGTATGGAAATGGATTCATGTATAAACTTTTTATATAATTGCATCTTGTCTTTGGTATGATTGTATTGTGTAAGAAGGCTGTTATAACGAACCTTGTGAAGAAGGGCCCTAATTAAGGAATATGCTTATTTATGTCAAACAGTGTGGTAGTATTAATTAGATAACAAATTGATGCGTGAGTAGGGTGGAAAGTGGGAGGATGGAATGCCCTGACGGCACCATCCTACGGATGGGTGGACCCGATTAGTCGGGTAGCTTTCCAACAAATTAAGTGGAAGCCCTACGTTAGATAGTTAGGTTCTTGGGCAACTCTATTCAAGAGACTAGGTCAGCGGCTGTGCCTTGCATAAGATGAGGAAAAAAGCGTTGTCCCTAGAAATCAAGTCTAAGTAGTTGCCCAATTTTTGATCAATTGCCCTATGGGTGATTTGATGTTTAGGAAATCACGCTCCCCCTGCGGGATAGAGCTAGGTCATACCTATGAATCGTATCCTTGAATCTCTACAGGGTCAAGGTGTCGATGAATAGGAAATTTTTTCTAAGATAAGACTTAGCGGACTATCTTAAGTGTTTCTCCCATTTTTAGAGGGAGGAACCTTACAATTGGTATCAGAGCAAGCTTGACTCCTAGGAATTGCAGTTTAAGGATTGTTTTGTAATAAATGTTTTACCTAACATAATGCTAATTAGTAAAGACATCCTACTAAAACAAATAAGATTGAAATGATGTTTGAATGCTTGTAGGAAGAGGAAGATGCCTACTCCAAATTTCTAGTTTTCCAATGCATCTTCGAGACTGCTAGTCACTCCTCGAATTTCGAGTTTCGCGACACCATGATGCAGATATTAGAGAAGATATCCCTCCCTCATTTCTCTCGTATTCAGAGAGGATGGGGCAGAGATTTCTGGAGTCGTGGGCCGAGATACTTCTTCATCCGAGCAGATCAGACTGGGAACCTCACCACCGACCTTAAGCGGATTCGTTGGATTGAGAAGCTGAAGATGGTCCGCTTATTTTGGTTCGTCGGTACCCCCAGGGATGACACCTCGGTGACTATAGATGGGGTTCGCATACCTCAGGATCGTTGGGTGTATGACAAAGTGATGCAGGTCTTACCTGCTGATAGAGTAGCAGTGTTAGGACCCACCCCGATCCAGAGTTTACCACCCTTACCATCAGTTTTTAGAGTCTTAGAAACTACAGCGGAACCCCCATATTTCACATATGTGGACCGCTCTACCCTTATGTCACAGTGAAGCCTAGGAATTTCCCTTGATGTCAAATAAGACTAATTATATTAGTCTCAGATCTTTGTAATAAAACTTGTCCTTGTAAATATTTGGAAATAAAATAATTTCAATGGTTTTGCTCTCCAAAAATTAAGCGTTGTGCAAATATGAATCTTGTAATCTTAAAAATTGTTTTTACGATGGTGACCAGGATGACCACCCTCCACTTCCCAATGCGCTTTACACCGATACCCAGGAGAAGAAGCTCCTGCTCAAGCAAATGCAACCTCCCTCTTTTAAAGGAGAAGGTTCAAAGGTTGAGAAGGATGCTGAAGTCTGGATTGAGGCGATGGACGATTATTTCTCTGCTGCCGGTACTGGAGTAGCAAATCAGTCTATGCTCGCACGGTTTCGCCTCACTGGAGATGCTAAACTCTGGTGGAAACAGTGGTGCCGTGACAAGGAGGTCACCGAGCATTCTCAAACGTGGGAAGACATCAAGCAGGCAGTGAAGGAAAGATATCTTCCTCCATCCCATGAGTCCATAAAGATGAATGAGTTTTTTAGTCTTAGACAGTGCACCTTAACTCTTGAGGATTACTATTCCAAATTTATTACCCTTCGGAAGTATGCCCCAGCTATGACTACTTCCCAGCAAGTGGCTCGTTTCTGCCAAGGGCTAAATGAACCCCTAGATTCCCGCCTTGAAGCAATGAGGCCAACCACTTTACAGGATGCTCTCATACGAGCTAAGCCCCTTGTGAAAGAAATGAAGGCTAACAAACCGAAGAATCAAAAGAGATCTTACCCTGAGGCAAACCTTAGAGATCAACCCTACAAGAAACCTCAACAGAATTTCCCCTACTACAACAGAGGGCGACAAGGCAACTCTTTTGCCCCCCGCTCGTATGCTGCTTCTTCTAGAGAAGGCCCTCTGTGTTTTGAGTGCAATGAGCCGGGACACTTTAGAGCCAACTGTCCCAAGTTGGCAACATCATTCCCCCAAGGTAACAGAGGAAATCAAGGCCGTGGAACCCCTACCCACCAAGGTGCAAGAGGCAGTGGTCGTGGCAGAGGCCGCGGAGGAACAGTTGCTAGAACTGCCTGTGTTATAAGTGAAGAACCAACCTTGGAAGAGGCTGAAGAAGAGCGCGCCACCGTCCATGCGGCGGTAGAACACCAAGGTCCGAATAAACAATTTGGTGTAATCCAAACCCCCGCCACTCATCACGGTAAGCCATTTCAGCTTTTGATTGATTGTGGCAGTACCCATTCATTCCTTTCTCCTAGGTGCTTGCAAAAATTAAACTTGAGTCAAAAATCAGCTAGAAAAATGATTGTAGAGTTAGCCAGTGGGAAAGAAGTAATATCTCGCCACTCTATAGGAAACCTTGATTTTGAACTGGGTAATGAGCAAACTCATGGTCACTTTAGAGTCTTGCCACTAGGAATTTATGATGGAATCCTTGGGATGGATTGGTTAATTGCAAACAAAGCTAGCATTCATTGTAGCCAGGGGAGTATCACTTTTGAAAATGAGCATGGCCAAGTAATATCTGTTCAGGGAATCACAGGAAAACCTAAGTCTAGAGTAGTCAAGGCAAAACATCTTCTCAAGGGAACACGTAAGGGTCAGCAAGTTTTCTTAGTCAAACTCAACAAAGTCTTTGAACCTAGTATGGAGACAGAACCCTCTTGGCTCCAAGAATTCTCTGACATCTTCCCTGACGAGCTTACAGGATTACCACCTCCTCGAGAAGTCGACCATGAGATCGAGGTGATCCCTGGAGCTCAACCCGTCTCAAAAACTCCCTATAAAATGTCCCTACCTGAAGCCATTGAACTTAAGGAGCAACTTTCCCAACTCATTGAACAAGGATTTGTACGCCCCAGTAGCTCTCCGTGGGGAGCACCTGTTCTTTTCCAAAAAAAGAAGGACGGGACTCTCCGCCTCTGCATAGATTATCGAGGGCTAAATCAAGTCACTGTCAAGAATAAGTATCCTATTCCTCGCATCGATGAACTTCTTGACAGGCTTCATGGGGCCAAAGTCTTTTCAAAAATAGATTTGAGGTCTGGTTACTATCAGATCAGAGTCAAGGAAGAAGATATACCCAAAACAGCCTTCAATACCCGTTATGGCCACTATGAGTTTACTGTAATGTCATTCGGGTTAACCAATGCTCCTGCAACCTTCAACCGCCTAATGCAAGATATATTTCGCCCATACTTGGATGAGTTTGTGCTTGTTTTCTTTGATGACATCCTAATCTATTCCAAATCAATGGAAGAGCATGAGGAGCATGTGCGTAGAGTTCTGCAATTACTGCGCAGACACAAACTCTATGCCAAGAAGAGCAAATGTACCTTCTTTACTCAGCAAATTGAGTATCTTGGATTCATCGTCTCCAAGGATGGCATCTCAGTAGACCCTGCCAAGGTCAAGGATATTCTAGATTGGCCACCCCCTAAATCAGTTCGTGAAGTTCGTGGATTCTTGGGAATCACGGGTTGGTATAGGATTTTTATCAAAGATTATGCCTTGGTAGCTGCACCCTTGACAGATCTTCTTAAGAAGGATTGCAAAATAGTGTGGCTGCCAATCCATCAAAGCAGCTTTGATCAGCTGAAAGTCATTATTACTTCTGCCCCAGTCTTAAAGCTTCCTGATTTCTCCAAGGAATTTGAAGTGGTTACCGATGCTAGTAGCCTAGCACTTGGTGGTGTCTTAGGCCAAGAAGGAAGACCAGTCGCTTATACTTCCCGCAAGCTGAAGCAATATGAAGCAAACTATGCCACCCATGATTTGGAACTCTTAGCAGTTGTTCATTGCCTCAAATTATGGAGACATTATCTCTTGGGAGGCAAATTCCAGCTTGTAACTGACCACAAAAGTCTAAAGTGGATCTTCACCCAGCCTAACCTCAACATGCGGCAAAGGAGATGGATTGAAATTCTACAAGAATATGATTTCGACATCAAATTCCGCCCTGGGAAAGATAATGTGGTAGCTGATGCACTTAGCCGCAAATCTTTCTTGAATGCAATTTCAATGCCAAATAATCCCATACTGGTCAAGGTGGAAGAAGTCTCATCTCATGACCCAGATTATCAAAGGATGATAAAGTTAGTAGAAGAAGGGGGACATTCAGAGAAAGAGAAGAATCTTATCAAGGGATACTCCACTCATGAAGGAAGCCTCTACTTCAATCACAGGCTATGTATCCCTAAGGATCCTGCTTTAAAGAAACTAATCCTCCATGAAGCTCATGATAGCCCTGCTGCAGGACACCCAGGTTATGCAAAAACATTAAATGCAGTAAGAAGGAGCTTTCATTGGGCAGGCTTGAAAAGTGATGTGCTTCGGTACTTGAAACAATGTCTCTCATGCCAAAGGATCAAGGCTGAAAGAATCAAGATGCCTGGAAAGCTTCAACCCTTAGATATTCCCCAAATGAAGTGGGAGTGCATTAGTATGGATTTTGTCACAAGTCTCCCCACTGTTCAAGGAGGATATGACTCCATTCTAGTAGTAGTAGACTTACTTACCAAAGTAGCTCACCTTATACCGGCAAAGAAGACCTTCAAAGCTTCTGATGTTGCTCGTATATTCATCAAGGAAGTCTTCAAACTTCATGGTCTCCCAAAAAGGATAGTAAGTGATCGGGATTCTGACTTCACCTCAAAATTCTGGCAGTCTTTATTTCAAGCTCTGGGGACTCAGCTTTGCTTTAGCACAGCTTATCATCCAGAGACCGATGGCCAGACTGAAAGAGTCAATCAAGTAATTGAAGACATTCTCAGAGCATACTGTGGACGGGAACCCAGAAGGTGGATTCAATACCTTCCTCTGGTGGAATTCGCCTACAATGCGTCTTATCATCAAAGCATAGGAATGTCACCATTCAAAGCACTCTATGGGCAAGAATGCTTGTCTCCTCTAAATTTCTCTGATCCGACCATAAGAGTTGAGGCATCCAGGAAAATGCTCGAAGAGATGGAGGAACAAACCAAAGCTATCCAAAGGGATATTAAAGCTGCCCAAGATCGACAAAAGCATTATGCTGACAACAAGAGGTCTGAAAGGATCTTCAAGGAAGGAGACAAAGTTCTTCTACGAGTGCGCCCCAAACGAAGTTCTCTATCACTTGGGAAATATAAGAAGCTCAGCCCTAGGTATTGTGGTCCTTATACAGTTATCAAGTGTCTAGGTAAAAGTGCTTATAAACTCCAACTTCCAGCCCATATCAAAGTCCATAATGTATTTCATGTAAGTCTGTTAAAGCCTTATGTCCCCAGTCTCGATCATATTCTTGATGATGAACAAGTTGTAATCCCTACTCAAGGAGTCCTTGAATTACAGCCCAATAGCATCATAGATTCTAGGGAAAGGCAACTCCGAAATAGAACTCTTGTAGAACATCTAGTTCAGTGGAAAGATTACCCTGAAGAGGATGCAACTTGGGAAGATGAAGCTACACTCTTAAAGGATTATCCCCAATTCATGACGAGATGAGGACATCTCGATTTCTTTAAGGGGGGAAGGATGTAACGTACCCATCTTCACTAATAAAGAAATGTCCATGTAATTATGAGTTTTTATGGTATAAATATCAATGATTTAATTATTTGAGTCATTTCCACTTAGAATCTTCAAATTCTGAGCCCAAATTTGGAATCTGCGCGCGATTTTACCCTAATATGGGATTTTACAGCATCCAAAACGGATACCGGATCAAGCTTATACGCTAATTTCAATCATTTTAGTTATAAAACGGCGACCTTTAAACCTTAATAAATGCACGACCGCACGTCCGTTTGACGAACGGTCTGAACCCCTGCGACCAGGAGAACCTCCCGGACAAAAAAATTTTTCGCCCCCCGGGGCGGTCCGGCACGCAAATCGAGGCGGGCGCCCCAAATTTGGGTACCCCGCCCCAAATTTTGGTCCGTACACACTTACTAGGGCGCCCGTACAATGGCCACCCAAGTACCAAAGGACGGCCGCCCACTGTTTGGTCCACGCATACCCTTGGGCGGACACCCGGACACCCAGACCGGATAAGGTACATGCGTACCACTCCTTTCCCAGGCAACCAGCACCGTACCTTTCCCGTAGATCCATGCAGGCCACTGATCCATAGCCTTTGAAGGTACACCGTCCTTTCGTCCTTCCTTTGCGCATCGCCCGCACCCTCACCCCTCAGCTATATAAACCCCCGGGGTGCTCTTCAGTTGGCACGCACTTCTGTGTAGCGTATGCCCTGTTGTGCTGCCGTCCGTACCGTCGTAACGTACTTGCTGCAAGTACAGCCGCCCTTGCAGCCACCCCTCTCACAGCCCCTCATTTGGCTCTTTTCAGATAAGCCAATTTTCCTCCATCCTCCTCTTGCCATGGACCAGTGTCCTTAACTCTTCTCCCCCCCCCCCCTCCCCCCGTGTGAATAGACTTACAGAGAGGCTTGCAGCCACCCCTCCCAACCCTCTCCACGTTTTTGCCTTTGGCCTTAAGGACACCCTCACAATTCCCCCCCCCCCCCATTTGCGTAGACTTTAGTAAGGGATTTTTTACTCAAGCAAGGGTTCGTGCGCCATTTTCTTTTGCTCATACGGTGAGCAAACGAGCTCGGAATTCAGATCCGACTGAAGCGTTTCGATCGCAGCAGCGAGCTCTACAAGGCGACACCTACGATGGCCTCATCTCGGAGACGGCAAAATATTGCCTCAAGAGGCGCACGTAACAACGAGATGGAGGGAGATGCGCCCAACGCGGCTCCAGTCCCTTTTCAAGCCGCTCAAGGAAACGGTGGCCAGGTTAGATTGGTTAATTTTCAAAAGAAGAGATTTTTTTTTCTTAAAATTAGTATTAATGAATGGTGTCTTTTCCTCTTAAAATGACGACATAAAAATAATATGAAATTATGAATTATGTGATGTTGTTTTCGATAAATTACGTTGAAATTGCTATCTTCATGAATTGTGAATGCTATGCTTAGAAAATTGCATTGAAGATTGTTATCTTTGGAATTCAAGATTTTTTTTGGCTTCAACGCTAACTCCGTTCCGTGCTTGTGTAGCCGGGCGGCGTCGTTAGTAAAGCCCGGTAATGGTCCAAGGTATCCCTCATACCTTTGGAGGAATAAGGATCGCCGATTGAGGCGAGAGATTATGATGCTGCCTAGTTCTGAGGGCCCAGGCTAGTGCGGTGAATTAGCCCACCCTAGTGCGCAGACATCCCTCTGAGGGGCGGGAGGATCGAGCGATGGAGCCTGAGAGGGCGACAGGCCGGCTTGAGTCCTCGCCAGCGGCCGACGATGAGGTGTATGGTCCCGTAGGGTTTTGCCCAGCATGTAGAGGCTGGAAGGCCGAATTCTAGATCATCGGCAGAATAAGAATAAGAGAGCCGGATTGGCTTGTATGGAAATGGATTCATGTATAAACTTTTTATATAATTGCATCTTGTCTTTGGTATGATTGTATTGTGTAAGAAGGCTGTTATAACGAACCTTGTGAAGAAGGGCCCTAATTAAGGAATATGCTTATTTATGTCAAACAGTGTGGTAGTATTAATTAGATAACAAATTGATGCGTGAGTAGGGTGGAAAGTGGGAGGATGGAATGCCCTGACGGCACCATCCTACGGATGGGTGGACCCGATTAGTCGGGTAGCTTTCCAACAAATTAAGTGGAAGCCCTACGTTAGATAGTTAGGTTCTTGGGCAACTCTATTCAAGAGACTAGGTCAGCGGCTGTGCCTTGCATAAGATGAGGAAAAAAGCATTGTCCCTAGAAATCAAGTCTAAGTAGTTGCCCAATTTTTGATCAATTGCCCTATGGGTGATTTGATGTTTAGGAAATCACGCTCCCCCTGCGGGATAGAGCTAGGTCATACCTATGAATCGTATCCTTGAATCTCTACAGGGTCAAGGTGTCGATGAATAGGAAATTTTTTCTAAGATAAGACTTAGCGGACTATCTTAAGTGTTTCTCCCATTTTTAGAGGGAGGAACCTTACAAACTGTTTGTAAATGCTGTTTGTAAATGGCTGTTTTATGTCAAGAATGCTGGGAAAGCATTTTGACCGTCTTGTGATTAAGGTCGTGGAGACCTAACTGATAAAGTTGCAACTGCTGACGGAGAGTCAATGGAGGACGTCTCGCGTAGCAAGGTCGGCCGAGGTCTTGACCAGCCTCGGTTCGATTAAAATGGTGAGCTTCCGGTACGGTGGATGAGGGACCAAGGAAGCGGCCTATGAGTGAAGCGCTAGGTCACCTGCGAAGGATCCTAGAGGGTGCTGACCATACGGTGCTCGGGCTCTGGGTCGCCCAGGATACCCACGCGTGCGTCGAGGAAGATATTGGAACAAGGAGTAAGAGTTGTTTTCTGGAACCGGGCATGGATCTGGTTGACTGACCTTGCTGGTCCTCAACGGATGAGTCCATGGCTCTTTTATATGGATCTGTTGGTTGATCTTGCTGATCTTCAACGAGAGTCCATCTTGATAAGTGATTATATTGTTGAGTATTATGGGCTAGGAACTATTGAAACGGCCCCTGTGTGGACAGGTGGTGAGCGTTCTAGTTGCCAATGATGCCATAGATACTCTGATGAAGGAATGATGGGAAATTATGAATCAACTGGATAATTTGGGAGATTGTGATCAGTGGTACTATGGTTTCATTAAAGGATTGTTTTAAAGTTAGCTGATGCTAAGAAAAAGGCAATTTTCATATTGGGTGTGTAAGTGGTGTGGCTAGTTTTATGTTTGCATGAAATTCCGGCTAGGGGGCCTTGGAACTCTTTTCCTTGGTACCCGGGACAAAACCTAACCAAATTCCAAATTGGATCCCATCACTACAGTGGTTGGGCGGTTGGCTAACCCATGGGATCGGATGGGGTTAGGCTGGACTGATGGATCCGTAAATCGAGACTCAACTTCTGTTATTACGATAGATAAAGTAAATCCCGGATAGTAATTGTTCTATGGATAGGAATCAACGGCTGTGCCTCCTTGGTGGGAAAAAAAGCGTTGATCCCAATGATCCAAGTGCAAGTTTCTTCCTTGATCTGACCAAGTATCTTTATAGATGCAGTCGGATCTGTTTGATCAGTAAGAGTTTTGACTACGTTAGAGTAAAAATTATCCTGGTGGAATCGCCCGTGCTTTCCGGATAAGGGAAGTTTTTCCGGGTCTGGTTTTGGAAAAACCGACGGATTAGTCTTTTGTCCGGATATCCGTGGACGAGGCCCCGAGTGTGGGACCCTGCCTTGCGCAAGAAGTGCTACTTCCGCTGCTAGTACCCCGAATCCGTTGCGCGATGGGAACAGGGATCTCACAGTTGGTATCAGAGCATTTGGTTAATAAAGATCAACTGAGAAGACAAATATGTCAAAAATTTTATCAAGAAGCACAAAAAGGTTGTAATTGTGTGATATAATTCATACAATTTGATATTCAAACTGAAATTCGTAATTTGATAATTGGGTCTTCAGATGGAAGTACCGCAATTATATAGAATCCCTGACTTGCTTGAGGCCTAGACATGATGGTATTTACCTTATAATTCCAAGAGCCACGACTACCCGTATATACCGAGAGTATACTGCAGCTCTTTACTGACAGTATATACGAGTAAATCTAAGACTTGAAATTATAAGCGTTAATGCTATCCAGATGATGAATTCGAATGTGGTTGATATGATTTTTAATTCTGTTTGAGAATTGATGAATTGAATTGGATTCTGATTGAAAATTCTGATTGAAAAATGATGATTTCTGAAATTAGTTGAAATATAAAAATCTGAACAAAACCACAATGAGGATGAATGGGACGAGTCCCAGTGATGATATTCATAACTGGAATGATGATAATGAATTCAGCAAATCACTATGAGATTAGTGGGTTGTGCTGTCAAATTGTTACTGTTAACACTTGATCAGTAGATCAAGTTAAGGGATGACAAATTGAGAACTTGCTTGACTGAAATTCCCGTGGAGGAATGTTCAGAAGGAAATTTTTCGGTCTAATGGACCATTATCATGTTAAAGATATGAATGATATGATCTGAATATTAATGATGAGTTCTATATAAGGGATATTTATCCCAGTGTTCTGCTGGGTTGACCAGAATATAAGGAACCCCAAAATAAAATTGGATGTTAAGAAAAAGAGTTGTCCTCTACCTTGCGAGATGAGGACATCTCGCACTTTTTAAGTGGGGTAGAATGTAAGATTCCTCCCCAGCCTTCGAGGTATACAGGAGTAAGAATCTCCCTTTCTGATCTTATAATTATTCCCTCTCTAAAATAAAAGAAAGTTCTGTTTAACAAAGGAAGACCCTTTTCCTAGAATACTTCTCAAGAGTCCCACCTGTTTTAAGGATTCAGAACAATGAGTTCAGAAGTGAGAATCGATGTTTTGGATATCAAGGTTTTGGTCTTCATTCGAGTACGGCCCAAAAGAAGTTCTTTATCTCTTGGGGAGTATATGAAGTTATCCCCCAGATATTGTGAGCCTTATATCTGAATTCAATGAAAGTAGGTGACTTAGCCTACAAGCTTCTTTTATCTCTTCATCTCAAAATTCTTAATGCCTTCTATAGAAAAATGTGTCAAACCCAAATCATGGAAAGACGGTAAAACTTCAGTGGCAAGTTACCGTTGGCTTCTAAGTTACGCTAGCTCCTTCCTTTATATAAGTCGTAACTTTTACTTGTCGCTCACAGTAATCTTACTTCCATCGATCTTCCTTCTTTCTTAATTTCCTTCATGGCTTCGCAACAGGAATTAGTTTTATCCATAATGATTCCTCACCTTCAAGATGCAAGTGAGTCTGTGAAGAAGGATTTTATAGAACAGTATGAGCGCTCACTTTTTCCTCACCTAGGAACTTCTGTAGCGCAGACCAAATGGCGGACCTATCAAGACATAACTAGGGTAACACCCTGGGGTCAGCAGCACTTTCGTAACAATGTCCGCTTGGCCATGGTTATTGAAGCTTTGGGTTTGGGTCCCCGATACTACTGCGTCATGAGATCAAGGCATCCTGGGTTTTCTGAGCGGGTCTTCTTACTGGCGTGTTTTCTTCCTCATGAGAAGATATGCCTTTACCCCGTTTTTGGCTTGCCTCTCAGAGGTCCTTTTGTTAGAACACCTCATACCACTGAGATAGGCAGAGCAATAACCCACAGAATCATTCCCATAGATGAGTTACCTTATACTTGTGCAGCTTGTGAGGACTGCTTTTGTGATCATATGATGGACGGGCTTATGGAAGTGTAAAGAGTTCTTCTATCTTTACTGTATAAGTTCCGAGAATGAATAAAGTTTAAATCTTGTTTTTATTTTGAATCTTGCTCTCTTTAAGACGTTTCTTGGTGGTTAATCTTGATTAAAGTTTTTCTCTAAGTCTCATATTCGTGAATCTTGCGAAATTATCACAAGTTGCGAGATGAGGACATCTCGCGTTTTTTAAGTGGGGTAGAATGTAAGATTCCTCCCCCAACCCCTTTTTTGATGTCTAGTATCTTCCCCTGTAATCAACCCTCTTCAGAAATATAAAGACCTTGTTTCTATCTGTTTTAGCCTAGAGAGAGAAAAATATTCTAGAGAGAGAATATTCAGATTTTGAATATTTTTGGATAGAAAAATATCTCTTATAATTCAGATGAGTTCCCCTGAAATAGAAATTCAAAAAGAATTTTCCAATGTGCAATTGGAATTAATTGGAAATAGGTATAAAGAACCTTAGTCTAAGGGTCTAGATTTTCAGAAATCTTTAGACTATGGTCCAATTAAGGTTCCTATGGGCCAATAGCATCAATCCATGTGTAGGGAAGAGATAAATCCAAATTTGTAAAAAAGAAGATACCCAAAAATGAGTAAATGCTCACATAAGGTGAAGAGTTGAAAATGTACAAGGTTTATTAGTAAAAAACTATGAGCAATATTAAAAATATGAGATATTTTGGGTATCCAAAAATGAGTAAATGCTCACATAAGATGAAGAGTTGAAAATGTACAAGGTTTATTAGTAAAAAACTATGAGCAATATTAAAATGATGCCATTATGACACATATGTAAGGAAGGGGAATTCTTTAAAGGAGGTGCATATTTCACATAAGATGAAGAGTTGAAAATGTACAAGGTTTATTAGTAAAAAAACTATGAGCAATTTTAAAATGATTCCATCATGACACATATGTAAGGAAGGGGAATTCTTTAAAAGAGGTGCATATTTCACATAAGATGAAGAGTTGAAAATGTACAAGGTTTATTAGTAAAAAAAAAACTATGAGCAATATTAAAATGATTCCATTATGACACATATGTAAGGAAGGGGAGTTCTTTAAAGGAGGTGCATATTTCACATGCTTGAATGAGTTTTAAACTCATAAAAATTGAGATATTTCATCTCTCCTCTCTCCTCATTCAAGTCTAGTTCCAAAAAGTTAGCTTAACTGACCTAAAAATGGTCAAAAATTGACCAAACTGATTTAGAAAATTCTAGAATCAGTTTGTTTGGTTAGGAGCTCAATTTTTCCTATAAATAGAAGCCTCCCCCTTGTTGAAAAATAGTTAGTGTTTATGCATCGTTACTCTACTCCACCTAAGCCAAGAACTGTGAATTCATTTAATAATTCACTAGTTTTTGGAGCTTCCCTCTTTCTTCAATCCCCATTAGTGGCTCCATCAACATACTTAACCAATTGATTGGTTGGGGGCCTCTACCGTGAACAAAGAATCAAGCAAGTTGTAAGGTAATTAGTGAATATTGATCTTTCTATAATTTCTCAATGTTTCTCTCTTCTCAACCCCTCTCAAGCTTGAGAAGTTTAATTGGTATGGTTTTTTTTTAAATACTATTGAAGTTTGAATAGTAGTGAAGAGTTACATAAGTTAATAAATGCTATTGAAGTTAATTTTCATTTATGTTTAAATTCTAATGATTTTTATGTAAACTCTCTCTCTCACTCAAGAAATGGTCATACTCATGACCCGTTCTCAATCCAAATCAAGCTTTTCATAAAGCTTTTCCTTAACCTAAGATTAAGCTATGCTTGAGGCCAATTTAATGGCTTTTTTCTATGCTTTTAGTTTATGCATATTGATGATTCAATCCACTATAGATTAATGATCCAATTAGAGATCATTTTAATTATTTCCTTAATGATAAGCTTTATCCCTTAGAAAAAATTGAGATTTATCAGTCATAGCAGCGGAGCTATGGCACAATTTTTATAAAAATTATGCATAAAATAATTTCATTCAAAGCATAAAAAGAGGACTTCCTACCATATTCTAGGAATTATCATCCTAGATTAATTGAAATAATTTCATTATAATCATGGAGAAATTGAATTTTAATATCATGCATAAAGGATAATTTTTTTATATCAAAAGTGTTACTTTTATCATTTTTAATTTTCATGCATAGAAGTATGCATAAAGGAAAAAATTTTATATCAAAAGTGTTACTTTTATCATTTTTTTAATTTTTCATGCATAGAAGTATGCATAAAGGAAAAATTTTATATCAAAAGTGATACTTTTATCATTTTTAATTTTCATGCATAGAAGTATGCATAAAGGATAATTTTTTATATTAAAAGTGTTATTTTTATCATTTTTAATTTTCATGCATAGAAGGATGCATAAAGGAAAATTTTTTATATCAAAAGTGTTACTTTTATCATTTTTAATTTTCATACATAGAAGTATGCATAAAGGATAATTTTTTTTATATCAAAAGTGTTACTTTTATCATATTGGATTTCATGCATAGAGGTATGCATAAAAGTTGAATATTTTATTATAAAAGTGTTACTTTTAGCATAATTGAATTTCATGCATAGAGGTATGCATAAAAGATATGGGAAGTGATAAGATATGTATGTATGCATGTGGATATGGAAGTGAAAAGATATGTATGTATGCATGTGGATGTGGATATGGATGTGTATGTATGAATGTGGATATGGGATGTGGATGTATAAATGAGGATGTGAAAATGGAGATAAGCATGTAGATGTGGATGCATGAATGTGGATGTATGGATGTGAATGAGGATATAGATGTGGATGTATGGATGTGAATGTGCATGTAGATATGGATGTATATATGTGAATGGGAATGTGGATGTGGATGTATGTATGCATGTGGATGTGGATATGGATGTGTATGTATGAATGTGGATATGGGATGTGGATGTATAAATGAGGATGTGAAAATGGAGATAAGCATGTAGATGTGGATGCATGAATGTGGATGTATGGATGTGAATGAGGATATAGATGTGGATGTATGGATGTGAATGTGCATGTAGATATGGATGTATATATGTGAATGGGAATGTGGATGTGGATGTATGTATGCATGTGGATGTGGATATGGATGTGTATGTATGAATGTGGATATGGGATGTGGATGTATAAATGAGGATGTGAAAATGGAGATAAGCATGTAGATGTGGATGCATGAATGTGGATGTATGGATGTGAATGAGGATATAGATGTGGATGTATGGATGTGAATGTGCATGTAGATATGGATGTATATATGTGAATGGGAATGTGGATGTGGATGTATGTATGCATGTGGATGTGGATATGGATGTGTATGTATGAATGTGGATATGGGATGTGGATGTATAAATGAGGATGTGAAAATGGAGATAAGCATGTAGATGTGGATGTATGGATGTGAATGTGGGTGTGGATGTGGATGTATGAATGTGGATGTATGGATGTGAATGAGGATGTGGATGTGGATGCATGGATGTAAATGTGGATTTGTATGTATGGATGTAGGCATGTAGATGTGGATGCATGAATGTGGATGTATGGATGTGAATGAGGATATAGATGTGGATGTATGGATGTGAATGTGCATGTAGATATGGATGTATAGATGTGAATGAGAATGTGGATGTGGATGTGGATGTATGTATGTATGTATGTGGATGTGGATGTATGAATGAGGACGTGATAATGAATGTATGCATGTGGATGTGGATATGGATGTGTATGTATGAATGTGGATATGGGATGTGGATGTATAAATGAGGATGTGAAAATGGAGATAAGCATGTAGATGTGGATGTATGGATGTGAATGTGGGTGTGGATGTGGATGTATGAATGTGGATGTATGGATGTGAATGAGGATGTGGATGTGGATGCATGGATGTAAATGTGGATTTGTATGTATGGATGTAGGCATGTAGATGTGGATGCATGAATGTGGATGTATGGATGTGAATGAGGATATAGATGTGGATGTATGGATGTGAATGTGCATGTAGATATGGATGTATAGATGTGAATGAGAATGTGGATGTGGATGTGGATGTATGTATGTATGTATGTGGATGTGGATGTATGAATGAGGACGTGATAATGAATGTATGCATGTGGATGTGGATATGGATGTGTATGTATGGATGTGTATGTATGAATGCGGATATGGATGTGGATATGGATGTGTATGTATGAATGTGGATATGGGATGTGGATGTATAAATGAGGATGTGAAAATGGAGATAAGCATGTAGATGTGGATGTATGGATGTGAATGTGGATGTGGATGTGGATGTATGGATGTGGATATGGATGTGAATATATGATATGTGATGTGAAGGAATCTGAAGTGAAGAGATGGAAAATGATATGATTGGATGAGTACACATATAAATGAAATGTGGAATAAGTAATGTGGATTGCATGAGGGATAATGTGGAAAAATGAGAGTTAATATAGAAATTGTATTTGTAAACTGTTTGTAAATGCTGTTTGTAAATGGCTGTTTTATGTCAAGAATGCTGGGAAAGCATTTTGACCGTCTTGTGATTAAGGTCGTGGAGACCTAACTGATAAAGTTGCAACTGCTGACGGAGAGTCAATGGAGGACGTCTCGCGTAGCAAGGTCGGCCGAGGTCTTGACCAGCCTCGGTTCGATTAAAATGGTGAGCTTCCGGTACGGTGGATGAGGGACCAAGGAAGCGGCCTATGAGTGAAGCGCTAGGTCACCTGCGAAGGATCCTAGAGGGTGCTGACCATACGGTGCTCGGGCTCTGGGTCGCCCAGGATACCCACGCGTGCGTCGAGGAAGATATTGGAACAAGGAGTAAGAGTTGTTTTCTGGAACCGGGCATGGATCTGGTTGACTGACCTTGCTGGTCCTCAACGGATGAGTCCATGGCTCTTTTATATGGATCTGTTGGTTGATCTTGCTGATCTTCAACGAGAGTCCATCTTGATAAGTGATTATATTGTTGAGTATTATGGGCTAGGAACTATTGAAACGGCCCCTGTGTGGACAGGTGGTGAGCGTTCTAGTTGCCAATGATGCCATAGATACTCTGATGAAGGAATGATGGGAAATTATGAATCAACTGGATAATTTGGGAGATTGTGATCAGTGGTACTATGGTTTCATTAAAGGATTGTTTTAAAGTTAGCTGATGCTAAGAAAAAGGCAATTTTCATATTGGGTGTGTAAGTGGTGTGGCTAGTTTTATGTTTGCATGAAATTCCGGCTAGGGGGCCTTGGAACTCTTTTCCTTGGTACCCGGGACAAAACCTAACCAAATTCCAAATTGGATCCCATCACTACAGTGGTTGGGCGGTTGGCTAACCCATGGGATCGGATGGGGTTAGGCTGGACTGATGGATCCGTAAATCGAGACTCAACTTCTGTTATTACGATAGATAAAGTAAATCCCGGATAGTAATTGTTCTATGGATAGGAATCAACGGCTGTGCCTCCTTGGTGGGAAAAAAAGCGTTGATCCCAATGATCCAAGTGCAAGTTTCTTCCTTGATCTGACCAAGTATCTTTATAGATGCAGTCGGATCTGTTTGATCAGTAAGAGTTTTGACTACGTTAGAGTAAAAATTATCCTGGTGGAATCGCCCGTGCTTTCCGGATAAGGGAAGTTTTTCCGGGTCTGGTTTTGGAAAAACCGACGGATTAGTCTTTTGTCCGGATATCCGTGGACGAGGCCCCGAGTGTGGGACCCTGCCTCGCGCAAGAAGTGCTACTTCCGCTGCTAGTACCCCGAATCCGTTGCGCGGTGGGAACAGGGATCTCACAGAGAAGGTCTTGGCAGGAGACCTTGACCTTGTTTATGTCAGCACAGAGGATCAGATAGCTGACATCTTCACCAAAGCATTGGGTACAGAGAAGCTCCGCAGATTCAGGGCTTCGCTTGGTGTACATGAGATGGAGTTGAGCTCGAGGGGGAGTGTTGAGATATCGAGCTCGTCTAGTGAGGCGGTGGCCACTGATGACCCGCCTGGGGGATAGGCCCCACACTTACACCACTGGCATGGTTGGTGAGATCTTGGGTGATATGCGGCCAGTGGGATGACAGGCTGTGTGACAGCCACCCTAGAGACTGGCATAGTTATAGCGCTAGCTCATTTAGTCGGGTTCACACTATAGAGAACTCGTGTATGTATTTGGTTGAGTACCTTTCATATTGTGTGTACTCTTATTCTTGTATATGGTGTGTTGAGTGTGGAGTAGAGAAGAAGAAGATTTCAGCCTCTCACCTTGTGTGTTCTCTATTAGGGTTTTGTGAGTGTGTGTGTGTGCTTGCAAGAGCTCAAGCTCTCTTCCCCCCTGCATCTTTTCAACATTTGGTTAAGTGTATTGAGCAATAAAGAGCTGATTTGGAGTAGATTAGCAGAAGATTAAAAGCATGTAATTAGCAAAACGGAGCTTACTAATTCATCAATTACTCTCACTACTCAAAATTGGATCAATTCCTCTTACACGGTGGTGGAGAAAATATGGAGCTAATGAATTCCTAGGCCCTGAATTTGGATCTCATTTCAAGCGATTAGAGCAGGATTAGTGACTGTAAATCACTGTTTATAGGTTTTTATCAAAACAAAGTACAACATTTGGCATGTGTTTGGCATGTAATGATCTCCGATGATGTTTATATGCTACATGGAGGATATATGGATGCTAATTCATATTTTCCACACTTTATTTGATCATTTCCTAGTGTTTTGGAAGATTGAAAGGCTCGAAAATATCCATCACAAGGCAAAGTGGATTGCTTGTACATGGTTGAGCTCAAATGCTATGTGGATGATCTTGTATGCATAACACGAGCAAATTAAAGGTTTCTGGAAAGTGGAGGACTATTTTAGATGCATTTCTCAGAATTTGTGAGCAGCACTAGGTTGTTTTCAAAATTTGCAAACAGTGTTTTTAAGTCCAAGAATTTGTCGCCATACAAATTCTGGGCTGTGTGGATAGCATTGGTGCCGAGGTGGTGTATGTGTATATGTGCATGTCTAAGTTGATTGTTGGATATCCTTAGTGAGCATTGTGGTAAACAAAATGAGTGACAATCCTGGTAAAATTGTTGGTGAGAAGCTTAATAGGCACAACTTCCGCATTTGAAAGTATCGTATGATAAATTTTCTCAAAAAGCAAAGGCCTCTGATGATGGAACTTGGTGACAGGCGATGAGGTGGAGCCAAGTGTTCCTCAAATAAATGCAACACCTACCCAGCTTTTACAGCACATCGAAATTGGGTACAGAGAGCCTTCAAAGTGTTGCATTACTTCTCAATATGTGTTATAAACAACATGTTATGCCATATAGAGGACTCACAAAATCCCAAGGATGCATGGGTGTTAACCTATGAACGGACATTGAGACGTACTATGTTTTACGTCATTAATTTAAATATTCTGAGTCATGGGCCGGGCTTGTCCGCATCATATGTTAAGGATGAAGGGATTGGGTGATCGCCGATGAGAGGCGCACCTTGAATATCAGTAGGATAAGGGTTGGGGTCGGCCGGCCATGTATGGACGCCCAAGTGTGAACGGCCAAGTCACCTATAAGAGTCAAATGTAACCCTAAAATCCTCATTCTCATGTGTTGTGAATACAAGAGTGCTCTTGCCTTATCTCTTTGGTTTCCTTCTCCTATGTGAGAGAGAGAGAGAGAGAGAGAGAGAGTGAGAGAGCGATCGAGCACTGTGTAGCGGCACGGCGGCGGCGAGGCGGTAGAGCGGCGATGGCAGCTCCTCCTTCACTGCTGCAACGCGGGAATCCTTCACGGCGGCGGTTTTAGCGGTGAGTGACACACCTTTGCATTCTATTTGAGCTTGCTAGGTCTCTGGTTGTATGCTTGCAGCCATTCGTGGCTCGCATACGGTGTTCGGCAAGTCCCCGGCTACGACGTGTGCGGTAAAAGCGCACATTTTTGGCGCCGCTGCCGGGGAATTGCCCTGCACCAAGCTCTAGTTTGCAGCTCGTGCTGCTGAGTGAAGTGAAATTTACACTGTAGGAAAGGCGTCTGTGTGTTTGTTGTTGAGGCATTTCTGTGTTTTGCAATGCATGCAAAGTTTGATCATAATCGGAGCATTTTTGGATTGGTAATTAGCGTCCAGTGCAGATTTTTCAAGTCTCCCCATAGGGAAACGGACTGTTTTGAGGACCACAGGAGCTCTGGATAGGCGAACACGGTGCTGTAAAGCACGCTAGGACCCTTTAAACGATACGCTCATTTCGAGCTATCACACGCCCTAGTCCAAGTTTGATCGTAAGTAAGGAGGTCAAAAACGAGTTAAAAACAATCTAAAAACAATCTAAAAACAAGTAAAAATGAGGTGCGAAACACCTAAGAAACCACTTGTGTGAGTTTCAAGGGTAGTTACCAACGCACGTAGGGTACCCACGTCACATGCATCTACGTTCTGGTCGGGTGCTAGAGCCTGAACCACTAGAAAGCGTTTCAGTTTACACAGGCTCACACCATCCCTCCACGTTGGCATCTTGGCCTTCGGCTAGAACCCAAGGTAGTGCAACCCAAGATCCACGAATAGTGGATAGTGACTCGTCCTCTGACTCAGAAGCCATGGAAGGGCACCCTACCAAGAACCCTAGGAGACAAGCCAAAACATGCCAGTTTGGGCCCCACAACCCGGATCTAGCATGTTTAATCGTCTAGTAGAGACCTTTAGTAGAGCTACATGCTCTGAACATGCGACAAGCGAAGTAAATGAGGAAGGAGGGGTAGTAGATTCGCCATTCACATCTTATGTAGACCCTACCCTCCCAAAGAGTGTCCATGTGGATATTCTACCCACTTCATTTAATGAGGGCCCTACTGAGCTACCACCTTCCTATGCTCTTCCTAAAGTAGAGGTCCCTAGAAGCCAATCCATAAGAAGTGACATTGCGTCCACTTCAAGAGAACCGTTTGGCACACCAAGTCTGGATGGGATATTTCTCAATGAAAATTGGGAATATGATCTACACACAGAGACTCTAACTGACCTATACACGGGTTACACATACCATGTAGGTTGGTTAGAAGTCCTACGATCTACATCTAGCGCCACTAATCTAGAGGAGCAACAACAAATGATATGTGAGGTTATTCATAGAATTATCCAAATTAAGAGGCAAAATAGGGGAGTGAACTTAGTTTCCACTGGCCCTATGAGATTTTTGGATACGGGCAAGGCCAAACAACCAACCCTATCACAATTGGAGACTCCCTCGGTGAGTCCCATAGACCCTTCGTATGTTGTTTCGCCTGGAGTCTCAATGCAGGTTGAGCCCACGAGCAGTAACTTTAGCTTTCCAACCTTGGCTCAACTTTCCATTAAGGAATCCACAATGCCTACCCCAATGATGAGCATGATAGAAAGCGCACCTGTTACCACTGTAGTTAGTACGACACCGCTACCTAGTGGAACAGTACCTACAACAGTGCGTGCCAGTGCCTATCGACCCTATGTACCTATCGCTACTCATGCTCATGTAGCTCCTACGCCTCTTAGTATGCCAATGGCGTATGCTCCACGACCGCCTTATCACAACCCTTATCCAAGAGAAGCTAGGCCTAGCCACATATCATATCCTACGTCATTTGCCAACATACTCAGACCAACGCCAACTCCTATCAGCCAGGCTATCCCAGAAGTGCCTCCACCAGCTATGCCTGCTCACCTAGGTGATCTCGTAGCGTTTGCTCAGACGATCGGACGATCTATTGCGAAAAACATGCGAGGTATGCCTGAGAGAGAACCTAGAAGCAAGGCAGTACAAGTGGCTAAGCTCACTCAAAACTTCAGTGGAGTAACGAGGATGTTAGGAAGCACATTGAAGTCTTTGAACACGTGTGTGATTCCTTGGAAGAGCACAATGAGCTGCATAAGTGTAAAGCCTTAGGCTTAACCTTGAGTGGGAAGGCCGGAGATTGGTATCAAACCTTAAGGGTTGAAGAGCACCCTCACTACCCCACTCTCAAGAGATTGTTCTTGAAAGAATACATACGTAAGGGTGTGCTTTGGGGAGTAGCATCTCAACTCCAAAAAACTGAACGCGAGGAAGGAGAGTCAATGAGAGACTTTATAAGTCGATTGAAGCATCTAAATTCTCGCTGCACTCCCGATGAGCGCTTCAATAATAATTCGATAGATTCATCCGAGGATTGCGCCACGAGGACATATACAATGGCCTAGTCATTAGAGGTCTTACAACGTGGGAAGCAGTCACTACCAATGCAATCTAGTTAGAAGACAACTTGATGATTGTAGGTAAAAAGGTGTCTTCGGAGACAAAATCCGTTAGTTCGCAAGTATCTGGGCACGAGCCAATGACGGTAAAACCTATTGCCAAGGAGCCCAAGATATCCGAAATGTCTGTGACCGACCTTACTAAGGCTCTCCAAGAATACTTTAGGGTTAATCGAGCTCCTCAAAATAGCCATATGTATCCAAGAAGAGAGCAACAATGGTGTTCGGTTTGCTTAGGACCACATAGCACGAGTGAATGTCCCACATTCAGAGTCAAATTCAATGGGAATTGCAATGCATGTGGTAAGTATGGCCATCAATCTAAAGATTGCCTAGTACTTAAGCGAATGTTGGCAAATCAGGCACCACTAGCCTGGTCAAACACACCTCAAGTACCCGCGCTAATGCCTGCATAACCTGTCGAGCAACCGTCACAGCACATAGTTCCAAGGAATCCGAATGTAGTCCAGTCTGTGCCGTTACCACCGCCAGTGCTAGGACCACAACCTCCACATCTAAGGATTACCCCAATAAACCAGATGGGTTGTGAGTCACATAGTGCGTGTGGGGATTATGAAGAGGAGATAGACCCCACTGCTCCATATGGAATTGATACATTTGAAATGATTCCCCAGTACTACATGGAGGATCATTTCGGGCAAGTCAAGCCTGTATATCAAGCGGCTGCTCTCGCCACAAGAGGGCAAAACCTTAATACCTTTGCGAGGAGACCACCTCTTCAATGCTACGAGTGTGGTGGACCGCATCGTGTAGCGGAGTGCCCTAATAGGCTACAGAAGATCGCTACTCAAATGCAACCAAATCAAGGGAGCACATCGGGAATGCCGGTACTTACATGTAATCGTTGTGGCATAGATCATTTGATTGCTCAATGTCCACATAATCATAATTCACCCAAGATTACGCCATTGAATTTGGTTGAGGTCACCAACCAAGTACGAGGAACCACACCCGTTGTACCCGCGAATGTAGTTACACGGTTAATGCTTCAAAATCAAAACTACATTCTTGATGAAGAGAGGGATACTGCATCAATCACTCAGGCAAAGAAAAAGAAAACACGGCGGAAGAGATCGCTTAATGCCACGAGCTCCAAGCCCAGTTCAAAGATTAACATAGGGGCAGGAGATGACCCCGTGTATATGAATGATCCTGAAGATGATTCTGATTCAATAGAAACCATGGGGACTAAAGCCACTACCTTAAGGGAGGATCCCACTCGGGAGCTCAACGAAGGAGAATCAAGCGAGTACGTAAATAAGGGAAAACAGAAGGAAACTTCCTCGGCCCCACAACCAAGTCAGTTAATGCCCTCTCGACCACCCAAACTGACTGAGACTCCCCAAGACAAGCCACGTGGGCCAAAAACCCTCAAGAAAAAGATTGGAACTTACCCAAACCCACTTGAGGAGATTGAACAAGTGCAACACTTAAGGGGTTTTGTGGAAGAAACACAAAGAGAACTGGAGTCAAACCCGAGAAAAATCAAAGTTCCAGACACAGTGTTTCCTACGCAAGTTCAGCCTCACAGGAACCATAAATCGTTAGCTATACCTAGTATCATTCGGGAAGAAAGTGAGGATAGGACATCAGGAAGTGGGCAAACACCCTTCTTGCTGGAAAGAATGTTTAGTGAAGGAATGCCTGACCCCATCGAAGAGGAAGTAATTCCATCTTCACCAGTCCCTAGTCAAGGGGCGATATCTCGAAAAGTACCGTTGAATGTGTCCAAGCTAATGGATTTCATGTCCTCTGAGATCAGAACCACGATCATATCCAAATTATACGGAGATCCTGAGCTATTCTTAGCTCTTCGGGCATTTCTCAATGGAGAACTAAAGGCGGGGCTACCACAATTTACAAATATGGATAGACCCGACACGCTTCAAGATGAAGGGGAACATTGGGATCTACAACCCAACCCAGATGAAGACTCAGTCGTTGAAATACCTGTTAACAAGTTGGGACAGTACTTTGAAGGTGACGAATCTAATGCAACCCTCCCCATTACTACCAAGGGATTAACTCTAAAGGGAATCCTTGATGGTGGTGCTGGAGTGAGCATTGTGACTAAAAACTGTTGGGAATCTATGGAAAGACCTCACCTCGAAGTCACAAACATAGTGGTTAAGATGGCAAACGGAACTATTGCTAAACCTATTGGAATGTTAAGGGACCTTAAGATCAAGGTTCTGGGATACAAGGTAAAACATATCTTCATTGTAATGGATTTCTCCAAGCATCCTATGTTATATCAAATGATCTTAGGATGTCCTTTCATGAGGGAAGCACAAATGGTGCATGACTGGTCGAAAAACCATGTCTACCTACAATTCCAGGACTCTGTCATTCGAGTTGATCTTGAGAATGGTCGTGCGCATCCTTTAGGAAGCAAGGTTATCATCGATAATCGATCGGATACCACTGTTCACTCCACCCCATTAAGGTATTGCTATACATGCAAAAAAGAGACTGATGATGGGAAAGATTCTCCTTATATGGATGTCCTACCGGGAATGACTGAGTCAAATAACGTGGATTGGGTACACCTAGCAGCAACCATAGACACATGGGGAAATAGAGGCACAAGTTGGGTAACACCTGAGGGGCAAGATATGCCACCGTTAGTGCCAATAAACATGATAGGTGTTATGCACTTGACTCCTGATGGCGAGAAAGCGGCAACCTCCACTGACAATGAAAGTGGCGAAGACTCTGACCAATGCAACTCTGAGTATGAATCTCAAGAACAAACTGACCGTGAGCCTGATGGGGGGGATGAATCAAATATTCACCCAAATGTGGAAGCAATGTGCTCAAGGCCTAGGACGGTGACCTCCTGTAGTTCATCCAAAAGTGAGGGGGACACAAGTGAAAATCGACCAAGTGAGTTCGAATCTGACAGAAACAAAAATCAAAAACTTGGCAAGAAGAAAACGAGACATAAGCGCCAACGCTATCGAGCTAATGTACGCACTGCAATAAACAAGGAAAGATCCACTGCAGAATGGTTTAGTTATGTAGGAGCCATTGATGCTCATCGGCGGAAGTTAGCAGATAATTGGGGACAATACCTCCAAAGTGTCATGTGGTGTATTCCGCAACCTCATGACGTCGCCCAATTAGAAATCAAAGAGAAACCGAAACTAAGTCGTACTGCAAGAAGGCGGCAAAACCAAGAGTTGGCTCAGCAACAAAAGGAAGCAGAATTGAAAGAAAAAAGCCTGGCACAACAAGAACCAGTAGACTTACACCCCGCACCTGAGCATTTCAAATCATTTACCACAGGGGAATGTAAAGTGGTCTACACAAAAGCCCAACAAATGCCTACCAATGGGACTAGCGGTGTCTACGATGGCCCTGCGATAGTTAAGGAGATAGACTTAGCAGATCCGAGTGAGGAGTCTAAACCAGTTTTTATTGCTCAGGACCTCACCCAGTCAGAGGAAGCTGCACTTAAGAAGCTTCTTAAAGAATTCAAGGACATATTTGCTTGGACATATCATGATATGAAGGGTGTTCCACCCTCGGTGGTGCAACACACGATTCCAATGATTAGGACTGCTAAACCAATCCAGCAACGTCCCTACCCAATGAATCCTAAGTATGCAAAGATTGTACAAGAGAAAATTGAAAAGCTTGTAAAATGTGGATTCATATACCCTATTGAGCACTCAGAATGGGTTTCTCCGATAGTCATCGTACCAAAGAAGAATGGGAAACTCAGAGTGTGCATTGATCTCAAAAAGGTTAATGCAGCCAACCAGAAGGGATCATTACCCCTTGCCATATTCTGAACATGTGCTTGAAAGAGTGGTAGGCAAGGAGGCATATAGCTTTTTAGATGGGTACTCGGGTTACAATCAGATCACAATTGCAGTCGAGGACCAAGCTAAAACAGCATTTATCACAGAGTTTGGAGTGTTTGCCTTTCGCGTCATGGCTTTTGGCTTGACCAATGCACCTGCAACATTCCAACGATTGATAAACACGGTCTTTAAGGAATATCTAAGGGACTTCTGTGAAGCTTTCTTAGATGATCTTTGTGTTCATTCCTCTTGGGACGAGCACTTGATGTGTTTGCAAAAAATATTTGAAAGGTGTAGATTATATCGCATCTCATTGAATCCTTTCAAATGCCAATTCTGGGTTAAACACGGAGTTATCTTAGGGCATATAGTGTCCAAAAATGGGATTTCCACTGACGAGAGTAAAATCAAGGTCATTCTGGAACTACCCCCACCCACCAACTATAAGGGAGTCCAACGCTTTATGGGCCACGTTGGTTATTATCGAAGGTTTATTCTATTCTTTGCCGAGATAGCTCGACCATTGTATAAGTTTCTCATCGAGTTTATTTGGACCGAAGAATGTGACCGTGCCTATGAGCTATTAAAGAAGGCCTTGGCGAGTGCTCCAATCTTGAGAATGCCTAACTGGGATTTACTCTTCCATGTGCATATTGATGCATCAAACTTTGCTATTGGGTGTGTGTTAACTCAACCTGGAGAACACAAGCTAGACTACCCCATTAGCTTTGCCAGTCGCCAGTTGAACGATGGTGAGATGAACTACACCACTACGGAGCAAGAAGGGTTGGCAATGATATATGCAGTAAGGAAATTTTGTTATTACCTCCTTGCCACCAAGTTTGTTTTCTATGTGGATCATCAAGCATTGTTGTATCTGGTAAACAAACCATGCTCCACAGGAAGAATCACACGATGGCTATTGATTCTTCTTGAGTTTGATTTCACTGTTGTTGTGAGACCTGGCAAAAAACATGTTATGGCTGATCATTTGTCTCGCATACCTAATGGTGAGGCTCCTACAGGGGTTGATGATGACTTACCTGACACTTCCCTGTTCATGGTGGAGACAATGCCTGAATGGAGTGAGAAGATTGTTAACTTTTTGGTTAATGGCTTTCCACCCAA
This sequence comes from Cibotium barometz, assembly GCF_041138505.1. NCBI lineage: Eukaryota > Viridiplantae > Streptophyta > Polypodiopsida > Cyatheales > Cibotiaceae > Cibotium > Cibotium barometz. Next base: position 49,332,895 of record NC_141083.1, read on the forward strand.
GGAGCTTCGTAAAGATCTAGCTTGAAAGCTGATCAAAGAATGCGAACCCTATTGCCTGATAGCCGGGACTCTTTATAAAAGAGAAAAGGATGACGTTCTTAGGCGTTGTGCCCGAGAGGATGAGTATCTATACATTTTGTAAGAGGCACATATGGGTGTAGCCGGTGGTCACTTCTCAAGAGACTTAACTGCGCAAAAGATCTTACAATCAGGTTATTGGTGGCCCACTATATTCCAAGATGCATCACTCTTTGTGAAGGGATGCGATGAATGCAACGATACAAGAAACCCCAGCAGAAAGATCAGATGCCCCTACATCCGATCAAAGTAAACCAACCATTTGAAAAGTGGGGTTTAGACTTTGTAGGTCCAATTAGCCCAGCGGCCCGAAACACACAATCTCGCTATATTATTGTGGCCACTGACTATATGACCAAATGGGCTGAAGCGAAGGCGACACGTAAGGTAGATGCAAGGACAACAGCCAAGTTCCTCTTTGAAAATATAATCACACGCTTTGGTTGTCCTTTTGAACTTGTGAGCGACAATGGTACGCATTTTATAAATGAAGTGATTAAGGAGCTCACAACAAATTTCATGATATCCCATCATAAATCTACTCCTTACTATCCGCAAGCGAATGGCCAAGTCGAGAGTACCAACAAGACCTTAATCTCTGTTTTGACAAAGACAGTTGAAGCTCATCGCACGGATTGGGATCTAAAGCTTACAACAGCTTTATGGGCCTATCGTACTGTGTACAAAGTGGCTATTAATTGCACACCATTCAAAATGGTATATGGCCAAGAAGCAGTCATGCCGTGGAAATTTGTCATTCCTAGTCTTCGTGTTGCTACTCAAGAGGGTTGGGATGGTAATCCCTTAGTAGAGCGTTTGTATATTCTTGAACGGCTAAATGAAGAAAGACAATTGGCTGTGTACAATGCCCTTGTGGGGAAGGATAGAAGGAAAAAATGGTTTGATCACCACCTAAAGGACAAAGACATCAAGATTGGGGATAAAGTCCTGATGTATGGAGTGCATAAAAAAAAGAAGAAGCTCAAATATGCTGGTAAGGGACCGTATAGAGTATGTGAAATTACCCCACAAGGTACCATCCGAGTGGAGACTCTCGACGGAGTTGAAACCATTGGATTCCTTAATGGGAGTAAATTCAAAAGGTACTATGACCCCCTGAGCCAAGAGGAGTTACATGCAATCCATCAAAAGAAGGCAGCTAAAGAACAAACTGAGCTTAAAAAGATACAAGTGAGAGTCGAAGCCAAAGAACGTCAACAGCGTGCTAGGCGACAACGAGAAGCCAACTTGGGAATTACGCAAGTATTTTTCGAGGAAGCAGAGGAGGATGCACTGGAATCTGACCTGCCTCTAAGATACCCAATTGAGTTACAGAGACCTTACGGGGAGGTGCTGTATAATGCATTATTGGATACAGGAGCTCAACACAATTTGCTATCATATGGCGTGTGGTGTCAACTTGGAAAACCACCTTTATCCAAGAGTGCTATCCAAGTTCAAGGTATCAACAAGAAGAAAACCCCTGTCTCAGGAATTCTGCACACTCCGGTTGCCTATGACAAGGGAATCGTAATTCAAAGCTTTTTGGTTATGCCTGCTGGTACCATGGAAGGCACTGTAAACTTAGGGCGCAAATGGATGTTGGCCACCAAGTGCAATATCCATTGGGCAACCAAACGAGTCACAATGCAAGAACCAACACTCAGTATGACCGCTCAAAATCCTGCTCCTAAGCCATCGACTCTGGACAAAATGCTGGTAACGAAAAATCACCAAGTCCAGTGGCAAAACCATCTTTGATTGTTTGCCACCCCTCTAACGCTTCAACGCCAAGAGTGGAAACATGCAGGGTGGTCTCTAAAGCTCCGCTTACTATGCCAAAAAATACATACAAATGGGTCCCAAAAGCTTCGTTAACAGCTACTTCCCCTGCTCAATCTCGTTCAGCCACCAAGAAGCCTCGTAAAAGGAAAGCAGCTACCCACCCGAGAAAGGGCAATGTAACATCGCGATGGATCCCTAAAAAATTATGAGTAGCCCAAGGGTACTACGAGGGGAATGACTAGATTTGGGTCCCTAAACATAAGCTAAATCCCTCTACATCACCTGTAAAACCTTACAAACCAATTGTTGCCACCCCAATGACAATTCAAGACTGTGGTAAGGGAAAGGTAACAGAGTGCTCCGCACCACTTCTTCCAGAGTTAGTTTGGATTCCCAAACGATATCGATCATTACCACCTAGCTCAGGAAGGGGGGAGCCACATGAAGCTTCTAGCTCCTCATGCCAGGCACATACTCATATAGAAATTTCTACATGCTCTACACCTACTCTTGTCAACACCTAACAAAAAACCGCCGATGAGTCTACGTCTCCCCTTGTAATAGTATCATCGAAAACCATTTCCTCCATTCGTCAATGGGAGCATACACTACCATCTTTGCAATTGGATGTGGCCACAAGGGTCATAAAAAGCTATCTGCCCACATCACAACCTATGACCCGCTGGACAAATCGGTTCCAAGAGGCTGCAACATCATTGCAAATAATATGATCTACCCAAGGAAAGAGGGAGCATGTACTCACGCTCAACATTCTAATGCTTCCTCCTTATAACCTTCTCCCCTGACCATGTAATTGCTAAATTCAAGGGGATGTATATATATAGCTTCATATATTTAAAAAAAAACAAAGAAAAGAAAAATAAAAAATAGTAAAAAGAGTAAGAGCACAAAAAGAGGATAAATATCCGTATACAATCAAGAACTAGATTGACCTGTCACAAACCTACTGATGCTATATATGTGTTTGCAGATATGGCAGATACACGATCATCATACACTTCATCCACTCCCACCTTTGGTGAGAGGTATCATCTGTACCTTTCTCAGATATTTCAGATGTGCTATCCTGTAATTAAAACTGAATGGGATCATATAGATGTACTAGCCAGAGAGGAAAATGTTGAGGAATTAGAATGGCTAATTCACCTATTGACCATGACTGACCCCTACTCCGTAGAGAAAATATCCCCGATAGCCCAATTCTTTCCTTTTCCACAAGAGGACTATCCTCGCATGGTTACATTCTTGATGAGTTTATGTGGATGGGAAAATGAAAAGGAAATATCTGACAATGATGAATGGACGGATGAAACTCATGGTACTACTGAGGTTGACTTTATTTATTTGGATGATGCGGATAGGGGCTTAGCCTTAGGGCTAGAGCTAGGACTCTACAACATCCTCTTACCGTATCCTCAGTAGTAGTGTGGTGACTGGTAGGTAGGTTAGTGTTTTCAAGTTTTTTCTAGTTTGGATTCCTTAAACGAGTCTTTAATTTTTCACACTAATGTGCCTCTCGAGGTATAGTGCTTGTTAGTTGATTGTACAGGTTGAAAAGTTTGAGGGGGGCTCGCTTTCAAGTCCTGAGATAGCCGCAACGCTCATACATAAATATCTCATCAAATTGCGGGCATTTCTCTCATCGCATCAAGGAGATCTCCAAAATGCAGGTGTAATTCTTCCATACCCACTCTCTTTCATTTTTTCTGTTCAATTAATTGCATGAACTATAATGCATGACCACATGGAAATTGTCAATGTAATACTTAGTTTGTGAAGTTGCTTGACGTGCTAGTGTAAATCATTAATGAGCTTAATCTTATTGGATATATTCCTGAGAATGCATGACATCTTTAGTTAACCTTGGAATACGATTGTCTTAGGTCTAGGGTCAAACCATCTTAATGTTTGACACCTGGCCATGTGTGTGTTGACCTCTAGGACATAGCTTTTACCCCTTTGTCGAAAGGATGCAAGACAAATTATAGTTCAGGAGCGAAGATCAAAAGATTTTTTTTTTTTTAAAGAGCCTACAATAAATGGCAATACAAGTCTATGATGTGCTTTAATGTTGGCCTATCGCCTTATTGATACTTGGTAGGCGAGGAGTATTCTACTCCACACCGATGCCTTGGTTGATAGGGGGTAGCCTTGCCTAAGGTGAACTAATAGATTCCTGGATAATGCCTTGTGTTAAACATGGTACCAGGATCGATGTTAGTTTTACCTTAGGAAGGTCGCCATTGTGTGTAAAAATTGTCACGTGCATTAAAAAAAAATAAAGGCAAAAGGCTCTTGTAACTCTAATGTTTCTTGTGTCCCTAGACTCGTGGTATTAACTTGTTCTTAGAGTAGACACAGTGTGGTCATCTATTTATTTATTAAGCTTGGTTATTTTCCTTGACTTAGGCCAGTTATAAACCTTGATTAACCTTTGACACCTTGCTAACTCTTGATTTACTTTCAATAATTATTAAACTCCTGTTAATTTGCTACACTAGCTCATTCATGTGACCCCTTTAACTAAGTTCTCATAGCAATATCCATTGTGGTCTAACATGCTTGAATTTATACAATCTTTTGAATTCCAGCATACTTTCACTCTACTTCCCTGTTTTGCAGACAGTCTACCACAACAACCCTATCGAGCTTACCATACCATAGCTTCCGAGGACGGAATCTACATCAGGAAGGGGGGCATGTTAACCTATGACGGACATTGACACATACTATGTTTTACGTCATTAATTTAAATATTCTGAGTCATGGGCCGGGCTTGTCGGCACCATGTGTTAAGGATGAAGGGATTGGGTGATCGCCGATGAGAGGCGCACCTTGAATATCAGTAGGATAAGGGTTAGGGTCGATCGGCCATGTATGGGCGCCCAAGTGTGAACGGCCAAGTCACCTATAAGAGTCAAATGTAACCCTAAAATCCTCATTCTCATGTGTTGTGAATACAAGAGTGCTCTTGCCTTATCTCTTTGGTTTCCTTCTCCTGCGTGTGTGAGAGAGAGAGAGAGAGAGAGAGTGAGAGAGCGATCGAGCACTGTGTAGCGGCACGACGACAGCGAGGCGGTAGAGCGGCGACGACGGCGGCTCCTCCTTCACTGCTGCGACGCGGGAATCCTTCACGGCGGCGGTTTTAGCGGTGAGTGACACACCTTTGCATTCTGTTTGAGCTTGCTAGGTCTCTGGTTGTATGCTTGCAGCCATTCGTGGCTCGCATACGATGTTCGGCAAGTCCCCAGCTACGACCTGTGCGGCAAAAGCGCACAATGGGATACTTTGGTAAAGCTGTATGATACAACTACATCACCAAAGAAGATGCAATTGAAGCAGAAGATTCATGGTGTGACTCGAGGCAATAGAAGTGTAAATGATTATGTGCAAGAGATTAAAGAATGTGTGATGCACTAGAATCTATTGGTGCTCCTATGAATGATGATGACTTGATAGCCATTACATTGAATGGCTTGGGTAAAGACTATAAGGCATTTGAAACCTCTATCAGGGTTAGAGGTGGCGACCTCCCAGACTTTGATGAGCTGATTTCATTGCTTATTTTGTGGAAGAGATGAAACTTGGAATAGGTGCCTCATCTAGCACAAATGAAAGTTCAAGGTATCAAGCATTCTACACTCATCGTGGTGCTAGAGGCAAGGGAAGATTTAGTCCAAGAGGACGTGCAAGTGGCCATGGGTTGGCAGGATCGATCACACCATAGTCTCAATAGAATTTTCAGCCATCATTTGGTGCTAGAGGTGGTCGTGGTTTTCACCCTCATGCTAGAGGAAGAGCTGTATCTAGAGGCAGGGGGAGATGGCAAACACCGCAACAGAATGCTAGTAGCATTGAGTGTTACTAATGTGGTAAGATGGGACATATAACTAGAGACTACTATAAAAGGCAGAATGACTTCCGTTGTGGAAGAGTGCAGCATGGCAATTATGCATCATCTAGTAATGCACAACATGAGGAGCACTTGTTTGCCATGAAACATGTAATAGGTACTATGACATCACAAAGGGAGAGTGATGATATTTGGTATATGGATTCTGGAGTATCAAACCACATGACATGCCATGGTGAGTGTTTTAACAAATTGATGCCTACACATAAGGGCTATGTTGCTACTACTAGTGGGGATGATACTCAACATCCTATTACAAATGTTGGTAGTGTGCCATTGCATATGCATGATGGTAGAGTAAAAACCATGTTAGATGTGTTGTATGTGCCAATAATTACAAAGAGTCTTGCATCGATTGGTCAAATTGTAGATTAAGGAATGCAAGTCAGGTTCAATCAACATGGTTTTTTTGTTGAGGACTTAAAAAATGGTTGCAAGTTAATTGTAAAGGGGGAGAAAGAAGGTAGATTGTTCAAATTGAGTGTAGGAATTCCAGAGTTGAAGTCTTCCATGTTTTCAAAAAGTCAAGGGGTTATGCCAGACATTAATATTTGGCATAAGAGAATCGGGCATGTGAATATTCAAAAGCTGAAATCTATGCAAGTAAAAGGTATAGTTGGTGGTTTGCCCAAGTTTAAATATGATGGCATTAATCATATATGTGAAGCATGTAGATTTGGGAAGCAGGCAAGGTTGCCATTTTCAAAAGATGGTCAGATCAGTAGAAAACCATTGGAAATCATTCACAGTGACATATGGGGTCTAGCACAGACTCTAACTACTATCAATGGTTGCAGGTATTATTTCACATTTATTGATGACTACAGTAGGATGACTTGGATTTACTTCTTGAAAGAGAAGAGTGAAGCACTTGGGAAGTTCATTGACTTCAAAGCATTGGTGGAAAAACAGTATGGTCAATGGATCAAGTGTTTGAGGACAGATGGTGGTGGTGAGTACACATCACGTGCATTTGTTGATGCCTTCTTGAGAGAGCATGGGATAAGAAGACAAATTACATGCAGGTGCACACCTCAACAGAATGGTGTTGCTGAGAGGAAAAACAAGATCGTTGGTGAGATTGCAAGAGCCATGCTTAATGAGAAGTCTATGACAAATTATTTTTGGGCAGAAGCATGTGCTACTGTAGTGTACTTGTTGAACATGACTCCTACCGCAGCTATACACAAGAGTACACATATTATGAGGATGACTGGATTTAGGCTAGATATTGGTCACTTGAAAGTCTTTGGATGTATTACATATGTTCATATACCAGATGAGAGAAGAAGGAAATCGGATCCAAAGGCTAAAAAATGTGTTTTCATTGGGTATGTGCAAGACAGAAAAGCATACAAATGCTATAATCCAGTGAGAAAACAAGTTGTCATTAGCAGAGATGTTATCTTTGATGAGATGGGTAGTTGGTACAAAGAAATTGAGCATGTCATAGTTGATGACATAGATGCAAATGAGGATGTGAGTCTTCCTATGTAGGAATATATGAGTATGAGTGGACCACTTGAGTCATCCACCAGTGATAATGTGAGTATGAGTGGACCACTTGAGTCATCCAGTGATAATGTGAGTCCATGGTCAGGAAGATTGAGACATGACGTGAGCACTGAGGGTAGTGATGTGGACAAAGGGAAGAATAAAGTGGAAGGAATTGGTATTGGCACTACAGGTTATGATTCATCAAGCTCAAAAAGCCTTAATGAAGAATTGGGGATTCCAAAAATAAGAACTCCAGGTGTTAGGAATGACAGGTATGTGCCACCACATGCTAGAGAAAATGGAGCTCATAGGTGAGCCACAACCAGTGAGGAGATCAGAGAGTGAGATACCCAGTATAGAGGTTGACATATAGTGGTTATGCTATGCATTATGCATATAGTAGAGCCTTCATGTTTTGAAGAGCCTATTGGCAAAGAGATATGGGATAGAGCCATGGATGAGGAGATGGATGCCTTGGTGCATAATGACACGTGGGATTTGGTAGATTTGTCAGATGGCATGAATGTAATTGGCTGTAAATGGATTTACAAAGTGAAGTGTAAATCAGATGGTTCAATAGAGAGGCATAAAGCAAGGTTAGTTGCAAAAGGATATGCACAAACACATGGTTTGGAATATGATGAGAAATTTAGCCCAGTGGCTAAGATGGCTACAATTAGGTCTGTGATATCTATGGCTACTTCTTGTGGATGGAATCTATTTCAAATGGATGTGAAGAATGCCTTCCTCAATGGTGAGCTAAAAGAGAAAGTATTTATGGAACAACCGGAGGGGTATGTACACCCTAAGTATCCCGCATGTTACGCTCGCTCGTTACGTGTGTGCAAATTGAAGAATGCCTTCCTCAATGGTGAGCTATAAGAGGAAGTATTTATGGAACAACCAGAGGGGTATGTACACCCTAAGTATCCCGCACGTGTGTGCAAATTGAAGAAAGCATTGTATGGTTTAAAGAAGGCACCAAGAGCTTGGAGTGACAAAATCAGCAAGTATCTTATGAGCATTGGTTTTCATGTGGGAAACTCAGAATCTTCACTTTATGTGAAGAAGACACATAATGGATTGGTTGTGATAGTCATTTATGTGGATGACTTGATTGTGATAGGTGATCATGGGAAAGACATTGACGATGTGAAGACATCCTTAAGCACACAGTTTGATATGAAGGATTTGGATGAACTCAAATTCTTTCTTGGTATTGAGGTGATCAGGACATCTCATGGTATATGGCTGGTGCAAAGGCAGTATGCCTTAGACATGTTAGCAAAGTGATGAATGACAGGTTATAAGCCTATGATGACACACTTGGAGCAGCATATGAAGCTTATGGCTGATTTGGGTGATGAACTAGAAGATGTCACCAAGTACAGGAAAATGGTAGTCTTATCTACTCAACTATTATACGACGAGGCTGGACTTATGTTATGCTGTGGGACTAGTAAGTCAGTTTATGCAGAGTCCTAGGAAGCCTCATTTGGATGCTGTGAGGAGGACTATGAGATATGTGAAGACCATTGCCCATTATGGTCTATTTTATGAGTTAGGGAAAGAGTTGAATGTGTATGGTTACACATATGCAGATTGGGCATGAAGTTCATGTTGAGATATCGAGCTCATCTAGTGAGGTGGTGGACACTGATAACCCGCCTGGGGGATAGGCCCCACACTTACACCACTGGCATGGTTGGTGAGATCATGGGTGATATGCAGCCAGTGGGATGATAGGCTATGTGACAGCCGTTCTAGAGACTGGCATAGTTATAGCACGAGCTCATTTAGCTGGGTTCACACCATAGAGAACCCTAGTATGTATTTGGTTGAGTACCTTTTCATATTGTGTGTACTCTTATCTTTGTATATGGTGTGTTGAATGTTGTGTGAAGAAGTAGAAGATTTTTAGCCTCTCACCTTGTGTGTTCTCTTTTAGGGTTTTGTGAGTGTGTGTATGCTTGCAAGAGATCCAGCTCTCTTCTTCCCTTCATCTTTTCATGGTATCAGAGCCTGGTTCATGTTAAGGGCTAAGGTGCAAGCAAGAGAAGCACAGGAAGCGGTACGAGGGTAACAGCTTCATCTACTCTTCCCTATTTGTGTTGGCGACTACACCCTTGTCGGGAGCTCTACGGGAGCACCGGCAAACGATCTCTGATCGAGGAGAAAGCTTCACGGGATTAAAGCTATCAGACAAAATTTTTCATGCCGAAAACGCGTTTCGGGTGCGTTAGGACCTCTATTTTTCAGAAAGCAGGCGATTTTGAGCACTGCAATAAGTCATCGATTCTATACAGAACTCTGTTTTAAGAACTGCAGGAAGATAGATTGGTTGTGCAGACATTGTGTGTGCTGCAAGGAGGTCAACATTTGCCATTGGGTGTATGTATGCACATTGAGGTGGTCACTGGTTGTGACATTTGAGTGCAGAATAGTACCGCTGCAGAAAATACAGCAGTTTGTGTAGGGCAAACCACAGTGTTGTTTTGGGTAAATTTGTGTGTCTCGCAAGATGTCAAATGATGGCATAAACCAAATTTTTGCTGAGAAGCTTGATAAGAACAACTTCCATGCTTGGAGGTTTAGGTTGACAAATTTCCTGATGGAGGAAAGGGTTACTGGGACTACATAGAAGGTGAGCATGAAGAGGCACCGGAGATACCGGAGATCAATTTGACTGCTGCAGATATGAAAGAGTTTAAGAATTGGAACCAAGGAGCTAGAAAAGTTATTTATTGGCTCTCTATCATTATACATGACACCATGACTGGGCACATACAGGATGCCACTCCCAAGGAGGCATGGGACACCTTGGTAAAACTCTATGAAACGAATTCCAAGACACGAAAGATACAATTGAAAAATGAACTTCATACTGTGAAGAAAAGAGTATGTCTGTGAATGACTATGCATTGAAGATCAAGGCTATTGTGGAATCCCTTGCATCTATTGGCATTTCAATAGATGATGATGATAAGGTGGAAGTCTGTCTACATGGTCTCGGGCCACAATACAAGGCATTCAAGACGTCTATTCAGACTCGAGAAAACATTCCCAATTTCACAGATTTGGTGTCTATGTTGATTATAGAAGAGAAGAGCTTGGGTAACAGTCTTCACAAAACAAAAACAGTTCAGAGCAACAGGCCTTCTACACAAGTTTAGGAAGTGGATGAGGTAGAGGAGGTCATGGACACGGCCAAGGAGATGGACGAACAGGTAATCAGAATTATGGCCAACAGCAGCAACAACAACAGTCCCATAATTCACAACAACAACAACACGCAGGTGGAAGAGGCCAATTCAAAGGCAGGGGGAGTCAAAGAGATCGTGGAAATTGGCAAAGGTAGTATAATGATACACGTGGATGCTTTTATTGTGGTAAGCCTGGACATGTGCAGGCAGATTATCATAAGAAGAAGGTTGACATGCAAAATGGAAAATTGCAGAAAAACAACTATGCATCCTCGAGGAGAAACACTGAGGATAATGAAAGGTTATTTGTTATGCAGCATGTCGTTAATGCCATGTCTGAAAATGTTGAAGCAGCACATAAAGATAATAAATCCATATTTGTTACTTCATCAATGTCTATATCTATGAAAAGATGGGGTTCTATATCAATATCAATATCACTATCATGATCCAATGAAGCATGTCATGATTAATAGGTGACTCATCATCTTCTTCTAATTGATGTTCCTCATGCTCTTCATCGGGCCCGTCCAAAATGTTTTCCTCATTATCTTCTTCCAATGAGCCGATTTGAGGTAGTACTTGCACCTCATCCAAAGATTTGGCCTCCACATCTTGATCTTGAAAGATATGTTTTGAAGGAGGGAAAACTTGCATAACATACCACCACTTTGGATCAATTCTATCGGCGTGAAATACAGCCTAATATTACAAAGAAAAAGGGGTTACACTTTTGTTATACTACATGAAGATTTAATTTGGGATTGGTTGGGTTACTAACCTATTGACAGTGTTGAGGTAGTACGAAGGTATCTTTCTCATCATTCCAAAACTTGGTGGAATCAATTTGGAATAACCCGATTGGATGTTTCTTCACGATTGAGCACCTCTATATATCACCGCCGTGAACCATTTGACTTAAAAGATGAATAGACTAAATGCTCTAAATCCAATCTTAAGAATATCCTAAATAGTTTCACAATACTCAAGATTGTCCTCTATGACATTGGTATCATGTGTACTAGCGTGACTTCCTTGCAAAAAAGTTACCATCATACCACAATCAAATGTGTTTCTTTTAGAATCCACACGCTCTGTGCGAAAGTGCCTTCCCTCTGACCATGTTGCATTATATAGTTTGTACTAACATTAAACAAAAGCATGATATTTAGTATATATAGTGCATTAAACAAGGTATATACGTGAGATAGAGATGAAGAATGTACTTACTTGAGGGTCACATCCTCTTGCATACACATGCTCTTCTCTTGTGATCATCTCTCCATTTTGCGATGCCATCAATATTGCCATACAAAGCCATTCTATATTGATCACATTTGGTAGAGGTTCCAAGCTAGGTGCGAATGGCAAGCGTCTATTTTCTCTTCTGAAAGCTCTTCTCTCATCCTTTCATCTATTGATTGCATCCTTGTATCTTCCAATCCACTTCTCCATGATGGGACTATTTAGAATGTAGAATGTATTCACCTTGTGGCGTAATGCTTCATCCAGTCTTTGTTTCCTTCCTTTTCCATGAGGCACATTAGTGATTAGTTGTTCATTCTCCTCATTGCTCCATAATCATGGCATGGAAGGATCTATGAAAGATATATGTTTTGAGATATACACAAGAGACTCTTGCATCAACCATCCCTCTATCATGCTTGCTTCTGTGCCTTTCTCTTTGTCTCACAAAGTACTTCAAGGTTTTTATGAACTTTTCAAGGAAAAACATCCCTCGAACATGAACAACACCACACAATGCTACTTCATCAACCAAATGCACCATAATATGCAATTGGTTAGTGAGAATTGTTCTGGGAAGTTATCCTGGATTATACACACTGTCTCAATAAAATTGAGATGAGCCATCTCAATGGATGTAGGATCTATCTCCTTTAAGAATATGTACCTACATACATAGTAATTATGTGTACTATTTACCAATACATAACTTGTGAGCACATAAATAAGCAATATAACTTTGTGAATTGAAGAGAAGATTCATACCTCACCAAGCTTCCCATTTTGTAAATAGCATCTTTCACCTTCTTATCTCCACAACCAACTATAGAAATTGGAGAATAAACTATGCATAGAAAAAAGTAGAAGTTAGTATATGAGCTTACAAATTATGTACCACAAAGAGAAAATGAAAAAGAAAAAATTTATATACCTGTAATATCTTGTGCCAATCATGTGTCTTGAGTCCATATAATTGTTTCTCTCCTTTATTTTTGGTCTTTGTAAAGGCACCCTTTAATGAATGCATTACTCCTGTTGGTGTATGAAAAGAGGTGATCACACTTTTCATATTATTGTGCTCCCTCTTGGCTAATATCCATGGTGCCTTTGGTAGGACTATTTTGCCACTCTCGCTTGCACTTTGAAGGAGTCCAATGTTTTATAAGTCATCCCTTGCACCCTTTATATCTCTTTTACCAATTAAATGGTCCCAAATATTTGTTGCCACATTCTTGAATATATGCATGGGATCTAACAGATGATTGATCTTCATGTCACACCAATATGGAAGTCGAAAGAAGATCGAGTGTCTAGACATCCCATTTGGTGGTGGATTGGAAGTGCTTCTCCATGCCTTAAACCAATCTCTACCTCTCATCACAAGTTGTGAGACATCATGTGGCACATACTTGGGATGTGAAAGAGCGAGAAATAAATGATGTTTGTCATACACCTCCTTCTTAAGTGTAGAGGGTCTTTTCGAAACAAGTGATGGTCCGTAAATAATAGATTTTGAGGGGGAATAATCTTCTTGAGAATCCTACAACATAGGGTAAGAAATCATGTGTCAAAATATTAGCAAGGAGAGTATATAGTGTTGAGATATCGAGCTCGTCTAGTGAGGCGGTGGCCACTGAGGATGACCCGCCTGGGGGATAGACCCCACACTTACACCACTGGCATGGTTGGTGAGATCATGGGAGATATGCGGCCAGTGGGATGACAGGCTGTGTGACAGCCATTCTAGAGACTGGCATAGTTATAGCGCCAGCTCATTTAGTCGGGTTCACACTATAGAGAACCCGTGTATGTATTGGTTGAGTACCTTCCATATTATTGTGTACTCTTATTCTTGTATATGGTGTGTTGAGTGTTGAGTAGAGAAGAAGAAGATTTTCAGCCTCTCACCTTGTGTGTTCTCTATTAGGGTTTTGTGAGTGTGTGTGTGTGCTTGCAAGAGCTCAAGCTCTCTTCCCCCCTGCATCTTTTCATGGTATCAGAGCCTGGTTCGTGCTAAGGGCTGAGCTACAAGCAAGAGAACCACAGGAAGCGGTACGAGGGTAAGAGCTTCAACTACTCTTCCCTATTGTGTTGGTGACCACCCTTGTCGGGAGCTCTACGGGAGGCACCGGCAAACGGTCTCTGATTAAGGAGCTTTCTTCGCGGGAGTAAAGCTATAGGGCAACTATATAGTCCTTCGAACTTCGGACTAAAATTTTTGGGCCGAAAACGCGTTTCGGGCGCGTCTGGACCTCCGTTTTTCAGAAAGCAGGCGATTTCGATCATTGCGGGTAAGTCATCGATTCTCTGCAGAACTCTGTTTTAAGAACTGCAGGAAGACAGATTGACTGTGCAGACACTGTGGGTGCTGCAAAGAGGTCTACAATTGCCATTGGGTGTATGTATGCACATTGAGGTCACTGGTTGTGACATTTGAGTGGACTACAGTACCGCTGTGCAGAAAATACAGCATTTGTGCAGGAAAAACCAGAGTGCAGTTTCTGGTAAAATTGTGTGTTTGGCAAGATGTCTAATGATGGCATAACACAGATTGTGGCTCAGAAGCTGGATAAGAATAACTTCCATGCTTGGAGGTTCAGGTTGACTAATTTCCTGATGGGAAAAGGCTATTAGGACTACATAGAAGGTGAACATGAAGAGGCACCGGAGATACCGGACATAAATCCTACTGCTGCAGATGTGAAAGAGTTTAAAGACTGGAACCAAGGAGCTAGGAAGGTTATGTATTGGCTATCCATTAGTATACAGGACACCATGATTGGGCACATTCAGGATGCCAAGTCCCCCAAGGAGGCGTGGGACACCTTGGTAAAGCTTTATGAAACAAATACCAAGGCACGTAAGATACAGTTGAAGAATGAACTTCATACTGTGGAGAAAAAGAGCATGTCTGTGAATGACTATGCGTTGAAGATAAAGGGTATTGTGGAATCCCTTGCATCTATTGGTGTGTCAGTAGATGATGATGACAAGGTGGAAGTCTGTCTACGTGGTCTCGGGCCATAATACAAGGCGTTTAAGACGTCTATTCAGACTCGGGAAAACATTCCCAACTTTACAGATTTGGTGTCTATGCTGATTATCAACGAGAAGAGCTTGGGTGAAGACCAACAGTCTTCACAAAGCAAAAACAGTTCAGAGCAACAGGCCTTCTACACGAGTTCAGGAAGAGGACGAGGTAGAGGAGGCCGTGGACGTGGTCAAGGAGGTGGCCGAACAGGTAATCAGAATTATGGTCAGCACAGCAGCAGCAACAACAACAATCCCAAAATCAACAACAACAACAACAACACGCAAGTGGAAGAGGCAAATTCAGAGTCAGGGGGAGTCAAAGAGGACGTGGAAATTGGCAAAGGCAGTACAATGATGCACGTGAATGCTATTATTGTGGTAAGACTGGACATGTGCAGGCAGAATGTTATAAGAAGCAGGTTGACATGCAAAATGGGAAAGTGCGGCAAAATAACTATGCATCCTCAAGCAGAAATAATGAGGATAATGAAAGGTTGTTTGTTATGCAACATGTTGTGAATGCCATGTCTGAAAATGTTGATGCAGCACAAAAAGATAATGTATGGTATGTGGATTCAAGCGCTTCGAACCACATGACGAGTCATGGGGAGTGGTTCAAGGAGATGAAAAACCCGGAAAGACCAGGTTTTGTGGAAACAGAGGATGACACTGCTCATCCAATTGCCCACATTGGAGATGTGCCATTGTCTATGCAGCATGGCAAAGTGAAGTACCTTGCAGATGTACTTCATGTACCAAACATAACAAAGAATCTGGTTTCAGTTGGCCAGATGATTGAGCAGGGTTTGCAGGTTCGGTTTAACCCTGATGGATGTTATGTTGAAGATTTTAAAGACAAGTGCAGGTTGGTTGCAAAAGGCAACAGAGTGGGCAGAATGTTTACGTTGGATGTAGACATGCCTGAGATGAGTGCTGCGATGTTTGCAAATGGTTCAGGAATTGTTGCAGACACAGACATATGGCATAAAAGAATTGGACATGTGAATGTGCAGAGATTGAAGTCTATGCACACAGAAGGAATTGTGACAGGGCTGCCAAAATTTAAAGTGGAAGGTATGCATAAAATCTGTGAAGCATGCCAATTTGGGAAGCAAACAAAGCATGTGTTTCCACGTAATAGATATGTGAGCAGAAATGCACTAGATGTTGTGCATTCAGATGTATGGGGTCTTACGAAGACCATATCTATGGGAGGCTACAGGTATTATGTGACTTTCATTGATGACCACACAAGGAAAGTGTGGGTATATTTCATGAAGGAGAAGAGTGAGGTGTTCACTCACTTTCAGAATTTCAGAGTTTTGGTTGAAAAGCAAACAGGGAAATATGTAAAGTGCCTAAGGTCAGATGGAGGGGGAGAGTACTTCTCCAATGAGTTCTCTGAATACTTGAAGAAGAATGGTATTCAGAGACAGTATACATGCAGATACACTCCGCAGCAAAATGGAGTTGCTGAGCGGAAAAACAGGCACATTGCTGAGATTGCGCGAGCATTGATGGAAGAGAAGAATATGCCGCATTGCTATTGGGCTGAGGCTGTTTCTACAGTAGTATACATCATGAACAGGACTCCAACTGTAGCCATACATGATGTAACTCCAGAGGAGAGGTTTACTGGCAGAAAACCAGCAGATTTGTCTCATCTGAAAGTCTTTGGATGCATTGCATATGTGCATGTGCCACATGAGCTAAGAACTAAGCTGGATCCAAAAGCTGAAAAATGTGTGTTTATTGGATATTCCCTTGAGCAAAAGGGATACAGGTGTTATAACCCTGCTACAGGTGAGTTGAGGGTAAGCAGGGATGTTGTCTTTGATGAGATGAGCAGCTGGTATGCTACTGAAAAAGAAGCTGTCGAGGCTGATGTGAGTGGAAGTGTGGTTGCACAGAATGCAGGTCAGCAATCACAGTCTTTGAGTGGACCAGGAGAGTCCTCATCTAGTGGGTCTGTTGATAGACCATGGAGTGGCAGGCTGCATCATAATACCAGCCCTGCAAATGTGATTAGTACATCATGTAAAGGAAAAGAGAAAGTGGTTGAGCCCCTTGGTATGCCTGACATTTCTGCAGGGCATTCTCATGTTGATGGAGAGTCTAGTGGCTCAGATATGAGCCTTGATGAGGAGCTTGGGATCCCAGCTATGAGAACACCTGGTGTAAAGAAGGCTATGGAAGCCATGAATGAAAAGATGCGAAGATCAGGAGAGTGAAGAACCCTGTGCAGAGATTTACATATGATGGTTATGTGGCACATCACTATGCATATATGGCAAAGGTTGTGCAGGTTGTTGAGCCCACATGCATTGATGAGGCTATTGGAAATGTGTGTTGGGAGAAAGCTATGGATGAGGAGATGGATGCACTATATGGAAATGAAACTTGGGATTTAGTGCAATGGCCTGAAGGCAAGAAAGCCATTGGATGCAAGTGGGTGTACAAAGTTAAACATAACAGTGATGGAAGCATAAACAGGTACAAGGCTAGATTGGTAGCCAAAGGATATGTGCAGACATATGGGATTGATTATGAGGAAACTTTCAGCCCAGTTGCCAAGATGGCAACGGTGAGAGTTGTGATAGCTGTGGTTGCATCAAAGCAATGGTCTTTACATCAGATGGATGTAAAGAATGCATTCTTGCATGGGGATTTGCAAGAAGAGGTGTATATGTTGCAGCCACCTGGTTATGAGGATGTGGGTCACCCCGAGTATGTTTGCAGGTTGAAGAAAGCCTTGTATGGCTTAAAGCAAGCACCAAGAGCATGGTCTGACAAGATTTCTGAATATCTTGTCACTATTGGCTTTCATGTAGCCAATGCAGATTTCTCGCTGTATGTGAGACATGGTGATAGAGGGGTTGTGCTTGTTGTCATCTATGTGGATGACTTGATCATTACGGGGGACCATGATGCAGAGATCTTTGATGTAAAGATCTTGCTTAGACAGAAGTTCGAGATGAAGGATCTGGGGGAGCTCAGATATTTCTTGGGCATTGAGGTGATTTGGTCACCACATGGTATTGGATTACTGCAGAGACAGTATGGCTTGGACATGTTGTCCAAGTATGGTATGACAGGCTGTAAGCCTATTTCTGTGCCATTGGATCAGAATGGCAAGTTGAGTGCAGATTCAGGAGAGATCTTGGAGGATCCTACTATGTATAGGCGCATAGTAGGAAGTTTGATCTACATGACGATCACCAGACCAGATTTGAGCTATGCTATTGGGTTGGTGAGTCAGTTTATGCAGGTTCCACGGAAACCGCATTTGGATGCAGTGAGACGCATACTGAGGTATGTGAGGTCTACTTTGCATTGTGGACTATTCTATGAGACAGGGACAGAGATATGTGTACATGGGTTGGTGAGTCAGTTTATGCAGGCTCCACGGAAACCGCATTTGGATGCAGTGAGACGCATACTGAGGTATGTGAGGTCTACTTTGCATTGTGGACTATTCTATGAGACTGGGACAGAGATATGTGTACATGGGTACATAGATGCTGATTGGGCTGGTAGTATCTCAGATAGAAGATCTACCAGTGGATTCATGTTTTCTTTGGGGAGTGCTGCTATGACTTGGAGCAGCAAGAAGCAGCCTACGGTTGCTCTATCGAGTACAGAGGCCGAGTACAGAGCAGCTGCTATGGCAGCATGTGAGGTAGCTTGGTTGAGAAAGCTACTTGCAGATTTGGGTCTATCAGTGGATAGACAAGTTGTCATTTTCTGTGACAACATTAGCAGTATACAGTTGGCCAGGAACCCAGTCTTTCATGCTCGTACGAAGCACATAGAGGTCCACTACCACTTTGTCAGAGAGAAGGTCTTGGCAGGAGACCTTGACCTTGTTTATGTCAGCACAGAGGATCAGGTAGCTGACATCTTCACCAAAGCATTGCGTACAGAGAAGCTCTGCAGATTCAGGGCTTCACTTTTTGGTGTACATGAGATGGAGTTGAGCTCGAGGGGGAGTGTTGAGATATCGAGCTCGTCTAGTGAGGCGATGGCCACTGATGACCCGCCTGGGGGATAGGCCCCACACTTACACCACTGGCATGGTTGGTGAGATCATGGGAGATATGCGGCCAGTGGGATGACAGGCTGTGTGACAGCCATTCTAGAGACTGGCATAGTTATAGCGCCAGCTCATTTAGTCGGGTTCACACTATAGAGAACCCATGTATGTATTGGTTGAGTACCTTCCATATTATTGTGTACTCTTATTCTTGTATATGGTGTGTTGAGTGTTGAGTAGAGAAGAAGAAGATTTTCAGCCTCTCACCTTGTGTGTTCTCTATTAGGGTTTTGTGAGTGTGTGTGTGCGCTTGCAAGAGCTCAAGCTCTCTTCCCCCCTGCATCTTTTCATATAGAACATGAAAATTTTTAATATAATGATGCGGTCTTACCGAAGAAGATGTGTGACACTTGCATCACTCCATCCAGCAAGTTAAATAGCTCCAAGTTTGCTCGTAGTATGGAGTATGAACATCCCTCATACAAAGGTGTGCTTGTCTCTCTATGCAAGGTTTCCTCCTCTTGTGCCATTGGAACTTGATCACTATCCAAAGAAGTCATTTACCATGTCGTCCATGACGGGATTGACTTCCTCCTCATGTGGCAATGGTGGAGGCACCTCATTCATTGGGTAGGGAAGATGAATCTCAGCCATGCTTTCCATATGAACTCTCCTATGGTTCTCCTCTATGTCATCATCCGCACTTGGTCGTGCCACTACCTCATGAAGACCATATGTTTGGACATCCTCAATTGTTATACGATGTTGTCATATATATTGGCCCTTGCATCATCGATCACGCACACATTGAATTTTTTCTCTCAACCATGCCTTGGATCTAGCTTTCGACCCTTGATGATCACTGTCAGACATCTTTAACCTAGCCAAATTTGATTTAGGGTTCATACAAAACACACAACAACATCCAGTACTGTAAACAAAAATTTACCGAGTTTTTTGCTACTAAACAACGACCACAGTAGCATTTTTTCGTTGCATAGCAGGGAAAATACACTACTCAGTAGCAACCTACAAAACTCTCACTCCCGCCTAAATCGCCGCCGATGGGTGTCAATACCTATCTACTTCTCTATTGTTACACATGCATAGCTACGCGCCTACAGCCCGAGTTTTCCTCCCACCTCAACTCATCTCTTAAGGGTCTTGAATTAATCAAGTCTCCCTCTCCAAGGTAAGCAATTCTTCCTTTCTTCCCTCTTTCATGGTTTTATTTCTTCTTCCAAGCTTTCATGGAAAGTTTGGAAATAGGGTTTAGGTGAGCTTCTCTCCCTTCCCCTTTCTCCTTTTATCCCTTTCCCTCTCTTTCCTCTCCCTTTCCCTAACCCTAGTCTAATGCATAGAGCTCTAATACAGAGCTTTGATGGAGAGTTCTCAATCAAAGCTTATATTAAGCATTCTATGCATTATGCATAGGTTTAGGCTTAACATAAACTAGTTTTTCCATTCACTTATGCATTAAGAGTAGGGTTTAGGGCACTCACCTCTTTTTTATCTTGTTCTTCTTGCTTACTAATGTGTTGATGAGAGGACTATTTTATTTATTTATTATGTTTCTTTTTTGTAGGATTATTTAAGTAAGCAAGGTTTTGGGCATAGCCTCTCATATGCATGTTTATTGCACCCCTGGGTGCCGGGTTTAGGAAATGGACTTATGCATAGAGATATGGCACATTGTTATATTCCATCTAGAAGGCTGCCTATGTCAGGTTAGGAGTGGTTATCTGGAGTAGGTGGTTATAGTGGAGGGGGAGCCCTCGATCTTCTCACAATCATTCTCTTGCAAAAGAGGAGTTTCCTTTGGCTTTAATAGTGCGGAGCGTGTGGAAAGTCCTCAAAAGCTATCATCGGAAAGGGGCACTATCCATCCTGCTTGTCTAAGCAGTATTGTAGGAGGTCTTAATAATGTTCTAATATCACATGTTGTATTCTTTGTTTAAGCCTTAAGTATGGCTTAGGTTAGAGCAATCATGTTTTCTTGCCTATGCATGTATGTAGCAACAATGTCGATTGACTCGTCACTCACAAGATCCCAATGTAGCCAATCTGTTGTCCATTATAAATGAACGATATGGGCATCAAGTTTAGTCGCAATTTACACAGACACAAGTATGGTTCCATCAAAACTTTTCACATACACAAGGTTAATCTTTTATGCATTCTATGTCTTATATTTTAATCTTATATATGCAGGCAGGCTTGCAGTTAGGCTAGTCGACGCCATGGGGGCAGACTACCCCACTTGGCCAGTCGATGTCGTGGGGGAAATCTAGCCCACTTGCTCAGTCGAGGTAGGCCACGCAAGTGGCGCAGGCCCATCACGGTATGGGTGTGATGTGCCTACACCAACTTCCTCTATTAGACCCACCCCCGCTCCCTCACGTCTGTCTTCACCACCACCATGATGACGTAGTAGGGAGTCTAGGGGGGTAGTAGACATGTTAGCAAGGGGGAGCCAGTTGCATTTGCTTTTGCAAAAGCAGCACTAGGTCTCCCAATGCATCTCCCCAACAGGGGGGCTCATCATCTACACATTTTGAGCTAGCCGCCCCAAGAGACCCATTCCACCGTTCGATCCACGCCTCCTACCATACACTGTAGATGCGGATGGTGCCCTCGTGATGGATGCACGAGGAAAGCAAGTCATGAGTTGTATGCATGTACTTGCGAGCCTAGAGTTCGTGAACTCCTTCAAAAAGTGGAAAGCACAAGATGAACTTTCTAAGCAATATGTTATCGATGTGCTTAAGTCGGAGTTCCCCATGCCACATGCAGGTCTATGCTTCTCCGAGGAGTGGATGAAGTGGTGCATCAAGCTTTTCCTCTCTAATAGGAGAGCAAATATCAAGAGTGCAACAAAAAATAATTTAGAGAAGCCTAGCGTATGTACGGCCGAGGAGTGGAGGCACGCACATAGTTTTGTGAGAAAGCATCTAGGTGCTTTTCAACAACAAGCAGCAGTGAGTGCCCGACTATGGAAGCGAGGGGCTTCGCACTTCGGCTCCAGCGGGAAATCCTTCTTTCTTGCTGGTTTTGTATCATTTCTTCTCTCCTTTCATTTTGTTTTGTACTATATTATTTTCTTGAAATAATTATATATTTTCTTAATTATTTTTTGTAGAGGGAGGTTGTTGGGCGTGACCCAACAAAGGAGGAATATGACTATGGGTATAGAGCCCCCCGTCCGCAATTGTGTGCATGGATGCGTACGTGAGGTGTATGCTTGGATGAGTTTATTTTCGGGACTCAAGCTGATGAGGTAATGTGTTGCCTAAACCATTCTCTTTTCTAAATCCAATTGTATTTTAATGCTCTTGCTTATCTTACGCTTGATGGCATGTATGCAAAAGATGAAGGGCAAGAAGAAGAGGATCTAGATTATCAGCGGGAAGCAAGTGAAGAGGACAAGGAATCGGATGATGAAGATCACTTGGAATCCGATGAGGATTAGAGTTAGACATCCACCTCTTAATTCTAAAAACTTTATGTATATATGGCCAAAGTTCCAACAATTTCTAAAATATAATAACTTTCTGGGCTCAATTGCATTCTCCACAATGTATGTGTTTCTTATATTTGTGTTTATGTTACAAATCTGAAACTATGACTCTATTTTTTTTTTAAATTAAAGAGCTGGGGCAGACTAGGGGTCCTGTGCACACTCCTTAGTCTGCCCCAACTCTTTTTTTATTGTGCAGAGTGTTTATTGCTCAGGCAAAAATGAAAGTCATTGCTCAGCAAAATGATATTTTGCTACACAACAGCAAAATATCCCTGTTGAGCAGCAGCGATATTTTTGCTACTGAGCAGTGAACCCGTTGTTGCAGAGCAAAAATAGCAGTGTTTCAACAGCAAAAATGGCCTGACACCTAGCTACACTTTTAGTTATAAAAACGTTGTTATTTTTGCTTGCTAGACCCTCGTTTTGTTGTAGTGTTAAAACATATTCAAGATCAGCAATATTTGTAGTTAAAACATATTCAAGATCAGCAATATAAAATGTAGAGAGGAGTTGTATCAGATCCTCTAACTCATACTCCTCCTCGCCATTTGTGACCAATATCCAACTTCCCACTTAACTCCCTTTTTATAGCCATGTTTATCTCCTCTGCAATCTCTTGAGCTTCATCCTCTTCTCTTGTAGGCCCTTCCTCTCTTATATTTTCTTTTTCTCTTTCGTTACCTTCTTCATTGCCACTTGGTGATCCTCAAGCAGCATATGGAGGTAGGAAAAAAAAGCCATAGTGGTAGTTGACCAGACAACATTTTCTTTTGTGAAGAGAGAACTTAATGTCTTTTTGAATCTTCTTATCCTCTAGCACCTTTAAGATATTCCTATTTAAATTATGTCTTTTGGATGTAGAGTTTAAAATATCATTAATGCCCACAAGAACAAGTGATGCTCAAAAAATACTTTCCAAGCTTGGTATGGATTAAACTCGAATGCATGCATTCCGTAATCATTGTTTATTATTTAGTGGTGCCTTTTCCAATTTCATGCAATAGACAATTTGTGGAGAATATCACTATAGGAAGGATTTACAGGGTGCAAAAATTTCACAAAAGGTATGAGGAGCTTTCCTATTACACTACAACATAAAGCAAGCATAGACGCGCAAGCTACGGGGCATCTATACTCACATCTATAAGCGTGTCTAGTTCCTTTGAAATTATACGCTCTTATAGACATGTAAGTTATGGTTGCGTCTATTCTAGCGTCTATAAGCGATCTAGTTCCTTTGAAATTAGAGGCTCTTATAGACACTTAATTTATGGCTGCGTCTATTCTAGCGTCTATAAGCGATCTAGTTCCTTTGAAATTAGACGCGAGTATAGACGTGCTTATAGATGCAGTCTGTAACAATTTCCTATGCAGTTGCAATTGTGGAACTTGCAAAGAAAAACATAATCTTCAATCCCCAAAATATCATTTGCTAAACTATATGCATAAGATTTTGATCATATGCATGATTTTTTGGTACATTTATATACAAATGAATCTCTAGAAAGCATATTTACAAAGGAAAGAGAAAAGAAATAGGTATAAATTGAGTAATGTGGTGAAAGGGATGGATACATGCAAAGGCTTAGGTATATCAAGTAATACCATGAAAAACAATCCAAAGGGCAATGATTCAATCCCCATGTCTTTTTATCAAAGTGAAGCTTTTTTAAAAATCTTGTACCTCTATGAAAAGCAATCCAAAGGTGAATGATTAAGTAATGCCACGAAAAGAAACATATCACAATAAATCTATACAAGTAATCTCAAAAAGGCATGAATCTATACATGTAATCTCAATCAATCAATCACCAATAACAAACAACCAAAAGGAAGACCATAGCCATAATAAAAGTACAATAATGAAAGAACTAGAGTTCAACCTTATCTTCAATGAGGTCTACCCTTGCTAAAATATCTATCTCAATGTCCATGCCTATATCCAAATCTACGAGAGATCCATCCCACCACTAGAATCATCACTATGAGAGGCAATATCTGTTGAAATTTGAGCATAATGATGAGCTATGGTGGATCAAACACTAGAATCAACATCATTAACAAAGTGATTAGTAAATGATTAAGACATAATTAGTGAATAATTAGCAAATAGATTAAGATAGGCATGGATACTCAAAAACCAGCAAATTCTCATTAGGGCTATGCCTCAATTTATAGAGTTTACATCAAGCATCAAATCCCATTGATTTCTCCATGATTCACTCCCTGAATATCTCCACCTTTTGCCTGATTCTCTCCACCTCTTCTCTTTTCCCTGAATATCTCCCAGAATATCTCCACACTCCTAAATTCCCTCATGCTACCCATTATTCTCTCCCAGTAGATTCTTTTCACCTTTTCACAGGTTCTTTCACAATTACATCTCCTCTTTTACAGCCTCTATCCAAGAGCTTGTTCCCACACACACCCTATTCACTTGTATTTTCAACACCTCCCCTCAAGTGAATACTCCTAGTACACCTAGACCCTATATCAAGTTTGCCTCCCCTTACTTGCGACTAGTGTCTACTCCTCCCCTCAAGTTATCTCAGCACACCTGGACCTTGTATCAAGTTTCTCTCTTACTTGACAGTCCGCGACCAGTGCCTCAAGTCCCTAAACTCCATAGTCCTTGACACTCTCTCTCTCTATGTGTCCAAGGCTACTATAAGTGCCCGCGACCTTGACTAAAGTGCTCACACATACATCTACCACTTGGCCTACATCATCGGTGGCTCAGAGGTGGTTTAATTTATTGGGGCAGGTTACATTGGGTTGTGGGGTCTCTCTCTCTCTCTCTCTCTCTCTCTCTCTCTCTCTCTCTCTCTCTCTCAGAAAAGATGATCCGACTCCACTTCCCTTGGAGCCTCCATGAAGTTTGCCGATGTCGTTCCTTCTTCACTGGGTTTGCTGTAGCAGTCTCTCACCATGTGTCCTGGCTTTCCACATTTGTGGCAAGTGAAGGTCCTCCCTCCTACTCTGCCTCTTCCTCGTCCTCGTCCTCGAGAGAATCCTCCTCGGGTGAAGAATGCTTTTTCCTCTCCTGCTGTTGAGTCGAGCCCTTTCTTCTCTTTGCCTCTGCTCTCTTGCTCCAGTAGAGCTGCTTCTATCTCATGTATCTTCAATTCAGATACATTCTTTAGTGTTGCTACAATGTTTTCATAATCTCCTTTGTCCACACTCTTCAAAAGTACAGCTAATGCTTCATCATCTTCTACCTTTTTGCCAATAGCTGCCAGCTGTTGCTTAATGCTTTTATATTTGTTCAAGTGTGTGATTAAAGGTTCACTTTCCTTCATGTCGAGTTTGTAGAATTGCATTAATAGATTTATCTTGGAATTTTTTGCTTGTGTACCAAATAATTTATTTTCATCCCATGCATCTTTTGCCCACTGTATCCCTGTGATATGATGAATGATTTCATCATTTAAACTAAGTGCAATAAGTCCCAATGCTTTTTCATTCCTACTCTTCCACTCATTTTCTCCTCTCTCTGGGCATTCATCTCTCCCTTCAACTAATCCCCACAAATTTTTCCTCATCAGCAAATACATGGTTTTTTTCTGCCATGTATAAAACTGTTCCCCATTAAATTTGACTATTTCCTGTGCTGAACTCATGGTGATGTGAAGGGGGTCTTACCTCTTGATCCAAATTCAAGATTCAAGGGCAGTGTCTACCCTTTTACAACTCAATCTGGTGTAGATGATTACAACAATTTTATGAGCATAAAATCACCAGAAATTACATTAAATTGAGGGTAACCAATTTGTACGGGATGGTTGGAGTATCAAACCAACTCCGATTTGCAATCTGAAGCTTTAGGGATCTGCAGATTTGATGAAGAGCTTGGATCTCTCTGTAGACTTGATGAAATTGATTTCTGTCTTCACCAGCTTGTAGAGCATGCTTGATTACCCCTTGGGCTAGGAGGAATTGAAGCAATTTGGCTTGATGTGCACAAGATCTGCAAAACTGTCAGGAAAAACTACGCTGAAAAAAACGTCGATTTCTCCTCAACGCTTTTGCGTTTTGCTGCGCCGTTTGATGAGCTGGTAGCCAGGCGTGTTGGCTAGCTTGTACTAGAAGCTTGTGCCCTAATGTTAACTGTGCAAGAAGAATGGAGTCCTCCACTGGCTGGGGGTGAAGGGGAAGATGAAAAACTCACTAAAAATTGATTTTTTTTGCTAATTACTTACTAATCCTAATTAATTAACTAATGGGCTCATAAACCTGGTTGATTCTAGGCATGGCTCTGATACCATGTTGAAATTTGAGCATAATGATGAGCTATGGTGGATCAAACACTAGAATCAACATCATTAACAAAGTGATTAGTAAATGATTAAGACGTAATTAGTGAATAATTAGCAAATAGATTAAGATAGGCATGGATACTCAAAAACCAGCAAATTCTCATTAGGGCTATGCCTTAATTTATAGAGTTTACATCAAGCATCAAATCCCACTGATTTCTCCATGATTCACTCCCTGAATATCTCCACCTTTTGCCTGATTCTCTCCACCTCTTCTCTTTTCCCTGAATATCTCCCAGAATATCTCCACACTCCTAAATTCCCTCATGCTACCCATTATTCTCTCCCAGTAGATTCTTCTCACCTTTTCATAGGTTCTTTCACAATTACATCTCCTCTTTTACAGCCTCTATCCAAGAGCTTGTTCCCACACACACCCTATTCACTTGTATTTTCAACAATATCATCATCTCCAATAGCACGATCATCATCTCCAATGGCACGATCATCATCAATGTTTTCCAAGCTATCTCCCTCCATAGTTTAGTTGACATGCTTCTCCATATGCTCAATGTGGGTGAATGTACTATAAATGTCTCTTGAACGTGGTGAGATTGGGATTATATGCCACCATCTCGTATTGTCAATTATTGGTTATACACAACCTATTCAAGCACAAAAGTACATCATACAATAAAATTACATCTCTACTGTCTGTAAATGCATATATTGTAATTACCAATAATTATATGTACCTGTTCACAATGTTGTGAGAGCACTAGAGTCCCATGCTTTCCTTGCCAAAACTTTGTAGAGTCACTGGTCACAAAGCCACTTTCATGATGCTTGATTGTTGCATTAGGACCTCTTTCCACCACATCCTTAAACCACTCGACATCCAAAATATATACAAAGAAGCTTCGAAAGTCAAGCTTAATGATATTTTGGATCAATCCATAATAATCATCCATGGATCCATTGGCTCCCTCAAAGCTTACAATTACCCCACAATCTTGGGTGTTCCTCTTCTCATCAATCTTTTGTGAGCGAAAATGTTTACCCTCCGACCACAAAGCATTAAACATTGTGCACTATACCAAGACAAAAAAAATTATAAATACCTCAAAATAAATTTTTGCAAGTTCAACATACTAAAATATGATTGAGAACACAAGTTTGTTTACCTTTTTGACGCATCCTCGGGCATACTCCCACTCCTCCAATGTGATATGCATGTTTTCGTCTTGCGCCACTCTCTCCATCTCCTCATGTAGCCAATCTACATTAAGATCCCTGGGAAGTGATCATAGGTGCTTGGGGTATGGCACACTACGTCCATGGCGCTTACGGAATGCCGACCTTTCACTTTGTCTTCTTGCCTTTTCATCCTCATACTTTGCCACCCATCTCATCACATAACTATTAAGCACACAAAAGGTATTAAGCTTACTATGCATCTTTGTATCCATGACTTTGGTCTTTCCCTTTCCTTGAGAACATGAGAGGTCATCCTCGAGTCTTCTTCATTACTCCATAGATGAGGGAGAGAGGGATCCACTTCGGCAAGGTATTCTGAGATATAAACAAGTGATTCTTGTACCAACCAACCCTCAGCTGCCATACTACCTTCTGGCTTTGCATTTTGCCTTACAAAATCCTTCAAGGTCTTCATGAAATGCTCAAGAAATAACATCCATCGAGCATGCACAATGCCACATATGGCAATCTGATCAATTAAATGAACCATAAGATGTAGTTGGCTTGTAAGAATTGACCGTAGGAATGTCTCCTCCACCAAACAGACCACCTCCACCACCCATGACCCTTGCATAGTCAAGTGTACATGGATCGATTTCCTTCGAGCTCACATATCTACAATAAAGCGGAACAATAAACAAATCATTTTGAGGAAAATGCGTGTAGAAAATTGGCTATGAGGGTTTGGGGTACAAACCTCACAAGCTCCCCCATCTTATAAATGGTCTCTCACACTTCGTGGGATGCATAATTGGAAATGCTTGTAGGAAGAATAAACCATAAACATTTATACACCATGATTAGATACATCATGATTGAACAAGGGAAATATGTACAACTTCAATGTTTCACTTACTTGAGGCATCTTGTGCTAATCGTTGGGCTTCAAGCCATATAATTGCTCAACACCTCTCTTCTTTGTCTTTGTGAAGGCACCTTTTAAACATCTCATGCACCCCATTGGAGTATGGAATGTAGTAATGGCATCTTTCACTAATGTCTCCTCTCCTTCTTTGTCAATATCTAAGAGGTGCTCAAGGTAGAATTGTCTTCCCATTTGGTCCCGCTCTTTGCATCTTCTCTATGATTTATAGAACCTCTCTTATCAAGCAAGGAGTCCCGTGTTCCTCTCAAGTGCTCCCAAATATTAGAGGTGACATTCTTGAAGATGTGCATTGGATCAAGAAGATGGTTGATTTTGAGGCTCATCCAATTGGTAGGCGAAAGAAGATAGAGTACCTTATCAAATAACAACAAATATTAAGAGGATTGTCTTCTCAAATCAAAGCCTATATTGGAATTCTATTTCAAAGATATATTACCTATTCATGTCAGGGGGAGGAAGACTTTCCACTCCATTCCATAATGCCTTCCAATCTCCCATGCTTAGTGGATGTGGAGGGACTCCCATCCAAGAACGAACAAATTTGGGATGATGATGAGGGAGAAATTGATGATGATTCTCATATATCACTTTCTTCAAACTCTTTGGCCTAGATGCCACCAATGATGGACCACAAATAGGACATGCATGGTATGTGGAGAGACCTAAACAACATACACATTCAAGCATGTCAAAAAACAATAAAATGATGAGATAAAGAATCATCATGAATAGAAGCCCATTTGACTCACCTGAACACTCACCATAACCAAGAAATTCATGCATCATCCACATCAAGATGTCCTTCAAGAGAAAGTCTCGTGGAAGATGGAGGTCGACATATGTCATGCACATGGATACCTCTCCAAAGTATCTCAAGCTTATCAATCAAGGGCTCAAGATATATATCCATATTCTTAACCTTATGTTTCCCAGGAATGATAAGGGATAACATGGTATGTACTTTCTTTATTACCATGGATGGAGGAATGTTGTAATTTGTTGAAATATACAAGTGAATAGGGTGTGTGTGGGAACAAGTCCTTTAGCAAGAGGCTGTAAAAGAGAGTCTGTAAATGTGAGAGAACCTATGAAAAGGTGAGAAGTATCTACTAGGAGAGAATAAAGGGTAGCATGAGGAGATTTAGGAGGTGTGGAGATATTCTGGGAGAGGTGGAGAGAATCAAGCAAAAGAGGTGGAGTGAATCAAGGAGAAAACAGTGGGATTAGATGCTTGGATGTAAACTCTATAAATTGAGGCATTGGCCTAATGAGAATTTGCTAGTTTTTGATTATCCATGCCTACATTAAGCTATCAGTTAATTGCTCACTAATCACATCTTAATTATCATCTAATCTCTTTGTTAATGATGTTGATTCTAGCATTTGATCCACCATAGCTCATCACATTGCTGCAAATTTAACATGGTATCAGAGCCTAGCCTAGAATCCATCAATTTGTGAGCCCATTATCTTGCTAATCACTGGGGTAATTAGGATTAGTAGATAATTAAGATTTTTACCTCCTTTCAACTAGCTCTCTACACCCCCAGCCAGTGGAGGGGCTTGATCTCCCTCCAAGAGAAATATTAGGGCAAAAGCTTTTAGCCAAGCATAGCTACACTCCCCACACAAAAGCTTGTCAAGACGAATCGCGAAACTGCCAAGGGAAGCTACAGAAATTCATGATTTTTCCAGCGTCTCTTTTTCTGAAGAAAATGGAGATCTTGTCTTCCACATATGCAATGGCTCTAATTCCTCTTGGCCCTGGGGGTTTTCAAGGGTGATCTACAAGATGGTGAAGACAGTTTTTTATTTGATTAAGTCTACACTGAGATCCAAGCTCTTCATCAAATCTGCTGGTGACTTTGGTAAATTAGAGATTAAGCATTCAATGTTTGGTCAAATCTTGTGTTTCTTGGGTTAATCCTCTACTAGACTAATTGCTATTGATGGCCTTGAAAGGATTTGAGCTCATTTGAACTCTAAGGCCTCAGATATGGACTCCCCGCATACTTTGTTTTCTACACACAAAACAGAGGATTAATTTGCTAATCAATACTAATCACTCTATTTTGGTGCAATTGAGGGTTCAAATTTACCATTAGGTATCTGATATAGATCCCTATAACTTCAAATTGAAATTCAGAGATGGTTTGATACTCCAACCACTTCGTACAGATTTGTTACTCTTGGTTTAATGTAATTTCTGGTAAATTTATGCTAATAAATCTGTTGTAATCATCACCTAAACACCAAATTGAGTTGTAAAAGGGTAGACACTACCCTTAAATCTTGAAATTGGATCAAGAGGTAAGACTCCCTTCACATCATCATGAGTACGGCACAAGAGATAGCCAAATTTAATGGGGAGCAGTTTTACACATGGCAGACAAAAACCATGTATCTGCTCATGAGGAAAAATCTGTGGGGACTAGTTGAGGGAAGAGATGAATGCCCAGAGGTGAGAGGGAAAAATGAGTGGAAGAGTAGGAATGAAAAAGCATTGGGACTTATTGCACTCAGTTTAAATGATGAAATCATTCATCACATCATAGGGATACAATGGGCAAAAGATGGATGGGATGAACTCAATAAATTATTTGGCACACAAGCTTAAAATTCAAAGATAAATCTGTTAATGCAATTCTACAAATTGGATATGAAGGGAAGTGAACCTTTAATCACACACTTGAACAGATATAAAAGCATTAAGCAACAACTGGCAGCTATTGGCAAAAAGGTAGAAGATGATGAGACACTAGTAATATTTCTGAAGAGTGTGGACAAAGGTGAATATGAAAACATTGCAGCAACGCTAAATAATGTACCTGAATTGAAGCTACACGAGATAGAAGGAGCTCTACTAAGCAAGAGACCAGGGGAAAAGAGAAGAAATGGCTGCACTCAACGACTGGAGAGGAAAAAACATTCTTCACCCGAGGAGGATTCTCTTGAGGGACGAGGACGAGGAAGAGGCAGAGTAGGAGGAAGGACCTTCACTTGCCACAACTGTGGAAAGCCAGGACACATGGCAAGAGATTGCTACAGCGAACCGAGTGGAGAAGGAACGACATCGACAAACTTCATGGAGGCTCCTAAAGAAAGTGGATTCAGATCATCTTTTCTGAGAGAGAGAGAGAGAGAGAGAAACCCCACAACCCAATGTAACCTGCCCCATCAGAGTAAAACCATCTCTGAGCCACCGATGATGTAGGCCATGTGGTAGATGTATGTGTGAGCACTTTAGTCAAGGTGTGAGATCCCTGTTCCCTCCACGCAACGGATTCGGGGTACTAGCAGTGGAAGTAGCACATCAGGGCGCGGGGCAGGGGTCTCACACTCGGGGCCTCGCCCACGGATATCCGGACAAGAGACTAATCCGTCGGTTTATCCAAAACCGAAACCGGAAAAACTTCCTTTACCCAGAAAGCACGGGCGATTCCACCAGGATAACTCTTTACTCTAACGTAGTCAAGATCATTACTGATCAAACTAATCCGACTGCACCTCTAACGGTACTTGGTCAGATCAAGGAAGAAACTTGCACTTGGATCATTGGGATCAACGCTTTTTTCCCCATCAAGAGGCACAGCCGTTGATTCCTATCAAGAGGCACAGCCGTTGATTCCTATCCATATAACAATTACTATCCGGGACTTACTTCATCTATCGTAATAAGAGAAATTGAGTCTCGATTTACGGATCCATCAGGCCAGCCTAACCCCATCCAATCCCATGGGTTAGCCAACCGCCCAACCACTGTAGTGATGGGATCCAATTAAGAATTTGGTTAGGTTTTGTCCCGGGTACCAAGGAAAAGAGTTCCAAGGCCCCCTAGCTGGAAGTTCATGCAAACATAAAACTAGTCACACCACTTACACACCGAATATGAAATTGCCTTTTTCTTAGCATCAGCTAACTTTAAAACAATCCTTTAATGAAACGATTATGTCACTGATGACAATCCTCATAGTCTCTGGTTGAATCCTTATTTCTAGTCATTCATTCATCGGTATACTTATGGCATCATTGGCAACCAGAACGCTCACCACCTGTTCACTCAGGGGCCTTTTTCATAGTTCCTAGCTCATAGTAACCGGCAATATATTCATATAACAGAATGGAATCTCCGTGGAAGATCAGCAAGATCAACCCACAGATCCATATAAAAGAGCCATGGACTCATCCGTTGAGGACCAGCAAGGTCAATCAACTAGATCCATGCCCGGTTTCAGAAAACAACTCTTATTCCTTGTTCCAATATCTTCCACAATGCACGTGTGGGTATCTTTGGCGACCTAGAGCCCGAGCACCGTATGGTCAGCACCCTCTAGGATCCTTCGCCCGGCAGGTGACCTAGCACTTCACTCATAGGCCGCTTCCTTGGTCCCTCATCCACCGTACCAGAAGCTCACCATTTAAAGCAAACCGAGGCTGATCAAGACCTCGGTCGACCTTGCTACGCGAGACGTCCTCCATTGACTCTTCGTCAGCAGTTGCAACTTTAACAGTTAGGTCTTCATGACCTTAATCCACAAGACAGTCAAAATGCTTCCCCAGCATTCTTGACATAAAACAGTCATTTACAAACAGTCACAAAATACAGTTTCTAAATCGAACTCTCGTCTTTCCACATTATCCCTCCTTAGTCCACATTACTTATTCCACATTCCATTCAATGTGTACTCATTCTTATTTATTTCCTCATATCGACAACATTAATTCATATACACATTCACATTCTCCACATCTACATGCATACATCCATTTTTACATCCTCATTTATACATCCACATCCCATATCCACATTCATACATACACATCCATATCCACATCCATACATCCACATCCACATCCACATCCACATTCACATCCATACATCCACATCTACATGCATACCTCCATTTTCACATCCTCATTTATACATCCACATCCCATATCCACATTCATACATACACATCCATATCCACATCCATACATCCACATCCACATCCACATCCACATTCACATTCATACATACACATCCACATCCATTTTCACATCCTCATTCCTACATCCACATCCCATATCCCCATTCATACATACACATCCATATCCACATCCACATGCATACATCCACTATCACGTCCTCATTCATACATCCACATCCACATTCCCATTCATACATCCACATCCACATGCATACATCCACTATCACGTCCTCATTCATACATCCACATACATACATACATCCACATCCACATTCCCATTCACATCTATACATCCTCATCTACATCCACATACATACATACATCCACATCCACATTCCACTTTCACATCTATACATCCACATCTACATCCACATTCACATACATCCACATCCACATTCCCATTCACATCTATACATCCACATACATACATACATCCACATCCACATCTACATCCACATTCACATACATCCACATCCACATTCCCATTCACATCTATACATCCACATCTACATCCACATTCACATCTATGCATATACATCTTCATGCATACATCCATTTTCACATTCATACATCCACACTCCCATCTCCACATCCACACATCCACACATCCACATACATACATCCATTTCCACATTCCCATTCATATAACCCCATATGCCTTCACATCTAATCTTTTACATCACATCCATTCTCGCCCTATCACAACCCATATACGTCTTATCCTATCACATACACTTCTTACCTCATCCCATACACATCTTATCACATCTTAATTCATTTTATCACATCCTAACTTATTTCATAAGCATCTTATCACCTCTTATCACATCTTATACACCTCTTATCACATCCTATCACATCTCATATCTATTTATAGAATACAAGAGAATTCTTATATTTGATATAAGATTTCTTTACACATTTATTTATGCATAAATTCTATTTAAGGAGATTAATACTTTTGAAGTAAAAAATCAATCTTTTATGCATCTTCCTATGCATAAATTTATTTTAAATGAAAATGACACTTTTGAATTAAAAATCAATCTTTTATGCATCTTCTTATGCATAAATTCAATTTGGTAGGAATTACACTTTTAGAATAAAAGAAATTCTCTTATGCATCTAAGTTATGCATGTAAAATCCATTTATGATGAAAATCACACTTTTAGTATAAAAAGAATATCTTTTATACATACCTCTATGCATGAAATCCAAATATGATAAAAGTAACACTTTTATAATAAAATAATCAACTTTTATGCATACCTTTATGCAAGAAATTCAATATAATAAAAGACACACTTTTATAATAAAATAATCAACTTTTATGCATACCTTTATGCATGAAATTAAATTATGATAAAAGTCACACTTTTATAATAAAATAATTAACTTTTATGCATACCTTTATGCATGAAATTCAATTATAATAAAAGTCACACTTTTATAATAAAATAATCAACTTTTATGCATACCTTTATGCATGAAATTCAAATATGATAAAAGTAACACTTTTGATATAAAAACTTATCCTTTATGCATGATATAAAAATTCAATTTCTCCATGTTTACAATGAAATTCTTTCAATTAATCTAGGATGATAATTCCTAGAATATGGTAGGAAGTCCTCTTTTTATGCTTTGAATGAAATTATTTTATGCGTAATTTTTATAAAAAATTTACCATAACTCCGCTGCTATGACTGATATATCTCAATTTTTCTAAGGGATAAAGCTTATCATTAAGGAAATAATTAGAATGGTCTCTAATTGGATCATTAATCCATAATGGATTGAATCATCAATATACATAAACTAAAAGCATAGAAAAAAGCCATTAATTTGGCCTCAAGCATAGCTTAATCTTGGATTAAGAAAAAGCTTTATGAAAAGCTTCATTTGGATTGAGAATGGGTCATGAGTATGACCATTTCTTGAGTGAGAGAGAGAAATTACATAAAAACCATTAGAGTTAAGCATAAATAGAAATTTATATAATTCTTAACTATCATTAATCAATTAACTTCAATAGCATTCATCAAATTATGTAACTCTTCACTAACATTCATCAATTAACTTCAATAGCATTCAAAAACCATTCCAATTAAGCTTCTCGAGCTTGAGAGGGGTTGAGAAGAGAGAAACATTGAGGAATTATAGAAAAGATCAAAATTCACCATTTACCTTACAATTTGCTTGATTCTTTGTTCACAGTAGAGGCCCCCAACCAATCAATTGGTTAAGTATGTTGATGGAGCCACTAATGGGGATTGAAGAAAGAGGGAAGCTCCAAAAACTAGTGAATTATTAATGAATTCACAGTTCTTGGCTTAGGTGGAGTAGAGTAACGATGCATAAACACTATATATTTTTCAACAAGGGGGAGGCTTCTATTTATAGGAAAAATTGAGCTCCTAACCAAACAAACTGATTCTAGAATTTTCTAAATCAGTTTGGTCAATATTTGACCATTTTTAGGTCAGTTAAGCTAACTTTTTGGAACTAGACTTGAATAAGGAGAGAGGAGAGATGAAATATCTCAATTTTTATGAGTTTAAAACTCATTCAAGCATGTGAAATATGCACCTCCTTTAAAGAACTCCCCTTCCTTACATATGAGTCAAAATGGAATCATTATACCCAAAATATCTCATATTTTTAATATTGCTCATAGTTTTTTACTGATAAACCTTGTACATTTTCAACTCTTCATCTTATGTGAAATATGCACCTCCTTTAAAGAACTCTCCTTCCTTACATATGTGTCAAAATGGAATCATTATACCCAAAATATCTCATATTTTTAATATTGCTCATAGTTTTTTACTAATAAACCTTGTACATTTTCAACTCTACATCTTATGTGAGCATTTACTCATTTTTGGATACCCAAAATATCTCATATTTTTAATATTGCTCATAGTTTTTTACTAATAAACCTTGTACATAGTCAACTCTTCATCTTATGTGAGCATTTACTCATTTTTGGGTATCTTCTTTTACAAACTGGATTTATCTCCTCCCTACACATGGATTGATGCTATTGGTCCATAGGAACCTTAATTGGACCATAATCCAAAAATTTCTGAAAATCTAGACCCTTAGGCTAAGGTCCTTTATACCCATTTCCAATTAATTCCAATTGCACATTGGAAAGTTCTTTTTGAATTTCTATTTCAGGGGAACTTATTTTAATAAGATGAGATAATTTTCTATCCAAAAATATTAAAAATTTGAATATTCTCTCTCTAGAATATTTTCTCTCTCTAGGTTAAAACAGTTAAAAACAAGTCTTTTATATTTCTGAAGAGGGATTGATCACAGGGGAAGATGCTGGACATTTTGAGAGGCTGGGGAGGAATCTTACACAAGGTCACAGGCACTTGTAGTAGCCTTGGACACATAGAGAGAGAGAGTGTCAAGGATTATGAGTTTAGGGACTTGAGGCACTGGTTGCGGACTATCAAGTAAGAGGAAAACTTGGTATAGGGTCTAGGTGTGTCTACAAGTATTAACTTGAGGGGAGGTGTTGAAATATACAAGTGAATAAGGTGTGTGCGGGAACAAGCCCTTAGCAAGAGGCTATAAAAGAGAATCTGTAAATGTGAGAGAACCTGTGAGAAGGTGAGAAGTATCTACTGGGAGAGAATAAAGGGTAGCATGAGGAGATTTAGGAGGTGTGGAGATTCTAGGAGAGGTGGAGAGAATCAAGCAAAAGAGGTGGAGTGAATCAAGGAGAAATCTGTGGGATTAGATGCTTGGATGTAAACTCCATAAATTGAGGCATTGGCCTAATGAGAATTTGCTAGTTTTTTATTATCCATGCCTACATTAAACTATTAGTTAATTTCTCACTAATCACGTCTTAATTATTATCTAATCTCTTTGTTTTAATGATGTTGATTCTAGCATTTGATCCACCATAGCTCATCACATTGCTGCAAATTGAACATAATTCACCACTACCACTAGCCATATACTATATGAGGTGCTCTTGATTCCAAAAGGATTAACACCATCCATACCCAATCCAAGTCTCAAATGTCTAGGCTCTTCCTTGAGGCTTGGCCACATTTCCTTGATGTGCTTCCATGTAGGAGTGTCGAAGGGAATTCTCATCTTACCATCATTGGATTGATGAGAGGAATGCCATGACATGAGCTCTGCAATAGATTTGCACTTAAACATGTGTTGGATACGAGGACTGATGGAAAAATGTCACAACACCTTACGCGGCACATGTAGACCTTTAAGGTCCTCTCAATATCTTGGCTCGCCACAAATAGGACACTCTTGAGCCGTTGCATGTATCCCACAGAAGAGAACACAATCATTGATACATGCATCAATGTGAGTATAATCCAAGCCTCCAAGAGATGTCACAAAGGGCCTCGCTTGGTCTCTTGAGGTTGGTAATTTATTCTCCTTTGGAAGCATCTTTGACAAAAGCCTATCGACAAAACAATCAAATACATTAATATAAAAAATAATTTCTTCTTATATATCTATAATGGAAGTAGACAATTATGAAAGTAGAAAACTCACTTGAGAAGTGCATTCAAACTTGCATTGCTCCATCCATTGCAAGTTGAGCAACTCGAGAGCAGCGCGTAGAATGGAATATGTCCATCCCTCAAAAAGTGGGGTCGAAGCCGCATTATAAAGGTGATCATTTTCCATGGATTTTTCATTTTCACTACGCTCATTGGCAAAATAGAGCACGTACCATATCTTCTAAAACCTCTTCCTGCACCATCTCATAAGGAAAAGGTGGTGGGCTTGTATCTCCATCATTCCAATCCTCCGCCACTTCTATGTTTTGTGAAGCCTCTACCATTTCTCTATGACGCTTGGACTCTTGACGCCACCTATGAGTTAACATAGAAGGGTGGGGTGCATTATCCTACACACAC
Organism: Cibotium barometz; assembly: GCF_041138505.1. Taxonomy (NCBI): domain Eukaryota; kingdom Viridiplantae; phylum Streptophyta; class Polypodiopsida; order Cyatheales; family Cibotiaceae; genus Cibotium; species Cibotium barometz. The sequence goes on from NC_141083.1 coordinate 49,371,509, forward strand.
AAGTATTTCAATGTGAGTCTCCATTGAATACTAATTCTTAATTAAATTCTTACAATGTAAGAAAAGTATACTTACCATTGACCCCATTGGTTCCCATTTTCCATACATTGAAATGTGATTGCTACGTTGTCGACGCATACATCCTCGACAATGATCACATATACATTTTATTTTTTGTTCCAACCAATGATCTTGATTTTGAACACGAAGGGACTCATCATCACTAGAAGAACTTATTGATGAACACATCCGGTATATTCAAAAAAAGAATAAATAATTTTTATCTTTTATATGTGTGTAAAACCATTTATGTTTCTCATTTATTTGCACATCTATAAGTGCGTTTCTACATGCATCTATAAATGCGTCTACTCTTCAAAATAGACGTGTTTATAAACACACTTTTAGACACTTGTACAGATGCACTTATAGATTCTCACTGGCAAAAAAGACTGAAAATTAAACCTGAGAGTGTTTTGCCAGTATTTTGGCAAAACGTAGTTCTTCCAAAAAACATCCTGCCCTTTTTCTAATCCTCTCTCACCCTCTTAAGCTTCTAACCCTCTCTCACCCTCTTAAGCTTCTAACCCTCTCTCACCCTCTCAAGCCTCTCTCACCCTCTCAAGCTTCATCACCAAGCTGCAAATCTGCTTTACAAAGGACTGTGAAGTAAGAGTTTACCTTGGCACATACCTTGGTTGTGATGAGTCTCTTTCTCTTCTTCTTCTTCTTGCTCCTTGTCTTCTTGTTCTTCTTCTTGCTCTTGCTCTTGATATTGCTCTTCTTCTTGAACCCTTAATATTTTCTTGGTTTGTATGTATGTATTACTAATATTTTGCTCACCCTTTTGTTGGTTTTGTAGGTCCTCTAATCCTCTCTTTCAACATCACCAAAAAGAGGTAAGTGCTTTCATATCTTTCCTCTCTTTCCTTTATTATTATTGCACCCTTGGGTGATGGGGATTTCTTTTGTAGGTTTGTGCATAAGCTTTATGCATGAGCCTTATATATTCATAAGGCCTCATGCATAAGCTTTATGCATAAGTTCTCATGCAGAAGGCCTCATGCATAGTTTTATGCTTAAGGCCTCATGCATAGCTTTATGCATAAGCCTTATACTTTAATCTTTATGCATAAGCCTTAAACATAAGCTTTACGGTTTATGCATAGATTTATGCATAAGCCTTATGCATAAGTTTTATGCTTTATGCTTAAGGCCTTATGCTTAAGCTTTATGCTTTATGCATAAGCCTTATACATAAGGCCTCATGCATAAGATCTCATGCATAAGGCCTCATGCATAGTTTTATACTTAAGGCCTCATGCATAGCTTTATGTATAAGCCTTATGCTTTAACACTAGTTTGGTACCAAAACAGGACACTTGAGTGTCCTTTTTTGGGGGTTGCGAAAAAAAAATCAAACTCCTAATGTAGGCTTTAAAAACCAAAATGCTTCATTGGGCATGTAGAACATAACCCTATGCTTATGTAAAAAATGCTAAACATATAAAATGCCTTTTTATTTGGAAGTACATAAGCAACAAAGTAGCATATGTCTTGAAAATGAACATTTTTTAGGATTTTTCAGGATTTTTCCAAATATGCAAGCATCATTCTCTCAAAAAAAAATCCAATGATATCAATAGCATTTTTCCCAAGATATTTTGATAGCATACATCAGTCCAAGGAGGTAGAAGTTCACCAAAAAAATCATTTTCCTTTCCTAGGATTTTTTCAAAAAAAGTTGTATAAAATCAACAAAAGTAACGCGTATTATCAAAACTCAATCACGCCACTAAAAAAAATTGTAGCCCTATCAATGAGAATGTTGATTATTGATTTTCATGCTTGAGATGAGATAAATAAGCCATAATTTGATGTGTATGACACTAACTTAGCCTCCACTTAAGTAGGTTCTTATCGCCTAGTTCTAAAAAAACTGTAAAAAACAAAAATACAAAATTTGATCATCTTTTTTCAAAAACTAATCATAACTATGCTTGCACAAGTAGACTACACCTATAGTTACAACAAATAATGCACTTACACAGCTTTTGTAAGATTCCTCCCCCAACCCCTTTTTGATGTCTAGTATCTTCCCCTGTAATCAACCCTCTTCAGAAATATAAAGACCTTGTTTCTATCTGTTTTAGCCTAGAGAGAGAAAAATATTCTAGAGAGAGAATATTCAGATTTTGAATATTTTTGGATAGAAAAATATCTCTTATAATTCAGATGAGTTTCCCTGAAATAGAAATTCAAAAAGAATTTTCCAATGTGCAATTGGAATTAATTAAAAATAGGTATAAAGAACCTTAGTCTAAGGGTCTAGATTTTCAGAAATCTTTAGACTATGGTCCAATTAAGGTTCCTATGGGCCAATAGCATCAATCCATGTGTAGGGAAGAGATAAATCCAAATTTGTAAAAAAGAAGATACCCAAAAATGAGTAAATGCTCACATAAGGTGAAGAGTTGAAAATGTACAAGGTTTATTAGTAAAAAACTATGAGCAATATTAAAAATATGAGATATTTTGGGTATCCAAAAATGAGTAAATGCTCACATAAGATGAAGAGTTGAAAATGTACAAGGTTTATTAGTAAAAAACTATGAGCAATATTAAAATGATGCCATTATGACACATATGTAAGGAAGGGGAATTCTTTAAAGGAGGTGCATATTTCACATAAGATGAAGAGTTGAAAATGTACAAGGTTTATTAGTAAAAAACTATGAGCAATATTAAAATGATTCCATTATGACACATATGTAAGGAAGGGGAATTCTTTAAAGGAGGTGCATATTTCACATAAGATGAAGAGTTGAAAATGTACAAGGTTTATTAGTAAAAAAAACTATGAGCAATATTAAAATGATTCCATTATGACACATATGTAAGGAAGGGGAGTTCTTTAAAGGAGGTGCATATTTCACATGCTTGAATGAGTTTTAAATTCATAAAAATTGAGATATTTCATCTCTCCTCTCTCCTCATTCAAGTCTAGTTCCAAAAAGTTAGCTTAACTGACCTAAAAATGGTCAAATATTGACCAAACTGATTTAGAAAATTCTAGAATCAGTTTGTTTGGTTAGGAGCTCAATTTTTCCTATAAATAGAAGCCTCCCCCTTGTTGAAAAATAGTTAGTGTTTATGCATCGTTACTCTACTCCACCTAAGCCAAGAACTGTGAATTCATTTAATAATTCACTAGTTTTTGGAGCTTCCCTCTTTCTTCAATCCCCATTAGTGGCTCCATCAATATACTTAACCAATTGATTGGTTGGGGGCCTCTACCGTGAACAAAGAATCAAGCAAGTTGTAAGGTAATTAGTGAATATTGATCTTTCTATAATTTCTCAATGTTTCTCTCTTCTCAACCCCTCTCAAGCTTGAGAAGTTTAATTGGTATGGTTTTTCTTTAAATACTATTGAAGTTTGAATAGTAGTGAAGAGTTACATAAGTTAATAAATGCTATTGAAGTTAATTTTCATTTATGTTTAAATTCTAATGATTTTTATGTAAATTCTCTCTCACACTCAAGAAATGGTCATACTCATGACCTGTTCTCAATCCAAATCAAGCTTTTCATAAAGCTTTTCCTTAACCCAAGATTAAGCTATGCTTGAGGCCAATTTAATGGCTTTTTTCTATGCTTTTAGTTTATGCATATTGATGATTCAATCCACTATAGATTAATGATCCAATTAGAGATCATTTTAATTATTTCCTTAATGATAAGCTTTATCCCTTAGAAAAAATTGAGATTTATCAATCATAGCAGCGGAGCTATGGCAAAATTTTTATAAAAATTATGCATAAAATAATTTCATTCAAAGCATAAAAAGAGGACTTCTTACCATATTCTAGGAATTATCATCCTAGATTAATTGAAAGAATTTCATTATAATCATGGAGAAATTGAATTTTAATATCATGCATAAAGGATAATTTTTTTTATATCAAAAGTGTTACTTTTATCATTTTTAATTTTCATGCATAGAAGTATGCATAAAGGAAAAATTTTTATATCAAAAGTGTTACTTTTATCATTTTTAATTTTCATGCATAGAAGTATGCATAAAGGAAAAATTTTTATATCAAAAGTGTTACTTTTATCATTTTTTAATTTTCATGCATAGAAGTATGCATAAAGGATAATTTTTTTATATTAAAAGTGTTATTTTTATCATTTTTAATTTTCATGCATAGAAGGATGCATAAAGGAAAAATTTTTATATCAAAAGTGTTACTTTTATCATTTTTAATTTTCATGCATAGAAGTATGCATAAAGGATAATTTTTTTATATCAAAAGTGTTACTTTTATCATATTGGATTTCATGCATAGAGGTATGCATAAAAGTTGAATATTTTATTATAAAAGTGTTACTTTTAGCATAATTGAATTTCATGCATAGAGGTATGCATAAAAGATATGGGAAGTGATAAGATATGATAAGATGCATGTGGATGTGGATGTGGATGTATGGATGTGAATGTGGATGTGGATGTGGATGTATGAATGTGGATGTATGGATGTGGATGTGGATGTATGAATGTGGATGTATGGATGTGAATGTGGATGTGGATGTGGATGTATGAATGTGGATGTATGGATGCATGAATGTGGATGTATGGATGTGAATGAGGATATAGATGTGGATGTATGGATGTGAATGTGCATGTAGATATGGATGTATATATGTGAATGGGAATGTGGTTGTGGATGTATGTATGCATGTGGATGTGGATATGGATGTGTATGTATGAATGTGGATATGGAATGTGGATGTATAAATGAGGATGTGAAAATGGAGATAAGCATGTAGATGTGGATGCATGAATGTGGATGTATGGATGTGAATGAGGATATAGATGTGGATGTATGGATGTGAATGTGCATGTAGATATGGATGTATATATGTGAATGGGAATGTGGATGTGGATGTATGTATGCATGTGGATGTGGATATGGATGTGTATGTATGAATGTGGATATGGGATGTGGATGTATAAATGAGGATGTGAAAATGGAGATAAGCATGTAGATGTGGATGTATGGATGTGAATGTGGATGTGGATGTGGATGTATGAATGTGGATGTATGGATGTGAATGAGGATGTGGATGTGGATGCATGGATGTAAATGTGGATGTGTATGTATGGATGTAGGCATGTAGATGTGGATGCATGAATGTGGATGTATGGATGTGAATGAGGATATAGATGTGGATGTATGGATGTGAATGTGCATGTAGATATGGATGTATAGATGTGAATGAGAATGTGGATGTGGATGTGGATGTATGTATGTATGTATGTGGATGTGGATGTATGAATGAGGACGTGATAATGAATGTATGCATGTGGATGTGGATATGGATGTGTATGTATGAATGCGGATATGGATGTGGATATGGATGTGTATGTATGAATGTGGATATGGGATGTGGATGTATAAATGAGGATGTGAAAATGGAGATAAGCATGTAGATGTGGATGTGGATGTATGGATGTGGATATGGATGTGAATGTGTATGTATGAATGTGGATATGGATATGGATGTGAATGTGTATGTATGAATGTGGATATGGGATGTGGATGTATAAATGAGGATGTGAAAATGGAGATAAGCATGTAGATGTGGATGTATGGATGTGAATGTGGATGTGGATGTGGATGTATGAATGTGGATGTATGGATGTGAATGAGGATGTGGATGTGGATGCATGGATGTAAATGTGGATGTGTATGTATGGATGTAGGCATGTAGATGTGGATGCATGAATGTGGATGTATGGATGTGAATGAGGATATAGATGTGGATGTATGGATGTGAATGTGCATGTAGATATGGATGTATAGATGTGAATGAGAATGTGGATGTGGATGTGGATGTATGTATGTATGTATGTGGATGTGGATGTATGAATGAGGACGTGATAATGAATGTATGCATGTGGATGTGGATATGGATGTGTATGTATGAATGCGGATATGGATGTGGATATGGATGTGTATGTATGAATGTGGATATGGGATGTGGATGTATAAATGAGGATGTGAAAATGGAGATAAGCATGTAGATGTGGATGTATGGATGTGAATGTGGATGTGGATGTGGATGTATGGATGTGGATATGGATGTGAATATATGATATGTGATGTGAAGGAATCTGAAGTGAAGAGATGGAAAATGATATGATTGGATGAGTACACATATAAATGAAATGTGGAATAAGTAATGTGGATTGCATGAGGGATAATGTGGAAAAATGAGAGTTAATATAGAAATTGTATTTGTAAACTGTTTGTAAATGCTGTTTGTAAATGGCTGTTTTATGTCAAGAATGCTGGGAAAGCATTTTGACCGTCTTGTGATTAAGGTCGTGGAGACCTAACTGATAAAGTTGCAACTGCTGACGGAGAGTCAATGGAGGACGTCTCGCGTAGCAAGGTCGGCCGAGGTCTTGACCAGCCTCGGTTCGATTAAAATGGTGAGCTTCCGGTACGGTGGATGAGGGACCAAGGAAGCGGCCTATGAGTGAAGCGCTAGGTCACCTGCGAAGGATCCTAGAGGGTGCTGACCATACGGTGCTCGGGCTCTGGGTCGCCCAGGATACCCACGCGTGCGTCGAGGAAGATATTGGAACAAGGAGTAAGAGTTGTTTTCTGGAACCGGGCATGGATCTGGTTGACTGACCTTGCTGGTCCTCAACGGATGAGTCCATGGCTCTTTTATATGGATCTGTTGGTTGATCTTGCTGATCTTCAACGAGAGTCCATCTTGATAAGTGATTATATTGTTGAGTATTATGGGCTAGGAACTATTGAAACGGCCCCTGTGTGGACAGGTGGTGAGCGTTCTAGTTGCCAATGATGCCATAGATACTCTGATGAAGGAATGATGGGAAATTATGAATCAACTGGATAATTTGGGAGATTGTGATCAGTGGTACTATGGTTTCATTAAAGGATTGTTTTAAAGTTAGCTGATGCTAAGAAAAAGGCAATTTTCATATTGGGTGTGTAAGTGGTGTGGCTAGTTTTATGTTTGCATGAAATTCCGGCTAGGGGGCCTTGGAACTCTTTTCCTTGGTACCCGGGACAAAACCTAACAAAATTCCAAATTGGATCCCATCACTACAGTGGTTGGGCGGTTGGCTAACCCATGGGATCGGATGGGGTTAGGCTGGACTGATGGATCCGTAAATCGAGACTCAATTTCTGTTATTACGATAGATAAAGTAAATCCCGGATAGTAATTGTTCTATGGATAGGAATCAACGGCTGTGCCTCCTTGGTGGGGAAAAAAGCGTTGATCCCAATGATCCAAGTGCAAGTTTCTTCCTTGATCTGACCAAGTATCTTTATAGATGCAGTCGGATCTGTTTGATCAGTAAGAGTTTTGACTACGTTAGAGTAAAAATTATCCTGGTGGAATCGCCCGTGCTTTCCGGATAAGGGAAGTTTTTCTGGGTCTGGTTTTGGAAAAACCGACGGATTAGTCTTTTGTCCGGATATCCGTGGACGAGGCCCCGAGTGTGGGACCCTACCTCGCGCAAGAAGTGCTACTTCCGCTGCTAGTACCCCGAATCCGTTGCGCGGTGGGAACAGGGATCTCACAGTTGGTATCAGAGCATTTGGTTAATAAAGATCAACTGAGAAGACAAATATGTCAAAAATTTATCAAGAAGCACAAAAAGGTTGTAATTGTGTGATATAATTCATACAGTTTGATATTCAAACTGAAATTCGTAATTTGGTAATTGGGTCTTCAGATGGAAGTACCGCAATTATATAGAATCCCTGACTTGCTTGAGGCCTAGACATGATGGTATTTACCTTATAATTCCAAGAGCCACGACTACCCGTATATACCGAGAGTATACTGCAGCTCTTTACTGACAGTATATACGAGTAAATCTAAGACTTGAAATTATAAGCGTTAATGCTATCCAGATGATGAATTCGAATGTGGTTGATATGATTTTTAATTCTGTTTGAGAATTGATGAATTGAATTGGATTCTGATTGAAAATTCTGATTGAAAAATGATGATTTCTGAAATTAGTTGAAATATAAAAATCTGAACAAAACCACAATGAGGATGAATGGGACGAGTCCCAGTGATGATATTCATAACTGGAATGATGATAATGAATTCAGCAAATCACTATGAGATTAGTGGGTTGTGCTGTCAAATTGTTACTGTTAACACTTGATCAGTAGATCAAGTTAAGGGATGACAAATTGAGAACTTGCTTGACTGAAATTCCCGTGGAGGAATGTTCAGAATGAAATTTTTCGGTCTAATGGACCATTATCATGTTAAAGATATGAATGATATGATCTGAATATTAATGATGAGTTCTATATAAGGGATATTTATCCCAGTGTTCTGCTGGGTTGACCAGAATATAAGGAACCCTAAAATAAAATTGGATGTTAAGCAAAAAAGTTGTCCTCTACTAGCGAGATGAGGACATCTTGCACCTTTTAAGTGGGGTAGAATGTAAGATTCCTCCCCCAGCCTTAGAGGTATACAAGAGTAAGAATCTCCCTTTCTGATCTTATAATTATTCTCTCTCTAAAATAAAAGAAAGATTCTGTTTAAAAAAGAAAGAACCTTTTTCCTAGAAAACTTCTCAAGAGTCCCACCTGTTTTAAGGATTCAGAACAATGAGTTCAGAAGTGAGAATCGATGTTTTGGATATCAAGGTTTTGGTCTTCATTCGAGTACGGCCCAAAAGAAGTTCTTTATCTCTTGGGGAGTATATGAAGTTATCCCCCAGATATTGTGAGCCTTATATCTGAATTCAATGAAAGTAGGTGACTTAGCCTACAAGCTTCTTTTATCTCTTCATCTCAAAATTCTTAATGCCTTCTATAGAAAAATGTGTCAAACCCAAATCATGGAAAGACGGTAAAACTTCAGTGGCAAGTTACCGTTGGCTTCTAAGTTACGCTAGCTCCTTCCTTTATATAAGTCGTAACTTTTACTTGTCGCTCACAGTAATCTTACTTCCATCGATCTCCTTTCTTTCTTAATCTCCTTCATGGCTTGGCAACAAGAACTAGTTTTATCCCTAATGATTTCTCACCTTCAAGACGCAAGGGAGTCTGTGAAGAAAGATTTTATAGAGCAGTATGAGCGCTCACTTTTCCCTCACTTGGGAACTTCTGTAGCGCAGACAAAATGGCGGACCTATCAAGACATAACTAGGGTAACACCCTGGGGTCAGCAGCACTTTCGTAACAATGTCCGCTTGGCCATGGTTATTGAAGCTTTGGGTTTGGGTCCCCGATACTACTGCGTCATGAGATCAAGGCATCCTGGGTTTTCTGAGCGGGTCTTCTTACTGGCGTGTTTTCTTCCTCATGAGAAGATATGCCTTTACCCCGTTTTTGGCTTGCCTCTCAGAGGTCCTTTTGTTAGAACACCTCATACCACTGAGATAGGCGCAGCAATAACCCACAGAATCATTCCCATAGATGAGTTACCTTATACTTGTGCAGCTTGTGAGGACTGCTTTTGTGATCATATGATGGACGGGCTTATGGAAGTGTAAAGAGTTATTCTATCTTTACTGTATAAGTTCCGAGAATGAATAAAGTTTAAATCTTGTTCTTATTTTGAATCTTGCTCTCTTTAAGACGTTTCTTGGTGGTTAATCTTGATTAAAATTTTTCTCTAAGTCTCATATTCGTGAATCTTGCGAAATTATCACAAGTTGCGAGATGAGGACATCTCGCGTTTTTTAAGTGGGGTAGAATGTAAGATTCCTCCCCCAACCCCTTTTTGATGTCTAGTATCTTCCCCTGTAATCAACCCTCTTCAGAAATATAAAGACCTTGTTTCTATCTGTTTTAGCCTAGAGAGAGAAAAATATTCTAGAGAGAGAATATTCAGATTTTGAATATTTTTGGATAGAAAAATATCTCTTATAATTCAGATGAGTTCCCCTGAAATAGAAATTCAAAAAGAATTTTCCAATGTGCAATTGGAATTAATTGGAAATAGGTATAAAGAACCTTAGTCTAAGGGTCTAGATTTTCAGAAATCTTTAGACTATGGTCCAATTAAGGTTCCTATGGGCCAATAGCATCAATCCATGTGTAGGGAAGAGATAAATCCAAATTTGTAAAAAAGAAGATACCCAAAAATGAGTAAATGCTCACATAAGGTGAAGAGTTGAAAATGTACAAGGTTTATTAGTAAAAAACTATGAGCAATATTAAAAATATGAGATATTTTGGGTATCCAAAAATGAGTAAATGCTCACATAAGATGAAGAGTTGAAAATGTACAAGGTTTATTAGTAAAAAACTATGAGCAATATTAAAATGATGCCATTATGACACATATGTAAGGAAGGGGAATTCTTTAAAGGAGGTGCATATTTCACATAAGATGAAGAGTTGAAAATGTACAAGGTTTATTAGTAAAAAACTATGAGCAATATTAAAATGATTCCATTATGACACATATGTAAGGAAGGGGAATTCTTTAAAGGAGGTGCATATTTCACATAAGATGAAGAGTTAAAAATGTACAAGGTTTATTAGTAAAAAAAAACTATGAGCAATATTAAAATGATTCCATTATGACACATATGTAAGGAAGGGGAGTTCTTTAAAGGAGGTGCATATTTCACATGCTTGAATGAGTTTTAAACTCATAAAAATTGAGATATTTCATCTCTCCTCTCTCCTCATTCAAGTCTAGTTCCAAAAAGTTAGCTTAACTGACCTAAAAATGGTCAAATATTGACCAAACTGATTTAGAAAATTCTAGAATCAGTTTGTTTGGTTAGGAGCTCAATGTTTCCTATAAATAGAAGCCTCCCCCTTGTTGAAAAATAGTTAGTGTTTATGCATCGTTACTCTACTCCACCTAAGCCAAGAACTGTGAATTCATTTAATAATTCACTAGTTTTTGGAGCTTCCCTCTTTCTTCAATCCCCATTAGTGGCTCCATCAACATACTTAACCAATTGATTGGTTGGGGGCCTCTACCGTGAACAAAGAATCAAGCAAGTTGTAAGGTAATTAGTGAATATTGATCTTTCTATAATTTCTCAATGTTTCTCTCTTCTCAACCCCTCTCAAGCTTGAGAAGTTTAATTGGTATGGTTTTTCTTTAAATACTATTGAAGTTTGAATAGTAGTGAAGAGTTACATAAGTTAATAAATGCTATTGAAGTTAATTTTCATTTATGTTTAAATTCTAATGATTTTTATGTAAATTCTCTCTCACACTCAAGAAATGGTCATACTCATGACCCGTTCTCAATCCAAATCAAGCTTTTCATAAAGCTTTTCCTTAACCCAAGATTAAGCTATGCTTGAGGCCAATTTAATGGCTTTTTTCTATGCTTTTAGTTTATGCATATTGATGATTCAATCCACTATAGATTAATGATCCAATTAGAGATCATTTTAATTATTTCCTTAATGATAAGCTTTATCCCTTAGAAAAAATTGAGATTTATCAATCATAGCAGCGGAGCTATGGCAAAATTTTTATAAAAATTATGCATAAAATAATTTCATTCAAAGCATAAAAAGAGGACTTCTTACCATATTCTAGGAATTATCATCCTAGATTAATTGAAAGAATTTCATTATAATCATGGAGAAATTGAATTTTAATATCATGCATAAAGGATAATTTTTTTTATATCAAAAGTGTTACTTTTATCATTTTTAATTTTCATGCATAGAAGTATGCATAAAGGAAAAATTTTTATATCAAAAGTGTTACTTTTATCATTTTTAATTTTCATGCATAGAAGTATGCATAAAGGAAAAATTTTTATATCAAAAGTGTTACTTTTATCATTTTTTAATTTTCATGCATAGAAGTATGCATAAAGGATAATTTTTTTATATTAAAAGTGTTATTTTTATCATTTTTAATTTTCATGCATAGAAGGATGCATAAAGGAAAAATTTTTATATCAAAAGTGTTACTTTTATCATTTTTAATTTTCATGCATAGAAGTATGCATAAAGGATAATTTTTTTATATCAAAAGTGTTACTTTTATCATATTGGATTTCATGCATAGAGGTATGCATAAAAGTTGAATATTTTATTATAAAAGTGTTACTTTTAGCATAATTGAATTTCATGCATAGAGGTATGCATAAAAGATATGGGAAGTGATAAGATATGATAAGATGCATGTGGATGTGGATGTGGATGTATGAATGTGGATGTATGGATGTGAATGTGGATGTGGATGTGGATGTATGAATGTGGATGTATGGATGTGGATGTGGATGTATGAATGTGGATGTATGGATGTGAATGTGGATGTGGATGTGGATGTATGAATGTGGATGTATGGATGCATGAATGTGGATGTATGGATGTGAATGAGGATATAGATGTGGATGTATGGATGTGAATGTGCATGTAGATATGGATGTATATATGTGAATGGGAATGTGGTTGTGGATGTATGTATGCATGTGGATGTGGATATGGATGTGTATGTATGAATGTGGATATGGAATGTGGATGTATAAATGAGGATGTGAAAATGAAAATAAGCATGTAGATGTGGATGCATGAATGTGGATGTATGGATGTGAATGAGGATATAGATGTGGGTGTATGGATGTGAATGTGCATGTAGATATGGATGTATATATGTGAATGGGAATGTGGATGTGGATGTATGTATGCATGTGGATGTGGATATGGATGTGTATGTATGAATGTGGATATGGGATGTGGATGTATAAATGAGGATGTGAAAATGGAGATAAGCATGTAGATGTGGATGTATGGATGTGAATGTGGATGTGGATGTGGATGTATGAATGTGGATGTATGGATGTGAATGAGGATGTGGATGTGGATGCATGGATGTAAATGTGGATGTGTATGTATGGATGTAGGCATGTAGATGTGGATGCATGAATGTGGATGTATGGATGTGAATGAGGATATAGATGTGGATGTATGGATGTGAATGTGCATGTAGATATGGATGTATAGATGTGAATGAGAATGTGGATGTGGATGTGGATGTATGTATGTATGTATGTGGATGTGGATGTATGAATGAGGACGTGATAATGAATGTATGCATGTGGATGTGGATATGGATGTGTATGTATGAATGCGGATATGGATGTGGATATGGATGTGTATGTATGAATGTGGATATGGGATGTGGATGTATAAATGAGGATGTGAAAATGGAGATAAGCATGTAGATGTGGATGTATGGATGTGAATGTGGATGTGGATGTGGATGTATGGATGTGGATATGGATGTGAATGTGTATGTATGAATGTGGATATGGATATGGATGTGAATGTGTATGTATGAATGTGGATATGGGATGTGGATGTATAAATGAGGATGTGAAAATGGAGATAAGCATGTAGATGTGGATGTATGGATGTGAATGTGGATGTGGATGTGGATGTATGAATGTGGATGTATGGATGTGAATGAGGATGTGGATGTGGATGCATGGATGTAAATGTGGATGTGTATGTATGGATGTAGGCATGTAGATGTGGATGCATGAATGTGGATGTATGGATGTGAATGAGGATATAGATGTGGATGTATGGATGTGAATGTGCATGTAGATATGGATGTATAGATGTGAATGAGAATGTGGATGTGGATGTGGATGTATGTATGTATGTATGTGGATGTGGATGTATGAATGAGGACGTGATAATGAATGTATGCATGTGGATGTGGATATGGATGTGTATGTATGAATGCGGATATGGATGTGGATATGGATGTGTATGTATGAATGTGGATATGGGATGTGGATGTATAAATGAGGATGTGAAAATGGAGATAAGCATGTAGATGTGGATGTATGGATGTGAATGTGGATGTGGATGTGGATGTATGGATGTGGATATGGATGTGAATATATGATATGTGATGTGAAGGAATCTGAAGTGAAGAGATGGAAAATGATATGATTGGATGAGTACACATATAAATGAAATGTGGAATAAGTAATGTGGATTGCATGAGGGATAATGTGGAAAAATGAGAGTTAATATAGAAATTGTATTTGTAAACTGTTTGTAAATGCTGTTTGTAAATGGCTGTTTTATGTCAAGAATGCTGGGAAAGCATTTTGACCGTCTTGTGATTAAGGTCGTGGAGACCTAACTGATAAAGTTGCAACTGCTGACGGAGAGTCAATGGAGGACGTCTCGCGTAGCAAGGTCGGCCGAGGTCTTGACCAGCCTCGGTTCGATTAAAATGGTGAGCTTCCGGTACGGTGGATGAGGGACCAAGGAAGCGGCCTATGAGTGAAGCGCTAGGTCACCTGCGAAGGATCCTAGAGGGTGCTGACCATACGGTGCTCGGGCTCTGGGTCGCCCAGGATACCCACGCGTGCGTCGAGGAAGATATTGGAACAAGGAGTAAGAGTTGTTTTCTGGAACCGGGCATGGATCTGGTTGACTGACCTTGCTGGTCCTCAACGGATGAGTCCATGGCTCTTTTATATGGATCTGTTGGTTGATCTTGCTGATCTTCAACGAGAGTCCATCTTGATAAGTGATTATATTGTTGAGTATTATGGGCTAGGAACTATTGAAACGGCCCCTGTGTGGACAGGTGGTGAGCGTTCTAGTTGCCAATGATGCCATAGATACTCTGATGAAGGAATGATGGGAAATTATGAATCAACTGGATAATTTGGGAGATTGTGATCAGTGGTACTATGGTTTCATTAAAGGATTGTTTTAAAGTTAGCTGATGCTAAGAAAAAGGCAATTTTCATATTGGGTGTGTAAGTGGTGTGGCTAGTTTTATGTTTGCATGAAATTCCGGCTAGGGGGCCTTGGAACTCTTTTCCTTGGTACCCGGGACAAAACCTAACAAAATTCCAAATTGGATCCCATCACTACAGTGGTTGGGCGGTTGGCTAACCCATGGGATCGGATGGGGTTAGGCTGGACTGATGGATCCGTAAATCGAGACTCAATTTCTGTTATTACGATAGATAAAGTAAATCCCGGATAGTAATTGTTCTATGGATAGGAATCAACGGCTGTGCCTCCTTGGTGGGGAAAAAAGCGTTGATCCCAATGATCCAAGTGCAAGTTTCTTCCTTGATCTGACCAAGTACTTTATAGATGCAGTCGGATCTGTTTGATCAGTAAGAGTTTTGACTACGTTAGAGTAAAAATTATCCTGGTGGAATCGCCCGTGCTTTCCGGATAAGGGAAGTTTTTCTGGGTCTGGTTTTGGAAAAACCGACGGATTAGTCTTTTGTCCGGATATCCGTGGACGAGGCCCCGAGTGTGGGACCCTACCTCGCGCAAGAAGTGCTACTTCCGCTGCTAGTACCCCGAATCCGTTGCGCGGTGGGAACAGGGATCTCACAGCTTTCCCCTTTGATGAAAATCAAAATTAGGCTCATAATTAGACATTTTACGTATTAAAAACAGGTTGCGCAAAAGGCCATGTATGAGAAGAGGCCCAAAAAGTGGCTCTAAAGTTTTGGAAAATTCAAAACAAAGTAGTATTTACCCTATATAACATGGGTGCACCTCAAGTTTTACATTATTAGCTTGCATATGGAAGGAGAAAAATTCATGCTCCACCTGTATAAAAAACATCATTTCAATATTAGCGAGTCAAAAATTTATCCAATAATTATCGTTTGATGATTCCAAGATTTAGTTTACATCATGGGCTTTCCATCAAGCCAAGTTTCATGATCAAACTATGTCCCTTCTAAAAGTTATGTACAAATTACTACTATTTTGAAAACAGCAAAAATCATGCGTTTTATCAGCATGCGTCTAAGACAATTAAAATATTGCCTTGCAAAAGCTAAGAAAAGTGCAATTTAAAAAATCTCAATTTTTGAACATCTGTGGATGTTAAGCATTTCAAAACTCTTAATAGATTGCCCACAAAAATTCAAGAAAAATGCTAACTTTCAGGACACTTTAGTGTCCAATTACAGAACTAGTGTTAAGCTTTATGCAGCATAAGCCTTATGCATAAGCTTTATGCTTAAGGCATAGTACTTTAAGCTTATGCATTTGTTTATTTTTTGTGTTTTGAAGAATGAGATGATTCCCGAGGTCAATTGACTTAAAGAGACGGGAAGTCTTCATTTCGTAATATTTTTTTAATATTTTCTTTGTTTGTATAGATGTGGCCTGGGTCCTCGTCCTCAGACCCAC
This sequence comes from Cibotium barometz, assembly GCF_041138505.1. Classification (NCBI taxonomy): domain Eukaryota; kingdom Viridiplantae; phylum Streptophyta; class Polypodiopsida; order Cyatheales; family Cibotiaceae; genus Cibotium; species Cibotium barometz. Next base: position 49,387,716 of record NC_141083.1, read on the forward strand.
AGGTTGAGGCTCTCATCGAGTCTCAATGACGGTTTGCTAGGGAGGTAGAGGGCATCTTTGGCTATACTCCCACCCCCGCCACGCTGAAGAGTAGTTGGCAGCCTATGTAGCAGCCACCCCTTAACCATCAGGTCCGCCCATAGCCGAACAGAGTCCCTTGCTACTAGGCACTTTACCCTTGCTAGGCACTTCACCTACCTTTACATTCACCCCTTATCCCCGTCAGTCCCAACTAGTGCTACAACATCTCCTACAAAGGATAGCAACAACCAGCCAATCACCTAGGTTTGTTTTTGAAAGCTTTTCAAGTACAAATGGCCACGTCTACTAGGCTATCTTGAGCACTCCTGATAGAATCCTGAGCTTGGGTCAGCATTTCCTGCATATCACGCAAGAAATCCCTCGATGCATCAAGCAGTTATGTCATAGTTATAGCATTAGCTCATATAGTTGGGTTCACACTATGGATTGACTATTATATATTATCATAGAAGAGGACATTCCTTTTATGTATGTACTCTTATCTTTTAGTTATATGATAATAGAGAAGAGAAGAAGACAGAAGAAAATTCAGCCACCCATTACTCTCTTTGTGTTTTACACTCTCGTGTGCATGTGTTTGCTTGCACAGGAACTTAATCTCTCCCTCTCCCCTGTATTCTCTTTACCGTATCAAAGCTCCAGTTTGTGTAAGAGCTAACAAGGCACGAACAAGCAAGCAAGGAAGCAGTACATGGGGGTAAGAGCATCATCATCTCTTCCCCTTCTTGTTTAGGTACAACACCGCCTTGGTAGCTCCAGGAGCTACATATCTCCAGTTAAGGAGCTGTCTTTGTAGGCTTGGAGGTACAGAGTACTTTTTACTATAATTTTGGAGCCAAAATTTTGTTTCGGGTGCGCTTCGCTATCCATTCGGTCACTACAAGATATTTTCAGCAATTTTGGGAAGTTCTGGTTGAAATCTGGTTATAGCAATGCACTAGTGCATTTTGGGAGTGCTAACAGTGTTTGCTCCAATCAGATCTAGTGACATACAAGTTGTGCTAAGTACCGCTACAACAATCACAGAAGATACTGTTATGTTACAGGTTGCATACAAAAATTATCTGTTTGCAAGTTTTTGATTGAAAATTTGATTAATGGACTCAATCAAATTGTCAGTTAGAAGCTAAACAAGAACAACTTCAAAGCTTGAAAATTTAGAATGACCAATTTCCTAATGGATAAAGGATTTTGGGACTGTCAAAAGGAGACAATGAGGAGCCTCGAGAGTTATCTGAAAAGAATGGCACCCCAATTATAGATATAAAAGAACTCAATGATTAGAATCAAGGTGCAAGGAAAGTCATGTATTGGCTTTCGATCGGTGTCATAGACACAATGATAAAACATAAATAGGATGCCAACACTGCAACAACAGTTGCATAGAATGTTGAGATATCGAGCTCATCTAGTGAGGCGGTGGACATACATTGATGACCCGCCTGGGGGAAAGGCCCCACACTTACACCACTGGCATGGTTAGTGAGATCATGGGTGATATGCGGCCAATGAGATGACATGCTGTGTGAGATCATGGGTGATATGCGGCCAGTGAGATGATAGGCTGTGTGACAGCCATTCTAGAGACTGGCATAGTTATAGCGTCAACTCATTTAGGTTCACACTATAGAAAACCCTAGTATGTACTTGGTTGAGTACCTTTTCATATTGTGTGTACTCTTATCTTTGTATATGGGTGTTGAGTGTTGTGTGAAGAAGAAGAAGATTTTCAGCCTCACCTTGTGTGTTCTCTTTTAGGGTTTTATGAGTGTGTGTATGCTTGCAAGATCTCAAGCTCTCTTCTCCCCTGCATATTTTCATGGTATCAGAGCCTGGTTCATACTAAGGGATGAGCTGTGATGACCCCTGGTCATTTTTAGCAATTTTTAGGGTTTAAATAGGGTCAATAGTGGTCATTTTGGATGCATTTCCATGGTATTTGAAAGCATGTGTGTGTGGAATGTCATGGTATTTGCATGCATCATGATTGTCGATGTTGTCCATCGCTGTAAGCAATTGCATGGGAATGGTGACGATTAACATTATTTTGTACATAAAGAGGAGGTTGTATGTAAGTGGGTAGAGAGAAGAGAGAGATCGAGGGGAAGAGAACGAGGGTTAGTATGGTTAGGTGGGAACGTAAGTTTGGAGACCTTAATGTGCTTAGAAATGAAAAGGTTCAAATAAAAAATGGAGGGGTGGGTAGTTTTAGCACCCGTTGGTACCCTCTTGAGAGAATAGAAGAGAGAGAGAGAAAACGTTTCTTTCTTTGGCTGGCGTGAAGAACACGAGGAGGAGGAGGAGGAGGTAAGCTTGTTTGTTGTTGTTGTTAATGAATTCTGTACATAAAGAAAGAGAGAGAGGCGTAATCATACAGAGAGAGAAGGGCTTGCGTAAGCGCAGGTAGAAGGTGGCGGAGACCTCTGGGACGACGTGAAGGAGAGCTCGCCATGGGCCTGCGCATTACAGAGGTTGGGCCAACTGTGAAGGCACCTAGGCCTTGTGCTTATAAGGCAGTAGGCTGGCGCACTTAGGTCGCCATGGCATTGCACCTTGGCTGCCTGTGCAATACAGAAGGGGCCGAGCCCTGCGCTTGGTGGTAGTTATGGAGACGCCAACTTGCACAGCAAGTGGAGGTCGGATGGGGATGGCCACTTGTGCATGGCTGACGCTCGACATATGTATGGGTGTCCTAAGCACTGCAAGCCCGTGCATTGCCTGGTAAGAACCCTCCAGGATCCTCCTTAGGTGTCCTGGCACTTCACTCAGTGACTGCTTCGTCTGCCCTCGCCCATCGTCCCGAAAGCACACCATTTTTCACCATACCCAGGCTGGTCAAGACCTGGGCAGGTTTTTACCGCGTGAGCTATCCCTTGAACACTCCCCGCCAGTTGTTGCAACCGAACTTCCCTTAGATAAACATATATGCCAAATGCTCCCTCCAGCATTCTGGCGTAAGACAGTCCTTTAAGAAAACAAGGTTTCTATGCAAGTTTTCAGTTTTGATTTTGTTTGAAAACCATGAATAATCTTAAATCCGTATCTCAATACTTCTAGATCCAGGTCTGAATTCCAAACAGAATTCTTCGAATTCTGTTAACTTGATCCTCAGATCAAAATCAAAAGTCTTAACTTAGTTTTAGATTCGGTGGGTGTTTTGAGTACATTTTTCCTCAACTGAGCACATCGTCATTGATTGAAATTAACGAAGGAATTAGGTCTTGGTCAATAGTCTGAATCAGAGTTTGGGTCTGGAAAGGTTCTTCCTAAATTATCTTTCTCGAAAGATACTATTTCAATTTCTCTTTTTCTAAATTTTGTTCGACGAATATTTGCTTACAGATTTCTAAAACATGAATTTCTTATGAGGAATAAAATAATCATTTATCTCGATCTTCGACTTCAATAGTTTAATTGAATTTTCTCATTACCATCTTAGTGAATATGCAACGATAGAATTTCTTCTCACAGATTATCTACTTGTTCATTTTTTTAATTTTTTGGGAAAATTAAACAGATGATTATGAGAACCCTTATTTAAATATAATCATTCTATATGCATCTATTTATGTATATAAATCATTTATGATGAAAATCAAACTTTTAATATAAAAAATATCTTTTATGCATAAAAATCATTTATGATGAAAATCACACTTTTAATATAAAAAATATATCTTTTATGCATAAAAATCATTTATGCATAAAAATTATTTATGATAAAAATCACACTTTTAATATAAAAAATATCTTTTATGCATATGTCTATGCATAAAAATCATTTATGATGAAAATCACTCTTTTAATATAAAAGAATTTCTTTTATGCATCCATTTATGCATAAAAATCATTTATGATAAAAATCACACATTTAATATAAAACATATATCTTTTATGCATATGTTTATGCATAAAAATTATTTATGATAAAAATCACACTTTTAATATAAAAAAATATCCTTTTATGCATACTTTTATGCATAAAAATCAATAATGATAAAAGTAACACTTTTATAAGAAAAAAATATTCTTTTATGCATAGAAATTAATAATGATAAAAGTAATCCTTTTATAATTAAAAAAAATATTCTCTTATGCATACTTTTATGCATAGAAATCAATAATGATAAAAGTAACACTTTTATAATAAAAAAATTCTTTTATGCATACTTTTATGCATAGAAATCAATACTGATAAAAGTAACACTTTTATAATAACAAAATATTTTTTTATGCATACTTTTATGCATAAAAATCAATAATGATAAAAGTGATACTTTTATAATAAAAAAATATTCTTTTATGTATACTTTTATGCATAAAAATCAATATGATGAAAGTAACTCTTTTGTAATAAAAAAATATACTTTTATGCATTATTTTATGCATAAAAATCCATAATGAAGAAAGTAACACTTTCATAATAAAAAAATTTATCAATAAGTATCTTTCATAGAATTTAATTCTATTGAAAATTAATCAATATGCATCTTTCTATGCATGAATGAAAATGACACTTTTAGAATACTCTAACGATGGGGATTACTCTTTTTTATTAATAAAAGATGAAATTTATTTCACAAATTTTTAAAAAATTTCACCATAACCTCCTTTGTATGGCTGACCATTTTTCAATTTTTAACTCACTAAAATTAATTAGAAGTTCACCAAGAGTATTTAAATCATTCTAGTGTAAACATTACTTATTTAAGAGAACATTATGAAAAACTTGATTTTATCTAATAATCAATCATCTAGGATAAAGAATGGTTGGATTTACTAAAGAAGAGAGGGGAATGCCTTTTTTCAATGAGGCATAACATCCATTCAATTTAGAGAAGACAAAAATCATAAAAAACCATAAAAGAAATAGAAAAGAGAAGAATCTCCAACTTACATGGGTAATTTGAGAGCTTTCCTTTGGCTTGATGGTTTGAGGGTTCTACTCTTGTTTGAAACAAGAGTGGCCACCAATCTTTTGGAAGAGGGAAGGTCAAAAACTAATGAATTATGAGTAAAATTCAAAATTTTTGGCACTTGGGAGAGGCAGAGTAACAGTGCAAAACACTATTGAGTTTCAACAAAGGGGAAGGCTTCTATTTATAGGAAAAAGTGAGAGTCAACTCTTCATCTTATGTGAGTATTTACTCATTTTTGGGGGATTTCCCTTTTATTCTTCTATTTATCTCCTCCCTACATTTGGTGAATCTTATTGGTCCATAGGAACCTTAATTTAAAATTTTGAAAAAAGCTTGACCCCCAGGATAATGTCTCTTGAATAGATTATACTTAATTTCTAATGCAGAATTTCTCTTTTCTCATCCAATCATGGAATTTCAAATGTAATGGAAATTCCTCTTTTAACCTTAAAAATTTATCTATACAAAAAAGATAAATTTAACTAAAATCTTTCTTTAAATTTTTTACATAAATTATACATAATCTTAGCCTTCTAATTCTTTTCTCTAAATCAAAGGAATACATGGATTGCCAAGGTCATGGCCATTACTCTTTTAATATAAAATTTAATTACTAGAAATTTCTCTTTTTCTTAATTCAATAATTATGCATAATCATAAAAATCAATTTCTCCATGATTACTATGAAAATATTTCAATTAATCTAGGATGATAATTCTTAGAATATGGTAGGAAGTCCTCTTTTCATACTTTGAATGAAGTTTTGAACAAGATTTGTCTCCAATAGTATATGTTCCAATACACTTGCAAACTTTCGAGCACATCTAAGGGGTAAAAAAAAGCAAGCATTAGTTTATCCTACTTAAATCTATATACTTGTGGAAAACATAAATGTCAATAGAACTTACTCTCTAACGTGACCATGATGTCCTTGAATAGAGTTTGCAAAATAACATGTATTTTGGCTAGTATCATAAAGAAGTAAACTCCAATGGAAAAAAGAAACAAGACACGTGTTATAAAAAAAGCACATACAAATTACCCAATATATGTCAATCTATAACTTAACAAGAGACTCACTCTTCATGTGATAAGCCATGAAAATTATTCTTGCCCCATCAAGGTTGACAGTTTGGAACCCGCCCATGAGATGCAAAAATGATGTCTCGTTATTTTGCAAGTGGGCCGATACGAGGGGATCAATGACATAGGTACAATTTTGTACCTCTTCTGGTAGAAGTGATAAAACATACATAAAGGCAATAATGAATTAAAAATAAAATTAGAATTTATGAAAAATTAGTCCGTTGGTACTTATAGAACAATCATGCATCATACCATAGTGTCACGATCGAGTACAACTCTGTCTCTGTAACTTCCATGAACCCACAACACTGCATAACACGCAAATCCTTTGAATCGATGCTGGTAACAACTCGTGTGTCCCGAATTATAAACGCGACTCTAAGTGGCGCAGATCTCTGTAGATCATTTAATTCTTTGGCATTCTCTGCTTCTATGGTGTTAATTTGTCGATTCGTCTCATGTAGGGTTCTCGGGTTGCATCAAGATTTGCAGGATCTTCAATTACAATTTTCACCTTCACTGGCATCTCCCTCCGGTTTGCGGCATCTGCCTCTAATTATGGTTGTGTCTCTGGTTGTTTCTATATGAGTGTTGTGCTTCTTCTCTTGTCCTTGTCTAAGATCAAGTGTCCCTATCATGAACGGCTTGGGTGTTCTCAACTTGCCTTGCACAAGGATGAAGAGGCGGGACCGTCAGGATCTCCTGCATCGATGATCGCCTAACAAAAACAGGTACTAATATCCAATCAAATCTGTACCTCAATGTCTAGAGTGTGTTAAAATCCCTTGGAATTATTGTAAGCCTATGGGCATGGGCAACGAGGAAGTATGAATCTTTAAAAATTCAATCATCCAATCTTCAACAGTAATTTCCTACAGAAATAAAATTGTAGATGCTGTCTAGCACATGTTAATTCTCCACTGTTCAGAAATATCATGAACAAGCCTCTGAAATGGAAGCCTAGCTTGTAGGCTGCATATGACACTCTATCTATCATAGCTCTTACAGAATTGCCATGTGGGCTTGATATTTTCTCCTCCTAGCTTGCACGTGCAATGACTCCATGTTATGATCACTTGTACCTTACGTTCGAGAAATTTTCTTGGTATGCGCCATCTTTTTGCTTAACTGAGTGACAACGGAAAACATTTCTCAAAGTTAGGACCAAGCGATAACGGACTAGCCGGATGCTTGGGAGCAATGTATCGCTTGGTACTACTGACCCCTGCTAACAAGATCTTATTGGAGGTCCACGAGAAACATGACCCTAAGGGGGGTCAATTCCAAGTGATATGGGGCCAATAGGATGCCAACGAACCTCTTATTGCTTGGTACTGACCCCGTGAGCAACATGACCCTAAGGGGGGTCAATACCAAGTGATATGGGGCCAACAAGATGCCAACGAGCCTCTTATCGCTTGGTACTAACCCAGTGAGCAACATGATGCTAAGGGGGGTCAATACCAAGCGATATGGGGCCAACAAGATGCCAACGAGCCTCTTATCTCTTGATACTGACCCAATGAGCAACATGACGCTAAGGGGGGTCAATACCAAGCAATATGGGGCTAGTAGGATGCCAACGAGCATCTTATCTCTTGATAATGACCCTGCGAGCAATATGACCCTAAGAGGGGGTTAATACCAAGTGATATGGCGCTAGCAAGATGCCAACAAGCCTCTTATTGCTGCTTGGTATTGACCCAATGAGCAACATGATGCTAAGGGGGGTTAGTACTAGGCGATATGGGGCCAGAAGGATGACAACGATCCTCTTATTTCTTGGTAGTGATCTCGTTAGCAACATGACCCTAAGGGGGGTTGATTCCAAGTGATAATGGACTAGTAGGATGCCCACAAGCAACTTATTGCTTGGTACTAACCCCCACTAGCAAGATGTTATGGGGGGTCCATGAGCAACATTAACCTAAGGTGGTCAATTCCAAGCGATATGGGGCCAGCAGGATGCCAACGAGCCTCTTATCGCTTGGTATTGACCCCGTGCACAACATGACCCTAAGGGCATTAGTACCAAGCGATATGGGGCCAACAAGATGCCAAACAAGCCTCTTATTTCTTGGTACTGACTTGGTGAGCAACGTGACGCTAAAGGGGGGTCAATACCAACAAGCGATATGGGGCCAACATGATGCCGATGAGCCTTTTATTGCTTTGTATTGACCTCATTAGCAACATGACCCTAAGCGGGGTTGATTCCAAGCGTTAACGGACTAGTGGGATGCCTGCGAGCAACTTGTAGCTTAGTACTAACCCCCGTTAACAAGATGTTATGGGGGGTCTGTGTGTGTGAGTAACATGACCCTAAGAGGGTCAATTCCAAGCAATATGGGGTCACCAAGATGCTAACAGGCCTCTTATCTCTTGGTGCTAACAGGCCTCTTATCTCTTGGTACTAACCCTATGCGCAACATGACCTTAAGGGGGTCAATTCCCAAGCCAGCACAACTGCCAATGAGCCCCTTATCGCTTCGTAGTACTGATCCCATTAGCAACATGACCCTAATAGACTGCGAAACCTTTCCATAAGGTCGTCAGTACTAAGCTATAAAGAGCTTGTGGAATTCCTGCGAGCCCCTAATCTCATGGTACTGACCCCTGAACGACCCCAAAGTCCTAAGTCAAAAACTATCAAAAATACCTACAGACGCAATAGGGCAGGAGACCACGGAGGGGATACTGGCAATGAACCCTTAAAGCCGGAGGAGATCACTGGCGATGGCAATGGAGTTGGTTGATATAGGGGAGGTCGATGAGAAGGCAAATGGTGATGGCGATCGATGCAATAGAGGAAAAAGAAATAGGGCACCATAATAAATCAATCAAACACATGCACGAGAGGAGTGAGTACCCACCATTCTAATGGGTTATTAATGTGCTACCAGTTATGATCAGTATGAGTGGTGCTAAGACCACGTGGTACAGGAAAAAAAATAAAGTAAATCAAACACATGCAGGAGAGGAGTACCTACCATATTGATGTGTCATTAATGCATTCATTCATAATCTCTCTCTCTCTCTCTCTCTCTCTCTCTCTCTCTCTCTCTCTCTCTCTCTCTCTCCACTGCATATTCATGATCTCTCTCTAACTAATAAGAGCCAATAAGAGAGGATTACCTACCATATTGACATGTCATTCATGTGTGAGACCTTTGAGTTCCCTGAGAGCCCTCCTATCGCCTTGGTGTCGAGCTCATTTCCCTTTCGGTCATCCCTTTGCATCGCCATCATCACATTGCATGGCCATCATCTAACCTTTGCCTTACCATTGCCTTGACCATGTCGAGCTCCCCTGCTGCCATCATCGTCCCGCCATTCCCAAAGCAGGTATTCTTGTAGTGCCTTATAGCTTGTTACTAATCCCCTTTTCTTTCATTTTGTTATCTGGGCCATCATCTAGCCTTTGCCTTACCATTGCCTTGGTGTTGAGTTCCCCTGCCGCCATCATCGTCCCGCCATTTCCAAAGCAGGTATTCTTGTAGTGCCTTATAGCTTGTTACTAATCCCCTTTTCTTTCATTTTGTTATCTGGGTCAATACCAAGCAGTGAGGGGCTTGCAAACATCACGTAAGCACCCTACCACTTGGTACTGACCCCTTGAAGTCTCTTTTAAGCACTAAGGGGCTTGTGGGTATCCCTCTAGCTCCATATGGCCTTGTAGTAGCCCCATTATCTTTGCCTTAACACACAAGGTGTCAATACCAAGCCATAGGGCGCTCACAGGCATCACGTAAGCCCCTTATCACTTGATAATGACCTCGGGGGGGTCACTATATGTAAACCCTCTATATCACGTGCGTTCAAGGCCTATTTAAAAAGTCCCTTATCTGTGAATTTTTGAGTGAATATAATATATCCTTTCCTATTAAAATCTGTAATTTTTTTTTCAAAATACAATAAATAAATCCCCTCTGTAAATATATTTCTGTAAGTTTTAAATATTTAAAATGTCCTTCTGTTGAACCCATGTGATACTTACATATTTATACGAGTGACCCCCCCGAGATAATGACCCCCTTTTGTTTTCTTTTGTTTTCAGGGTCAGTACCAAGCAACCTCTTATCTCTTGGTACTTACCCTGTGAGCAATATGAGCCTAAGGGGGGTTAATACCAAGCAATATGGGGCTAGCAAGATGCCAACAAGCCTCTTATTGCTGCTCTGTATTGACCCAATGAGCAACATGATGCTAAGGGGGGTTAGTACTAGGCGATATGGGGCCAGAAGGATGACAACGATCCTCTTATTTCTTGGTAGTGATCTCGTTAGCAACATGACCCTAAGGGGGGTTGATTCCAAGTGATAATGGACTAGTGGGATGCCCACAAGCAACTTATTGCTTGGTACTAACCCCCACTAGCAAGATGTTATGGGGGGTCCATGAGCAACATTAACCTAAGGTGGTCAATTCCAAGCGATATGGGGCCAGCAGGATGCCAACAAGCCTCTTATCGCTTGGTATTGACCCCGTGCGCAACATGACCCTAAGGGCATTAGTACCAAGCGATATGGGGCCAACAAGATGCCAAACAAGCCTCTTATTTCTTGGTACTGACTTGGTGAGCAACATGACGCTAAAGGGGGGTCAATACCAACAAGCGATATGGGGCCAACATGATGCCGATGAGCCTTTTATTGCTTTGTATTGACCTCATTAGCAACATGACCCTAAGCGGGGTTGATTCCAAGCGTTAACGGACTAGTGGGATGCCTGCGAGCAACTTATAGCTTGGTACTAACCCCCGTTAACAAGATGTTATGGGGGGTATGTGTGTGTGAGTAACATGACCCTAAGGGGGTCAATTCCAAGCAATATGGGGTCACCAAGATGCTAACAAGCCGCTTATCTCTTGGTACTAACCCCATGCGCAACATGACCTTAAGGGGGTCACAGTTCCAAGCTAGGACAACTTGCCAATGAGCCCCTTATCGCTTCGTACTGACCCCATTAGCAACATGACCCTAATAGACTGTGATACCTTTCCATAAGGTCATTACTAAGCTATAAAGAGCTTGTGGAATGCATGCGAGCCCCTAATCTCACGGTACTGACCCCTGAACGACCCCAACATCCTAAGTAAAAAACTATCAAAAATACCTGCAGATGCAATGGTCGATGTAGAGGGGTTAGGGCAGGAGACCACGGAGGGGATACTGGCAATGAACCCTTAAAGCCGGAGGAGATCACTGGCGATGGTGGCGATGGAGTTGGTTGATATCGGGGAGGCTGATGAGAAGGCAAATGGCGATGGCGATCGATGCAGAGGAAAAAGCAATAGGGCACCATAATAAGTAAATCAAACACATGCACAAGAAGAGTGAGTACCCACCATTCTAATGGGTCATTAATGTGCTACCACTTATGATTAGTACAAGTGGTGCTAAGACCACGTGGTACAGGAAAAAAAATAATGTAAATCAAACACATGCAGCAGAGGAGTACCTACCATATTGGTCATTAATGCATTCATTCATAATCTCTCTCTCTCTCTCTCTCTCTCTCTCTCTCTCTCTCTCTCTCTCTCTCTTCTTCCTACATATTCATTTCATAAACCTATTCAGGATCTCTCTCTCTCTCTCTCTCTCTCTCTCTCTCTCTCTCTCTCTCTCTCTCTCTCTCTCTCTCTCTCTCTCCACTGCATATTCATGATATCTTTCTAACTAATAAGAGCCAATAAGAGAGGATTACCTACCATATTGACATGTCATGCATGTGTGAGACCTTATAAATGCCATTTATGATCAATACACAACACACACATAGTGATAAGACCACCACAAGGGTCTATAACGGCCCGAATCCCCCTTAAGACATTCATTTGCTTTGAGTTCCTTGAGAGCCCTCCTATTGCCTTGGTGTCGAGCTCATTTTCCTTCACGTCGTCCCTTTGCATCGCCATTGTCACATTGCATGGCCATCATCTAACCTTTGCCTTACCATTGCCTTGGTGTTGAGGTCCCCTACTGCCATCATCATCGCGCCATTTCCAAAGTAGGTATTCTTGTAGTGCCTTATAGCTTGTTTACTAATCCCCTTTTCTTTCATTTTGTTATCTGGGTCAATACCAAGCAGTGAGGGGCTTGCAAACATCACGTAAGCCCCCTACCACTTTGGTACTGACCCCTTGAAGTCTCTTTTAAGCACTAAGGGGCTCGTGGGTATCCCTCTAGCTCCATATGGCCTTGTAGTAACCCCATTATCTTTGCCTTAACACACAAGGTGTCAATACCAAGCCATAGGGTGCTCACAAGCATCACGTAAGTCCCTTATCACTTGATAATGACCCCCTTTTGTTTTCTTTTGTTTTCAGGGGGTCAGTACCAAGCAACAACGGGCTTGCAAGCATGGCATAAGCCCCTTATCACTTGATGCTGACCCCCTTTTGTGTTCTTTTGTTTTCGGGGTCAGTACCAAGCGACAAGGGGCTTGCACGCATCATGTAAGTCCCTTATTACTTGATACTGACCCCCTTTTGTTTTCTTTTGTTCTCGGGGTTAGTACCAAGAGACAAGGGGCTCACAGGAATTGCGTAATCCCCTTATTGCTTGGTAGTGACCCCCTTTTGTGTTCGTTTATTTTTGGGGTTAGTACCAACAAGCGACAAGGGGCTCGCAGGTATTATGTAAGCCCCTTATTTCAACCATAACTTTGAAATTCTGAAAATGAGTGAACACCTCAGCCTTCTCCTTCATGAAGTATACCCACACTTTCCTTGTGTGGTCATCAATAAATGTCACATAATACCTGCAGCCTCCCATAGACATGGTCTTCGTAGGACCCCATACATCTGAATGCACATCTAGTGCATTTCTACTCACATTTGTGTCACGTGGAAATACATACTTTGTTTGCTTTCCAAATTGGCATGCATATTTTTTGCATACCTTCAACTTTAAACTTTGGCCACCCTATCACAATTCCTTTCGTCTGCATAGACTTCATTCTCTGCACATTCACATGTCCAATTCTTTTAGGCTAAATGTCTATGTCTGCAAAAATTCCTGAACCATTTGCAAACATCGCAGCAATCACTTCAGGCATGTTTACATTCAATGTAAACATTCTGCCCACTCTGTTGCCTTTTGCAACCAACCTGCACTTGTCTTTAAAGTCTTCAATGTAAACATTCTGCCACTTTGTTGCCTTTTGCAACCAACCTGCACTTGTCTTTAAAGTCTTCAACATAACAACCATCAAGGTTAAACCAAACCTGCAAACCCTGCTCAATCATCTGGCCAACTGAAACTAGATTCTTTGTTATATTCGGAACATGAAGTATATCTACAAGGTACTTCACTTTGCCATCTTGCATAGACAATGGCACATCTCCAACATGGGTAATTGGATGAGTAGTGTCATCCCTTGTTTCCACAAAACCTGGTCTTTCAAGGTTTTTCATCTCCTTGAACCACTCCCCATGACTTGTCATGTGGTTCGAAGCACCTGAATCAACGTACCATACATCATCTTTATGTGCTGCTTCAACATTTTCACACATGGCATTAACGACATGTTGCATAACAAATAACCTTTCATTATCCTCATTGTTTCTGTTTGAGGATGCATAGTTGTTTTGGTGTAATTTCCCATTTTGCATGTCAGCCTGCTTCTTATAATAATCTGCCTGCACATGTCTAGGCTTACCACAATAAAAGCATCCACATGTATCATTATACTGCCTTTGCCAATTTCCATGACCTCTTTGGCTCCCCCTGCCTCTGAATTGTCCTCTTCCACCTGCGTGTTGTTGTTGTGAATTCTGGGGACTATTGTAGTTGCTGCTGCCTGCTGACCCTAATTCTAATTACCTGTTCAGCCACCTCCTTGGCCGCATCCACGACCTCCTCTACCTCGTCCTCTTCCTGAACTTGTGTAGAAGGCCTGTTGCTCTGAACTGTTTTTGTTTTGTGAAGGTTGTTGGTCTTCACCCAAGCTCTTCTCTTCTATAATCAACATAGACACCAAATCTGTGAAATTGGGAATGTTTTCCCGAGTCTGAATAGATGTCTGGAACGCCTTGTATTGTGGCCCGAGACCACGTAGACAGACTTCCACCTTATCATCATCATCTACTGAAACACCAATAGATGCAAGGGATTCCACAATACCCTTGATCTTCAATGTATAGTCATTCACAGACATACTCTTTTTCTCCACAGTATGAAGTTCATTCTTCAACTGTATCTTTCGTGCCTTGGTATTCGTTTCATAGAGTTTTACCAAGGTGTCCCATGCCTCCTTGGGAGACTTGGCATCGTGTATGTGTCCAATCATGGTGTCCTGTATATTGATAGAGAGCCAATACATAACTTTTCTGGCTCCTTGGTTCCAATCCTTGAACTCTTTCAAATCTGCAGCAGTCTGATTGATCTCCGCTATCTCCGGTGTCTCTTCATGCTCACATTCTGTATAGTCCCAGTAATCCTTTCCCATCAGGAAATTTGTGAACCTGAACCTCCAAGCATGGAAGTTGTTCTTATCAAGCTTCTCAGCAACAATTTGGTTTATGCCATCATTTGACATCTTGCCAAACACACAAATTTACCAGAAACAGCACTCTGGTTTGTCCTGCACAAACTGTTGTATTTTCTGTAGGCGGTACTATACTACACTCAAATGTCACAACCAGTGACCTAAATGTGCATACATACACCCAATGGCAACTGTTGACCTCCTTGCAACACACACAATGTCTTCACAACCAATCTGTCTTCCTGCAGTTCTTAAAACAGAGTTCTGCACAGAATCGATGACTTACCTGCAGTGATCGAAATCGCCTGCTTTCTAAAAAACGGAGGTCCTAATGCACCAAAACGCGTTTTGGGCCCAAAAAAATTCTGTCCAATAGGACAATATAGTTGCCCTATAGCTTTACTCCCGCGAAGAAAGCTCCTCAATCAGAGAAAGATCGTTTTACCGGTGCCTCCCGTAGAGCTCCCGACGACGACAAGGGTGTAGTCGCCAACAAAAATAGGGAAGAGTAGATGAAGCTCTTACCCTCGTACCGCTTCCTCTGCTTCTCTTGCTTGCAGCTTGACTGGCCTTCCTACTCTCTAGTCCAACGCACTAAATACCCACTAAAACAGTGAATGCATCCTAAATAACAACCACACACAGCCTAAATCCTAGAAACACACACCGAAAAGACATCTTTTTGTATGAAATAATTTAGTGTTTTATTTACACACACCCACACAGACACACAAATGGAAAAGAACAAACTACTACAACCCAACAGATCATCAAGACACAACTTCACCATTCTAAACTGAATAAAGAAATTTAATATCAAAATGGTTTTGTGTAAATTGTTTCCAAGAATTTAATGAAAAAGAACCGATATTTCCAACACTTCCACGTTTCAGTCAATCTGCAACAGCATCACTGCATTCAACATTTGGCTAATCTTCACTTCACTCCACTCTTCACTCTCTCTTTCACACTTCAAAACTCTTTCTTTCTTTCTTCTCTCTCTCTACTCACTATTCTCGTGAACTCTCTTCTTCTTCTTCTTTCTTTCTCTTTCTCCTCCTGAAACACAAACACAAGAATAATGCACACAATCTAATACATTCTCTCACACTCTCATGCTTTTACTTTTAAGTATGCAACATGTCAAAGTGATCAAATCTCTTTCTCTCTCTTTCCTATTTTGCATGTACACACATAGCGTAGTCATATTGCCCTCTCTTTTCTTTCCTTCTTCTTCTACCCACACACAATGTCTCCTCTACTTGCTATGGTTCCCCACCTTCTCTCTCCTCATTTTAGCTTGAGAGCATGGAGTCCTCCCACATGCACACACACGTTTCTTTCTCTCTCTCACTGTCTATCGTGATAACCTTCCAATGGTGAACGGCCCAAACGACTAGTCCGCCCACCCATGTGGCTCCTAGGTGTGTGCGTACTCTTTTCACGAGCATTCCACTTAGCAGCCTAGGCCAAGGTCCTTACTATGTGGGCCAATCGGCTCCAAGACCTCACGCATGGCCTTGCTCCAAGCCACATGCATAGCCGGCCTCGCTTTCCATCGCGTAGGCTAGCAATCGGCCAACCAACCCTCATGCTGCTGGTCGGCCGGCCCTGTGAGGCTCACCCGCGTTGGGTGGTCAACCCAAGTACACGGCGGCTCCAACAGCTTGCCAGCCCACATAATGCGCAACCCTCCTTGTGGCGCATGGCACACAGCCCTCAAGAGCGCCTCCTAGACTACAAGGCTCTCCACATAAGGTGCCCCCCATCCATGTGAGGCATCGTGGCTCACGAGCTCCAAGCACTCATCGTGCAAGCCTATATGCAAGCTACCTATGCAGGCCACCTACACACAGATTGCTCGGGTATTCCAGCCCGTCTACCACATGGAGCACGACTCTTCTTATGCGAGCCCTCGTCCCTTCCTCGTGGGACCCTCCATGTGCATGCGTCGGCCATGCACAAGTGGCCATCCCCATCCGTTTTGTGACCTCCACTTGCTGTGCAAGTTGGCGTCTCCATAACTACCACCAAGCGCAGGGCTCGGCCCCTTCTGTATTGCACAGGCAGCCAAGGTGCAATGCCATGGCGACCTAAGTGCGCCAGCCTGCTGCCTTATAAGCACAAGGCCTAGGTGCCTTCACAGTTGGCCCAACCTCTGTAATGCGCAGGCCCATGGCGAGCTCTCCTTCACGTCGTCCCAGAGGTCTCCGCCACCTTCTACCTACGCTTACGCAAGCCCTTCTCTCTCTGTATGATTACGCCTCTCTCTCTTTCTTTATGTACAGAATTCATTAACAACAACAACAAACAAGCTTACCTCCTCCTCCTCCTCCTTGTGTTCTTCACGCCAGCGAGAGAAAGAAACGTTTTCTCTCTCTCTCTTCTATTCTCTCAAGAGGGTACCAACGGGTGCTAAAACTACCCACCCCTCCATTTTTTATTTGAACCTTTTCATTTCTAAGCACATTAAGGTCTTCAAACTTACGTTCCCACCTAACCATACTAACCCTCGTTCTCTTCCCCTCGATCTCTCTCTTCTCTCTACCCACTTACATACAACCTCCTCTTTATGTACAAAATAATGTTAATCGTCACCATTCCCATGCAATTGCTTACACCGATGGACAACATCGACAATCATGATGCATGCAAATACCATGACATTCCACACACACATGCTTTCAAATACCATGGAAATGCATCCAAAATGACCACTATTGACCCTATTTAAACCCTAAAAATTGCTAAAAATGACTTCGATCCAGGGGTCATCATTCCCCCCACACTGAAATGTGCGCGTCCTCGCGAACACAGCAGCAACTTCACTTTACAACTTCCCCCACACTTAACTTCTTCACCATCACTGCCTAGCATCACATCTCCACTTCATCACTCTCCAACAATCACCAACCATACACTAGAATTATACCGTTCTAAACAAACAAACAAAAACAAAAAACAAAACCTTCAACACCTTCACATCAGCACACATAAATGAGTGAATGAAAATCCAAGTTGCAAACACCACTACAAGACTTATATAACACTAACCAATAGATAAACCAAAAAGGTTTATTAAGCAAAAATCAAATCCCAAAAACAGTAAAAACTAGCAACTACCACAACATCCTCACTATGTCTATAATATTTCCACTTTAACAAATAGGAAACAACCCATCCATAACTACAAAACTCTAGGAAAACTACCTTCCACTCACTTCCATATTTCATAAAGACAATAGTAGCACAACTAACCATGGAAGTCATTGCCTGATTGAAATTCCCTTATATCAGAACCATGCCTTTCTCGTTTCAATTTTTTTTTTCCCACCAAATGCACACAATGGCAACCACCCCATATGAAACTAGGCTGCGATTCTCAGACCTTGCCACCCGGCTAGGTTGACTCCAAGAACCTACCAAGCTCACATGGCGATGGCTATCCCAAAACAGCCCAAGGCATCGGTTTAGAGTACTAACAACCCTGCCAGCATGACTCTCCTCACCTACCAAGAACTATTAAGGCGATAGACCACATATACCACATACATACATTTGAATTTTTATTTTTCTTCCTTCCTTTTTTTTCTTCTCTTTTTTTCTTCTTTTTTTTTCTTTTTTTTCATCATTTTTCAAAGGCAATGATTTGAAAACCCTCCCCAGGCTCATCATGAAAATCGAGACTATTATGGTCATTATAACCTAGGAATAAGGGAGAAAAGTTCCTTCCACTAGAGTTCTTAAGCACTTCCAAGCGGTTACCTACCATTAAAGAGAAAAAATATAGTCAATGCAGCACATGCCTAGTTAAGATGAATGTGGTAATGACCAATTTCTACTACGGAGCTCAGCAAGAAACTCATAGAATTAGTATCCTTGACTAATAAACCCCAAATCTTTCCAAAAGAAAGAATCATATAAGTCAAGTACCAAGCAATTGCAACTGGATTAACACAACTCCCAATCCCCATTATTACACACACCATGCAAGTGATACCCAAAAAAATAACCAAATTTATTGGAGAAAATACACCTGTGGAACACTGCATATCCTCTGAGTAGCAAAAATTGCATGTCCAGAAACAATCTTCAATACTATGATATCATTGTTCCCAAGTTACTCCCCCATCTCCTTGCACCTAGCAATGCAAAAATACAAAGAAAATACCATATCTGCACATACTAACCATTCAAACAATTAGATTACAACTTCCAAGAAACATAATGTACCTAAAATTGAAAACAAACAAACACAAAAAACCAATCCACATGCAAACCAAAACAAACAACAAAAACACATAAGAAATCACACAAACAAAACAATTGTTTCTTTTTTAAAGTTTTTTTTTGGAATAAATAACAAGAAAAACAAAACTAATTGACATCATGGGACTCAGAAAAAAATGGTGCGAAAACTCACAGGCGCATTCACTACACCAAAAGGCAAAAGCTGAGATGTCACCCCATGGCCCTCTGTCTCGTTCAAAAGTACAGCTCTCGAAACAAAACTACTCTCTCTAGGTAGAAGTATCCGATACAAGCCATGAGGGAGGCCAAAGCCCAAACCCTCATCCTTATCCTCCTCATCAAGATAGTCTACCACAACATCTTCAGGATGAAAAGAATCATCCGAAGAATCATCGGACGCATCGGTTAAGGTGTCCACACCTGAACCAAAAATCTCTGGCGCAATAACGGCCAAAGATTGGGCCATGCGACCAAAGTCGCTCTCGGCAATTGGAAGAGATTCCTCGGCAGCCAACCACCGAAACAACCATTCCAACTCATCAACCCAATCAAGGTCTACAACTAATGCTAAAATACCATCCCACCCAAACCAAACCACATAAGGATGAAGAAAATAAAACAAAGCATTGAGAGAAAACTCCATACCACCTGTATGAAAGAAAATCGAATCGATTGCACCAAAACCTGATAAACCCACCAATCCCATCAAAACAACGCAAAATAATAAAGAGCAAAACTCATGTAAAAAATATACAATGAACCAATTTGACCCACGTAATTACCAACTTAAACAAAATAATGTTTCACCCTAAGACCATTAACACGAAACGGAGCTATTACAGCATCAGGGTCTTGGACAATCAAAGAACCATTATTAAAGGCCTCTAACACCTTGAAAGGGCCTAACCACCTCATTTGTAATTTGCCAGGAAACTTATAATATCGATTGTCATAGACTAAAACCTGATCATTCTTTTGAAACTCCCTCACCTTAATGTGACGATCATGCCAAGCCTTTCGTCTATGTTACATCGCCTCAACATTTTGCAGAGCCATTAGATGTATCTCATCCAACCTCACCAAGGCCAGTAATCAAGCCTCTAAAGATTCCTTCTCACCTAGTCGAGATTCCAAGGCAACGCATAATGTGGGTATTTCCTTCTCTGTTGGGAAAATTGCTTCTGTACCATACACTAGAGTGAAAGGTGTATTTTGAGTCGTGACCTTAAATGTGGTACGGTATGCCCACAAAGCCTCAAACAATCGCTCATCCCAATCGCGTCGATTTTCAGATACTGTCTTGGTTAAAATCGTTCCCAGTATTCGATTGGTCACCTCCACTTGACCATTAGCTCGAGGATAATACGGAGTGCATTTCCGATGCTTGATTTTGTAAAGTTCCGTTAATTCTGTAATAGTCTCATTTAAAAAATGAGAACCACGATCACTCACCAACTCCAACGGACAACCAAAAGGAGTAATGATATTTTCATATAAAAATTTGGCGACATCCAATGCCCTATCCGTTTTCAAAGATTTAGCTTCAACCCACTTGGTCACATAATCCGTGCACACAAGAATGTATCGATTGGATCGATAACGAGTGGGTGGATCAATCGGACCCACAAAATCAATTCCCCATTTCTCAAAAGGTTTTAAAGCCAAGATTGGATTTAAAGGGGTCGCAAATTGTGGTGTGGGTCGACCAACCCGTTGACACTTATCACAACGTTTACAATGCTCAAAGAGTCTTTATAAACAGTTGGCCACCAATACCCTGCTAGCAATACTTTGCGAGCGGTTAATTCCCCCGCAAAATGACCTCCACATGGCTCATCATGAAGTGCACGTAAGATAGAAGGTATCTCATCCTCTCGCACACAACGACGATACACCTCCCTAGGAAAATAACGATACAAATAACCACCAAAGAGGGTGTAGTGGCGAGATTGCAATAAAATTTTCTTTTTTTCATACTTGCGGCGCCTCCTGGATAATGAGCAGTGCTCAAGAAATTTGCAATATCCGCAAACCAAGGAAGTGTACAATCGGTCAAAAATAATGCCGCATTAGGCAATTCATCATCCACTCCCTCCTCAATATCCTCAGTCAAAAGCCGAGAAAGATGATCTGCCAATACATGAGATTTTCCAGGATGAGTAACCACCTCAAAATCAAACTCTTGAAAAAGTAACATCCATCGAATTACTCGCCCCGCAAGATCTATCTTGTTCAAAAGGTATCTTAGTGCTTGATGATCCACATAAATTGTAAAAAACTTGCCCAATAAATAATGTCGATATTTATTCACGCCGGCAAATACCATGGATAAACATTCCTTCTCTGTTGTAGTGTAATTTCTCTCTGTCTCTGTCAAATTCCGACTCGCATAATAAATCGGCGGATGGTCTACCTTCTTATCGTCTGCTTGACAAAGAACTGCTCCTACAGCTGTGTGTGAAGCGTCTGCATGAATATGAAAAGGTTTAGACCAATCTGGGGGTATCAAAACTGGTGCTTTTATCAATCGATCTTTGATCATATCAAAAGCCTCCTGACAATCTTCTGACCATTCAAAGGGTACATCCTTCCGAAGAAGAGTAGTTAAAGGGTTTACCACCAAAGCAAAATTCAATATGAATCGGCGATAATAATTAGCATGTCCCAAAAACCCTCGTAATTGCTTCATGGTTGTAGGAGCAGGCAGATCACGTATCTTATTGATTCTACTATCATCCACAATAATGCCCTCAGATGAAATCACGCGACCTAACAAGATTCCTTTCTTAATGCCAAAAACACATTTCTCTGGATTCAAGGAAATACCGGTTTGCTGACAACGATCAAAGACCTTAGCCAACTTCTCAGGCATATCCTCCTCATCCCCTTGAATTGAAAAATCGTCCAAAAAGATTTCCATCCACTTTTGTAAAAACTCTTGAAATGAAGCCATCATCACCCGTTGGAAAGTAGATGGAGCATTACATAATCCAAATGGCATCACTCGATAAGCATAAGTTTCCCATTCTATTGTAAAAGTGGTTTTTGGTTGATCATCTGGGTGGATTTGTATTTGATTATAACCGCTAAAACCATCTAAGAAGGAATACAATTTATGCCCTGCTACTCGGTCTAGAACCTGATCAGTGAAAGGCAATGGAAAGTGATCCTTCTTAGTCTTATCATTTAGCTTTCGATAATGGAAAGTCAATGGAAAGTGATCCTTCTTAGTCTTATCATTTAGCTTTCGATAATCCACACAAATTCTAATCTTACGATTTTTCTTTGGAACAATTACAATTGGGGAAACCCACTCACTGTATGCCATAGGATAAATGAAACCCACATCTAACAGCTTTGTTATTTCTGCTTTCACAAGCTCTGCATAGACAGGGTTTGTGCGCCTTTGACGTTGGCATACCGGCCTAGCGTTTGGCTCTAAATCGATGTAATGCTGGCATATCTCAGGTTTCACTCCCTGCAAGTCTTTATAGGACCAAGCAAAGACATGTTTGTATGTTTGTAGAACCTCTCTCAATCTAGTTAAGGTTCGTTCTTGCAATTGACTCCCCAATGTAAAGCATTTTCCCTCTTCAACTTCCCAGCACTGAGTAATTTCTAATGCATCAGAAACAAAGGCTGATCGTCGACGAGATCTAGCTTGTATAGGTGGATGGTCTCTCACTTTGAAACAAACATTTTCTAGAAACTTTTGCTTGGTGTTACACTCCTCCTCCTCTTCGCGCGAAGAATGAGCACTTACAAGACTTTCATGGGTATAAGGTATCACCATTAAAGGGTCTATTTCCTCTTCATCATTGATAGGCTCCTCAATTTGGACCATAAAATCATCCCTCACTACCTCAATCATCTTGGAATCAGTCCAATCATTGAACTCTCCTCCATCACCTCCTATTGTTTCATTGTATTGTGCTTTCAAGAACTCTCTGGAAAATGACTTATTTTTCCTTCTACTCGTCTTTTGCAACGACGAGCCATCCTCACTCTTGTTATCTTTTTGCTTATATCTCTCACATTCTCTGAGCAACTTTCGAGTATACCTCGCATTATATTTGAGTTCCTGTCAACAACGACCAATCTCACGATCTTTTTCTCGAAGTAAGACTTCCCAAGAAGTTTCTTCTTCATGACGGCACTCTTCAAGTTGCAAGGTCAAATCTTGCAAATGTCTAATTTTTATCTCAGCTCGTCCCTTATATCTTCCTCTAGCAACTTCACCTTCCTTAATAATGCGTCCATCGACTCACTAGAAAAAACTCGTTCTAGCTCTAACTGCTCTTGCAATTTCTCAATAAGGGCATATAGCTCTTGGTGCCTTGCTTTATCCTCATCGTCTGCTCTCCTCTGCTTGATTGTATCCATGCAAAAGCAATCCACTACACACTCCTCTGGTGATGACAACCAATCGGTAATGTCATTGTCAGAGTCATTCTCCGAAGAAAAATGCACTCGATATTCTCCCATACCAGCATCCAAAGCAAAGTTAGAGCACTCTCTCTTTTGCATTATAGGCTCATCCGTATCAACCATTTGCATTTGATACCCATTTTGAAGAAAACGAGCATACTTATCTTTATTTAATGCAAAGCGTTCTTGGACTACTTCCTCACCAACGGATGTATCACTTCCATATCCCGTCATTTCTTCGGTTGTAGAAGGTAGTTTAGTGAACTCCCTCAAGAATTCTTTAGACGCAACCCTCAATTGAACTCTATCCATGCATGGACCTATGGTTATTATCCCTTTATGCCACTTTTGAACACATCGAGCTTGTACTAACCAAGGTCGTCCTACCAAGATTGGAAACGCTGACCATAGGAATGCGGTCGCACTACTAGATAGGTAACGCAAAACTCCAATCCAGCTATTATAGTCTTTACTCCTTGAAGCAGACCTAATGGTTTCACTCGACGTTGATCTACTACTCGTCGCAACATGATATTTGTGGGCTCTAAACCCTTTAGGCCCAACTCTTCCATCGTGTGTTCAGTCATGAGATTCACCATAGCTCCTCCATCTAGCTGTACCCCCATGACCTGATGATGTCCAATTTCTACCGTAATAGTCGGAGCCTCAGAATCCATAAACATATCAATTACTTGCACTCCTGTTTCCAAAGGTTCTTTAGGGGTTACTTCTTTTCTCACCCGCGAACGTCGACGTGCAAGTCGTTGATACATCTGCTTTCAACATATTGGAGAGATCTCCGCTAATGTAGGTAGACTAATAGACACCTCACACCGTTCCAATATATCCCATAAATCAAATTGAGGTTTTGGATCAACTTTAGTACCTATCCCGACCTTCTTAGCACGTGGTACTTTTAATCTATCAGGGAAAGGTGTTACACCAAGTTGGAAGTGAGGGCCTTTTCCTACGCGTGCTATGGGAGGTTGATCAGACGATTGCTCATCCGTCACACTGGCTCTTGACTCTCTGCAACTTTCCCTAAAGATGCCTCCTTAAGCATGCTTACTTTTCCTCCTTCTAATTGGGTTGATTTCGGCAAGCTTTCTGTAGTCCTTTGCACTTTCCCCTGGGATCTAGTGACAACTCCCACCATTGGATGATTATGAGAAAATGTCACCTTTCTAGATTTTCTGCCTTCCTAGCACCTACTATAGGGACTACTTCCACTAAATTTGCTGAAGTACTTGGACCCTCATCTACAATTTGCTTCCCTTTGTCCCCTATTAATTTTACATTACTTTTAGGGCAATCTTTCTCCTCGTGGCCCTCCTCACTGCATTGCTTGCATAAAGGAACATAATCTTGGTGTGCCCTTGCATTCGGGCAATATGCAGCAATGTGGCCTTCTTGGTGGCAGTTCCAACAAATCATTGTTCCTTGGGTAATTGTATTAGGACTTCCATATCCTTGATAACCCCGGCAAAATATGGCCGATATGGTGACCCTGGCCTTTGTCCCCTCATTCCACCTTGCCCTCGCCCTCGTGGAAATGGAGGTCGGGCTTGTGCGGGTAATCCTTGCTGCAATTGTTGCTTATAGGGCTCTGGGATTCCTCTTTGCATGAAAGGTCGAGGTGGAGGTCCAATTTCATAAGTAATATTATTCTTATCCATGCAATTAAAATTAGTGTTCATCCCCTGCGCTTGCCTTCTCTCATGTGCTTGCTTAATGAAGCAATTTTCCTCTGTATGATTGTTTTTCAAGCAATAAGTACAAAACAAGATTCGTGGTTGATCAGGTACGACTCGAGATACAGTAGGACACTCTATAGCCAAGTGGCCATAGCCATGACATTTTCCACACCATATATTCGATCGGGGTGGACTTTGCGCACTGGCTTGCATAGTAGGCAGCTGTGGCTCTATAGCCATAACGTCCCTTACTAGAGCTCGCACAGCACTTAAGATCTCCTCTTTAAATTTTCCCAACACACTTGTCACAATGTCCCCCACCCTTGCCTCGCTCACTAAAGGTGGTGGTGGTGTTCCGGTCTGAAGCATGTATGCCGGTGCAGTCATATATGGGTTTGGAGGCATGTATGATGCTGGATTTGTATTAACAACCACTTGTGGTTGTGAGGGACCAGCAATTGTTGAGACCTCCTGGGGTCTCATAGAGCTAACCATAGGTGATGTCCCCATAGGGCCATAAAGTAATTCCCTCCGTCGTCGTTGCTATCCCAGCTGTACCTCTTCCCAGTTTCTAGCTTCTTGTTTGGCCGCATTCAAATCAACAGGCCGACGAAGCCCAACATACTTCTGAGCCTCTGGATCCCTTAGACCATCAATCAAACGACGCTTTTGTGTGTCATCATTAGGGGCTGCTACTCCCATCTTCCTCACAATGGTCTCCATGCGTTGTATGTAATGGTCAATGCTCTCGTTCACTCCTTGCAACAAGTAGTCTAATTGCTGGGCTAATCTATCTTGAAAACCTTGCCTTCTAAATTTGGCCAAAAAAGATGTTGATAGATTTTGGTACGTGGCCTTGGAGGCTGCATCCAAGTTGCCATACCAACTTGCTGCTTCGTCTTTAAAAGTTGCCAGAAAGATATGCAGCTTTTGATCTTGATCAATTATCTCGTTAGCAACACATGTCACCTCAAACTTTTGTAAATGCGCATCAGGATCCTCGTCCCAAAGTCCCGCAAATTGCACAAAGTCGGCTAACCGGATTGTTGCTCTTTGTGCAGAAACAACCATTTGGAAAAATGGTGATACCTCAAAAGTTGGATCGTCCCATAAATTTAAAGCTCTAGGTCTTACCCTAGGTAATCGCGGATAGCTTCTAAGTCCTCTAGGCACACTACCGCTAGTGCCTGCAATAGTCTCTCTTTCTTCTCTTCTTGGGCTATCAACTTGTACAGGTCGATTGCTGACTCCTAAATCCCTTATTGTTTGGTCATCACATGAAAGATCTTCCCCGCTTAGACTAGAAGGAACACTAACCTGAAATTTACCGCTATCCAAGGATCTTACTTGTGTCACGTTCGGTTCTTGCTCTCTCAACAATAGGTTCACTAACTCTAATTGCGCAGCGAGACGGATTTCAGCTCGTTCAGCCCTCCTTTTCCTCCTTTCTTCCCTTGCTTGTCTTGGTTCAATTGTTCGACCCTGAGTAGACTCACTCATACACTTCTTACTTCCTGAGGTTCTTCGTGATTCTCTGGATTATCTAGCTTGATGTACCTTAAAATTGCCTTGATAAACCACTTCCACCAGATTGGTGCATGGAACAAACCAAAGGGCTCTATGGATCTAAGATAATCCTTGCAGTATGTGGCCTTGATCTTACGTATCACATCACTGGGAAACCGTGGGTAATATTCTTGAATGAATATGTCCTCCCACTCTTGTCGTTCTTCTTTGTACGGAACCCAGTTAGCAAAACTCTCCAAAAAATCACATGTGTTTACCAATGCCCCTCTCTCATTTGACTCCTCGCGGCCACTCCTAAGTCCTTCTGATCCTAGGAGTTGTGCCGTTTTTTTTAATAAAAAATAATTGAACTCCTAAACCCTGGTTCTCACACGCAAAATATACACGCCGAGATATCCCGTAGCTACTAAACTAGCTAGTGATCTCCCGACGAACGCACCAAAAATGACTGGCCTTCCTACTCTCTAGTCCAACGCACTAAATACCCACTAAAACAGTGAATGCGTCCTAAATAACAACCACACACAGCCTAAATCCTAGAAACACACACCGAAAAGACATCTTTTTGTATGAAATAATTTACAATGTTTTATTTACACACACCCACACAGACACACAAATGGAAAAGAACAAACTACTACAACCCAACAGATCATCAAGACACAACTTCACCATTCTAAACTGAATAAAGAAATTTAATATCAAAATGGTTTTGTGTAAATTGTTTCCAAGAATTTAATGAAAAAGAACCGATATTTCCAACACTTCCACGTTTCAGTCAATCTGCAACAGCATCACTGCATTCAACATTTGGCTAATCTTCACTTCACTCCACTCTTCACTCTCTCTTTCACACTTCAAAACTCTTTCTTTCTTTCTTCTCTCTCTCTACTCACTATTCTCGTGAACTCTCTTCTTCTTCTTCTTTCTTTCTCTTCCTCCTCCTGAAACACAAACACAAGAATAATGCACACAATCTAATACATTCTCTCACACTCTCATGCTTTTACTTTTAAGTATGCAACATGTCAAAGTGATCAAATCTCTTTCTCTCTCTTTCCTATTTTGCATGTACACACATAGCGTAGTCATATTGCCCTCTCTTTTCTTTCCTTCTTCTTCTACCCACACACAATGTCTCCTCTACTTGCTATGGTTCCCCACCTTCTCTCTCCTCATTTTAGCTTGAGAGCATGGAGTCCTCCCACATGCACACACACGTTTCTTTCTCTCTCTCACTGTCTATCGTGATAACCTTCCAATGGTGAACGGCCCAAATGACTAGTCCGCCCACCCATGTGGCTCCTAGGTGTGTGCGTACTCTTTTCACGAGCATTCCACTTAGCAGCCTAGGCCAAGGTCCTTACTATGTGGGCCAATCGGCTCCAAGACCTCACGCATGGCCTTGCTCCAAGCCACATGCATAGCCGGCCTCGCTTTCCATCGCGTAGGCTAGCAATCGGCCAACCAACCCTCATGCTGCTAGTCGGCCGGCCCTGTGAGGCTCACCCGCGTTGGGTGGTCAACCCAAGTACACGGCGGCTCCAACAGCTTGCCAGGCCACATAATGTGCAACCCTCCTTGTGGTGCATGGCACACAGCCCTCAAGAGTGCCGACTAGACTACAAGGCTCTCCACATAAGGTGCCCCCCATCCATGTGAGGCATCGTGGCTCATGAGCTCCAAGCACTCATCGTGCAAGCCTATATGCAAGCTACCTATGCAGGCCACCTACACACAGATTGCTCGGGTACTCCAGCCCATCTACCACACGGAGCACGACTCTTCTTATGTCGTCCCCGCTTTTTGGGCATGGGAAATTTTCCCGGTTTTGGTTTTTGGAGTGACCATGAGCCTAGTCTCGTGCCCGGACATTCGTGGGCGAGGCCCCAAGTGAGAAACCCTGCCCCGCGCATGAGGGGGCTGCTTCCGCTCTGTCAGCTCTACTGGGAGTCCGTGTGCAGAGGGGGCAGAGGGATCTCACACTTCATTAAAGGCCACCCTAGTCACATTCACATTTTCAATCACAAACACAATATACACCTTGCCACCATTTCTCACAATCTTCTTCACATCATCGAATCAAACATCTCACCATCCACCACAATTATAACATGAACATTAATTTTGTAAGAGACTCGACACTGTTTTGTAAGAAGAAAAATCTTTCATGTATCAAATTTCTTTTGGAGTTACAATGCTTTGATTTTCATCATTCAGCGAGACGACTAATCAAGTGAATAGTATGAGAGACAGATTATTTGTAGAAAGTCATTTTCTCTTGTCATCTTGGCACCTGTTAAAAAAAAAGTATTAGTGGTATCTTACAAAATGTCTTGTATAGCATACTAAATGGTGAATGTAAATATTAAATGGATTACCTTTCTCTTATCCATTGTAAATGCATAATCTTTTGGCAACTATTCAATCTCCTCATATGTAAGCTCTTCTCTAGTTTACGAAAGAGATGTTTTAGATAGTGTATTCAGCATTGTAAGAAATTTCCCTTCCAAATATATCTCCATTACTAAGGGCGTATTCTCAAGATCACACTCTAAATCTTGATCTAATGGAACAAGGTTTCCATTAACATGATGATATTTGGTGTAGTGAAAAGTTACAATGAAAATTTGAGAGCTAATAATGTACTTACAAATTATTGACTTCTTCTCCAAAACAGAAATAATGCCTTCTATTTTTCTCATGTCCCAACCATCGTCCAAAAAGTCTAATGCCTTATTTCACTTACAAATAAACATTGTTAAAGTAATTCTAATTTCTTCATCAAAGAAAAAGTCAACAAACACTTTAATAGGCATAAAAATAGTCAATCTGACATTGCAACCGCCTTAAGAGACTTTTATACATCTTGATACAACTTGATCTTGTAACTTTCACTAGTTTGTGGAGTTGAAAATGGTCAATCTTTTCTTTCAAATGATGGGAGGGGTAATGGAGTTAAATGACACCATCTAGAAGATGCATTCGGTTCAAAGTATTGCATATCATAGAAAAATATGCCATGTTCTACAAGATCTCTCTGAGTTCTTCCTTTGTAAATTTGTTTTCCTACATATGCATGGAAAGCATCAAAAATCCCACTTATACTCTCCACTGTTTGCTAGTCTATCCTATTGAATGAATAAATATCTACATAATACCCAAAGATTAGACACTTTTAAAACAACAATTAGAGAAACAACGTAAAGAAGCTCTAACTGAGATATTACTCATAGGTGGGACAATATCGTGGAAGACCATATGGAAATTTTTTCACCCTCAAGTTTGCATACTCAAACATGTATTAGTACCTCTATCACACGCTTGCTAGATTCACAAACCTTGAACTCTTTAACCTGTCCCTTGTATGGCTCCACAAATTCATTATCGTTTCTCCTCTTCCTCTTCCTCCTATGTAAAAGTAATCAGCTCCCGATTGTAATTGTAGATAGTATCCATGTCCCATCGTGCGTATTATAACTGTTGAACACAGTAACAATTGAAATGCTATTACGAGGCTTCCTAGAAGTTTCCATTTCATGCAGAACAAGAGACATCGACGAAGAAGATGAGAGCTAAATTTGGGGGAAGCTTAGAAAAAAAGTACCACTATCTTGGAGACGAAGAATATTAGAGCTAGATTTGGGAGGAAACTTAGAGCTAGATTTGGGGAAAACTTAGAGATTGTCTATCATTAAGTACCACTATCTTTCCAGCTTCAAAGTTTGTCCGTGCGAGGATTCATGATTATATCATTAGTATTATTTTAAGTTGTCTATTATTTCAAGTTGAGTTATTATTATTTCAAGATACATTTTGAGTATTATTTAATTGTAATTTCTTAAATTCTTATTTTAAGGTCAGTAGGAAAATGACATACGTCTGTGTTACGGAAGCCTCTTCGTCATTGGTTGCGTGCCACTCTCTCTCTAAAACTAAAAGGCCAAAAAATAAGCCCACATTTCTCCTAATGGTGACAAGTGAGGAGACGGAGCTATGGATTCCAGCAGTTAATCCAAATTTGGCTCAGCTTGCAACACATAGAAAGCTGGACCAAAATGGCATTCAAAGTGTTGCATTACTTCTAAATTTGTGTGACTATGTTATGCCATATCTAAGAGATAAACAATCCCAAGGTTACATGGGATACATTGGTGAAAATTTGTGTGACTATGTTATGCCATATCTAAGAGATAAACAATCCCAAGGTTACATGGGATACATTGGTGAAAATGTATGATACAACTACTCAACCAAAGAACATATAGTTAAAGTAAAAGATACATAGGGTGACTCAAAATAACAGGAACATCAATGACTATGTGCACGAGATTAAAGAATATGCAGATGCGTTTACATCTATTGGTGCCCCTCTGTAAGATGATGATGTGGTTGCCATTACATTGAATGGTTTGGGCAAAGACTACAAGGCATTTAAAACGTCTGTGATCCCTTAGATTTTAATGAGTTGGTCTCTTTTCTTATTGTGGAGGAATTGAAACTTTGCTTAGGTGCTTCATCTAGTACCGATAAGGAACCAAGCATTTTACACTCAGAGAGGTGCTAGAGGTAGGGGAAGATCTAGTTCGAGAGGACGTACATGTGGACGTGGTTGGCATGATAGGTCACCACAACAACAACAACAACAGGATTCATAGCCATCATTTGGTGCACGTAGTGGGTAGACATTGTCATTGGCAAGCACAACAACAGAATATGCATGCCATTATCATTATTGAGGTAAAATTGGACATATGGCTAGAGATTGCTAACAAAAGTAGAATGATCTTCATGTGGTGGAAGAGTGCAACATGGAAATTATGCACCACCAAGCAATGAGAGACATGCAGATCATTTTTTTGCTATGAAGCATGTGATGGGCACTATGATGTCACATAAAGAGAGTTATGAAACATGGTATATGGATTTAGGTGCATCAAACCACATGACGTCATGGAGAGTGGTTTGATAATATGATGCCTACACAAACTTAGGGTTATGTTGCTATAGGTGATGATGCGCAGCATCCTATTACACATGTTGGTAGTGTAACATTGAGGATGCATGATGGCAGAGTGAAAACCATGTCTAAGGTCCTATATGTGCCATCTATTACAAAGATTTTGGCATTTGTTGGACAAATGGTAGAGAAAGGATAACATGTGAGATTTAATGAGCATGGATGCTTTGTTGAGTACTTTAAGCATGGCCATAAATTGATTGCCAAAGGTCACAAAGAAGGGAGATTTTTCAAGCTAGATATAAGCAAATTAAAATTAAATTCAGCCATGTTTTCTCATAGTCATGGGATAGTGTCAGACATTGTTATTTGGCCCAAAAGGATTGGACATGTGAATATTCAAAAGTTGAAATCTATGCAAACAAAGGGCATTGTTGGTGGTCTATCAAGATTCAAAGAGCACCCATGTTTGTGATACATTGTCAATTTGGGAAACAAGCAAGGTTGCCATTTCCTAGGGATAGTCAAATGAGTAGAAGACCACTTGAGGTTGTGCATAGTAACATTTGGGGTCCCATTCAAACCCAATCAATAAATGGAAGCAAGTACTACATTACATTTATTGATGATTTCAACATGATGACATGGATTTACTTCTTGAAAGATAAGAGTGAAGCATTGGGCAAGTTTAAAGAGTTCAAATCACTTGAGGCACTAAATCAAGTGTTTGAGGACAAATGGTGGTGGTCACATACATTTGATAGGTTCTTGAGAGAACATGGTATTAGATGGTAGCTCACATGCAGGTATACTCCTCAGCAAAATGGTATTACTAAGAGAAAGAATAGAGTGATAGGTGAAGGGACAAGAGCATTGATGAGAATGAGAAGATTATGCCTTTTGTATTATTAGGCAGAAGCATGTGCTACAACAATGTACATCTTGAATAAGACACCTACAGCTGCCATACTACATGAGAGTACTCCAAAGATGAGGATGATAGGTTGTAGTCTTGAGATTTGACATTTGAAAGATTTGGATGCATTGCTTATGTGCATGTGCTAAATGAGAAGAGAAGGAAGTCAAACCCAAAAGTTGAAAAAATGTGACACTGTGTTCAATTGGGTATGCATAGTATAGAAAAGAATACAAATACTACAACCCGGTGACAAACCAAGTTCTCATTAGTAGAGATGTGATATTTAATGAGATGGCCAATTGGTATAAGCAAAGTGAGAGTGTCATGATTGATGATATTGATGCAAATGAGGATGTACATTTACCTTTGGAGGAGTCTACTAGCATGTCTGGCCCACATGAGACATCTAGTGACAATGTGAGTCCATGGTCAGGAAGATTGAGACATGAGGTGAGCACTAAGAGTGGACAAGGGTAAAAAGAAAGTTGTAGGCATTGGTATTGGGAATGCAAGTTATGACTCATCTAGTTCAAAGAGTTTGGATGATGAGTTAGGAATCCCTATTGTAAGAACTCGAAGTGTGAGGAATGACAACTATGATGGTGATTGTGGGAATGACATTGCTAACGTGAAGGTAGCATTAAGTAGCCAGTTTGACATGAAGGATTTGGGAGAGCTAAGATTCTTTCTTGGCATTGAGGGCATCACATGGTATTTGGTTGGTACAAAGGTAATATGCCATGGTATGGTGGTCATTGTGGATGACTTGATATTCATGGGTGATTGTGGGAATGACATTGCTAACGTGAAGGTAGCATTAAGCAGCCAGTTTGACATGAAGGATTTGGGAGAGCTAAGATTCTTTCTTGGCATTGAGGGCATCACATGGTATTTGGTTGGTACAAAGGTAATATGCCTTAGACATGTTGGCAAATTATGGCATAACTAGATGCAACCCTATAACGACACCATTGCAGAAAAACATAAAGCTAAGGGCTGGTCTTGGTGAGGAGTTAGATGATGTTACTATGAACAAGAAGATAGTCAAGAGCTTGATTTACTTGACCACCATTACTAGACCAAATTTATGTTATACAATGGGACTAGTCAGTCAGTTTATGCAAAGTCCCAACAAGAAGCCACATTTGGATGGTGTCAGGAAGATCATGAGGTATATGAAAATCATTGCCCATTATGGTTTATTCTACGAGCATGGAAAGGATGTGTGATGGCATATGGATACACAGATGCAGATTGGGCAAGTAGTGCATATGATAGGAGGTCTACTAGTGGGTGTGTATTTAGCATTGGAAGTGATGTAGCGAGTTAGAGTAGCAAGAAGCAACCCACAGTTGCTTTATCTAGCACAAAGGTAGAGTATAGATGAGCAGCTATGGCTACATGTGAGGTGGTATTGCTGGAAAAACTATTTGGTGATTTGGAACAACATCATGATGGAGTTGCTGTCATACACTATGACAACATGAGTAGTATACAGTTGGTTAGTAATCCAGTTTATCATGCAAGGGCCAAACACATAGAGTTCCACTATCATGTCATCAGGGAGGATGGATAGATAGATTTGACATATGTGAAGACTAAATAGCATGTTATAGATATGTGAAGACTAAATAGCATGTTATAGATATCTTTACCAAACCACGTACTAAAGAGAAGTTTGAGTACTTCAGAGACAGACTTGGAGTACATGAGATGAAAATGGTGAGCTTAAGGGGGAGTGTTGAGAATGCAAGCTCATCGGGAACTGTTGGATAGGATTAGTGTGTGGACACTAGCCTAGCAGTGTGTGTGTGTGTGTGTAGACAATAATGGTCATGCCTAACTGGCCAAGTGTGTGGACATTAGCATTAGATTTATTTTAGTGTGAACTTATTTTTATGGAGTGCGATGTGTTTTGTGGAAGATACTGAAAGAAAGCTATGGAGCTTCCCTACTTAGTGTGTGTTGATGAAATGAGAGCAATGATAGTTTAGATGTGTCTCATGTGTTCCTGTGTTCCCCTCTACTCTCTTTTCAAGAGCCTGGTATCTAAGTGGCAAGAAAGGAAGCTATGAAGGCAAAAGAAGCGGTGGTACATGAGTAAGAGCATCATCATTTCTTCCCCTTCTCTTGTTTTGGTGTACGACACCCCTTGGGTAGCTTTAAGAGCTACACATCTCTAATTGAGGAGCTGTCTTTGCGGGTGCGAAGGTAACTCATTAGCTTCAGAAGATTTGGAGATTACTACACATACAAAAAAATCAAAATCTCTTGTTCATCAAGTTTGCATTTTTTTTCAACAAATAAAATTTGGGGATTTCACATTAATGTTGATTAAATCATCAAATCAAAGGGATTTCCTTGGTAAAAATTTGGGGCTATCCCCAAAATATGAAAAATTTGACAAATTGAAGCTCTTAGAGACACAAGAATTGGGGATTTCCAAAAATTAGGGCAAATGGGATTTTCTTATTGAGGAGACTACAATAAATTGTTGGAGCAATTTCATAAGAAAGACTATGTCAATAAAAAATTATGGATCTATAGCTTCCAAATCGAGCATTAGTGGTGGGTACTCTGTCTTGGCCTCTGAGCCTAAATGGCCCAAGTGGCAACCGTTTGGAAACAGCATCACAAGAAGATCTTCATGGACATTGCACCAGCATAATGGGGAGTTTTCAAACTTCCAAAATCATCTTCGAATAGTGGGTCAAGGGTTCTTTGCCCTAAAATTTTATAGTCATAGTGGTGAGAGATTTGTTTTTATACCAAGATCTTGTCATAGCTCGCTCTCTCTCTCTCTCTCTCCTCATTTTGATCCCCTCAACAACATCATTGAACTAAAGAAAAATCATGTTTTCGGTTCTCAAGAGCTAACCAACTTCGTCAATCTCCCATGCATACTTAGCACATAATGCATTTGTATGCTATTCCATAGATTGTGTTAAAGGACGTCAAGTTTTCTCAATCCAACCAAACATGTGTTATCGTGCACTTCAAATGACAAACTACATTAATGATCAATTTGACTTAATCATGATAAGCAATAAGGTTTGTGCAAGCAGATGTAACAAGTTGAGATAGTGATAACCATAACAACTTATTGTTTAAATTGATACAATGAGAAAAGTTGTGTTTGAAGGCATAATTTGCACTCTAGCTATCTACTTTGGTAAAACAAGTTCAAGTGATTGAATGTCAAAGATTGCATGGTCAAAGATACAGTAAAGTTTTATTGGCAATGACGCAATCAAACTAGATAAGTTCATAACGTTATAATCAAAAGCTTAGCTATTAGCTTGGTTAGTATCATGGCTAGTATAAGATTAGTAAAGGCAACCTAGATTATAATAGTAATGTACTATGAAAGAATATTTTAACTAATAATTCAAATCTATTAACTAGATTGTGGTGAAATTTGAAAAGAAAGAAACAAAAGTATTATAAAAAGGCTCACTTTTTTTTAACTATTATATAAGGCAAAGTTATTCTTTGTTTTTTAAAAACTTTAGTGACTCTCTTGCTCCTCTTTCTCTACTAAAAAGGAATGCCCTCTCATGAGCCTTTAACATGTTTCACTCCTTTGCTTTTAAGTAGGTATGAGAAATACATGTCACAACTATTACACGATATAGTTATTTCCTTGACAAGGTTTTTACATGTAGATCCATCACTCCTAGTAATGCAACTCTTAAAAGACAAACAAGTACTTTTTTTATTCTAACAAAAACATGTCAGGGAGGTTGATGAGGTGCACTCCTCAATCTGGGGTTACATATCAACTAAAGTGGTGAAGGTCCTATCATGATAACTAAGGTGGATGCTATGCTTAGTACGATAGGATGTACATAGCAATACGCTTACTATGTTCTAAAAGCATGGCCACCCTGTACTCTTAGGGTAAATAATTCATTAAGCACTCATTCTTACCTAATCAACAAATACCCATTTGAAAGGGTATTTTCTTGCTTCATTGTAGCATAATTTAATCTAGCTACGATGGTGTTAGCTGGAATATTCCAATCTCAGAAATAG
The DNA here is from genome assembly GCF_041138505.1 of Cibotium barometz. Lineage (NCBI taxonomy): Eukaryota > Viridiplantae > Streptophyta > Polypodiopsida > Cyatheales > Cibotiaceae > Cibotium > Cibotium barometz. The sequence continues at coordinate 49,424,067 of NC_141083.1, forward strand.
CATAAGAGGGTAGACTGCATTATGTAGAATATACAAAGAATGCCCACCACTCTACTTTGTAAAAGAGTGCCTTAAGCAGGTGAGACAAACACCTCAATAAATTGACAAGTTTCACATATTTTTGAATATGGGGAGTCTCATGAATGTGATGTTCTAAATGACTTGTCCATGTGGCCCACTCCCAACACCATGGGCACCACCAATGGTAGCACCTCGCAATTTGTCTTGCGAAGAGTGCTTTTTGGAAAAAACATAGACCCAGGTAGAGATCTCAAAGACCACCGCGATGCTTGCCAAGGCTCCAAGAACTCCAATGTATGCATGTCGCCACTTGGATGGTGGTGAGAGCATATCAAACCCGTAGAAAATATTGAGAATACCCAAGACAAGGATAGTGGTTCCAAGGGTGTAGTGGTAGAGGTTCCAACCTTTTCTAATCTTGTGGTCCTTTTTGGGTCTCAACAAGATGGCAGTCACCTGAAAAGCACACAAAGTTTGCAAAGTCAGGGGGGTGTTTAAAAGCATGTGAAAGATAAGGATCTTTATAAAGCCTCATAATCACCAAGTGGGCCTTCCAATTTGGATTGTCATTATGAAGGGGTAAGTCTTACATCCACATCTAGGTGGGTCATTGTAGACTGTAGTCCTTTTTTTTTGTTGGGGTCTCAAAAGGACCGTGGGGGGACTTGAAGAGAGGCCCACGAAAAGGTATCCCAACTAAACAAGCGACCATAGAAAGAATTGATGGACACAAGTGTGCAAATTCCATGAAAGATGACCATCAAAGAATGTCACAAGGCACCATGAAAGATATAATGGACTCACCTGCAAGGTGGCGATGGCAAAGAGGGCGATTCCTATGGAGCGGTGCTTTCTGTACACAATGCCCACAGAATAGCTACCCAATCGCAAGCCTGTGGCCCATCCAGCTACACCCAGAGAGTAGCCTGCCATCTGAAAGAACACGTGTGCGTAGAACCATGCAGGGTCTGTGAAGGGCCGAAGGTAACGCGCAGCGATGACACCCAACGGTAGAAGAATGCCCCACCCAACCGTGTTCAGTACAGCGTGTCTCTGTGTGGCAAATTAGCACAAAATCGGTAAAATTCCCAAAAGAAAGAACACACCAAGACGCAAAGCCATTAAAATCAGGTAAGTAGACCTACATTCTTGAGCACAAAATGAGGTGCTTGAACGGTTGATGTGGTAATCATCCCTGAGGACATGTTGATCGTTTTCAGAGCGGAGAGGTCCGCGGCGGTGAGGCCGTGGATGCCCGGCTGGAAATTGGAGACGGAGGAGCCTCTGTTCCACACGTGGTTGAGCAGGGTAGACTGGTTGGGCTTCAGCCTGAGGGAGACGAGCATGGCGATGCGGGTGCCCGAGATCTGGACGCGCTTGTTCAGGACTTGCAGGCTGATGGGCGTGCACTTGAGCGGGGTGCCCCCCTTGGTGTCCGCCGTGACATTGTAGGTGAGGATGGTGCTGCCGTTGGAGGCCTGGAAGGCGATGAAGGTTTGCGTCCCCACCATGGATAGCCCGGACGGATTGATGCCCCACCCTACCCAGCCGCCCGCAGAGGGGGCCGTGCCGGAGAAGAGCACCTCCAAGGTGTTGTTGTGGGCCTGCAAAGACCACGCTATGCTGGCCTGCTGCACGGACAGATCGTTGCAGTTGGCGAAGAGCTTGTTCTGGCCGTTGAATGTGTGCGATTTGGAGCAAGTCTGGCCAAAGGAAGGGGATGCAAGAAGAGGCAGGAGGAGGAGAACGAACGCGAGGCAAGGAGAGGCAGTAGAAGCGGCCATGGCCGTTTCCTGTTACCGGGAAAACTTGGGCAATTCACAGTTTTGCAAAGGAAGGCAGGCTTTAAAAGCCTACCGCAGGAAAAATACCTCGCGTAGGCCCTCCCGCGTTGGGGGGAGCTTCCTTGCAACACACTCACCCACACCCGCACCCACACCCCACTCCACTGCTTTTAACATCAAAAGCTTCTTCTTTTTTTGGCCTCCGCGACTATTTTTGTAGTCACAACCTTTACCCTTCTCCAAAACTTTTCTTTTTTTTACACCTCAACTATGCTTTCCATCACTCTTAAAATCTCCATGTGAATAGCTTCCTTTTTTCTCTCTCTAACTTTTCCCATAGTCCACGACTCCACGTATGGGTATTCCAACTCATGGACTTGTCAACAGCCCAAAAGCATTATTTTAGGAAGATCCACATATCATCCCTCTTCCCATGTGTGTGTGTGAAAGGCATGACCTTCACCTCAAACCTTGAAGGTTGAAAACAAAGGTTTGATCTAGGAAAACGGAATCCCATCAAACCTAGTCCTTGGTCTTAAATCACTCAAGAGTCTTTTTTAGCACCCTTGAGAGGGCACCCAACTATGCTTTAACATCACTCTTAATTCTCCATGTGAATAGTTTCCTTTTTTCTCTCTCTAACTTTTCCCATAGTCCACGACTCCACGTATGTGCTAATGGCCTTGGGTAAACCAACTCATGGATTTGTCAAAAGCCCAAAATCATTAGTTTATGAAGATCCACATATCATCCCTCTTCTCATGTGTGTGTATGAAAGGCATTACCTTCACCTCAAACCTTAAAGGTTGAAAACAAAGGTTTGATCTAGGAAACGGAATCCCATCAAACCTAGTCCTTGGTCTTAAATCACTCAAGAGTCTTTTTTAGCACCCTTGAGAGGGCACCCAATTATAAAAGTCATGTCTTCATACTTTAAGACCTCTACTTGAAATTGACCAACCTCTGTTGTTTCCATTGAAAGGTCGAGGACAATATATAGATGCCAAATAAAATGAAATAACAGTTCATTGATAGTAACATGCCATCTAAATAGAATGCAACATGCTAAGTTTACTAAGTTAAAGATTTACATGCTTTTGTAATCCAAGATAGTAACATGTCATCTAAATAGAATGTAACATGCTAAGTTAACATGCAATCTAAATGGAATGCAACATGCTAAGTTTACTAAGTTAAAGATTTACATGCTTTTGTAATCCAAGATAGTAACATGTCATCTAAATAGAATGTAACATGCTAAGTTAACATGCGATCTAAATGGAATACAACATGCTAAGTGTACAAAGTAAAAGATTTACATGCTTAAGATTTAAGATCACAAATGTCTTCATTTAGTCACATTTACATTTAGTATGTTTGAAAGGTCTCTATAAGCGTTCACAAAAAGAGTTACACCGAAAGCATAAACTTCTTGCTTGAAGTTCATATGTAGCTTTACAGATTTAAGATCACAAATGTCTTCATTTAGTCACATTTACATTTAGTATGTTTGAAAGGTCTCTATAAGTGTTCACAAAAAGAGTTACACCGAAAGCATAAACTTCTTGCTTGAAGTTCATATGTAGCTTTACTCCTTTCATGAACAAAACAATTTCACACATTCTAGGCTTAATCACTTTTTCCAGTACTAAAAAAGATATTTTCTAGGGTTTTCCTGTTGAGATATCGAGCTCAACTAGTGCTACGGCGGATATTGATGACCCGCCTGGGTGATAGCTTCCGCGCTTATGTCACTTGCATGGTTGGTGAGATTAAGGTCGATATGCCGCCAATGGATGACAGGCTATGTGACAGCCACTTTGGAGTACTAGAGTTATGGCATAGTTATAGCGCGAGCTCATATAGTCGGGTTCACACTATAGACCGACCACTTTGTATGTTGTAGGAGAGTACTTTCCTTTTATGTATGTACACTTATCTTTTAGTTATACGCTTATCTCTTGTGGCTTACACTCTTTTGTGTGTGTGTGTGTGTGTGTTTGTGTGTGTGTTTGCTTGCAAGGAACTCAAGCTCTCTATCTCCCCCACATTCTCTTTATGGTATCAGATCTCCGGTTTGTGTAAGAGCTAAGGAGGTAAGCAAGAGGCAAGAACAAGAAAGCAAGGAAGCAGTACATGGGTAAGAGCATCACCATGTATTTCCCTTCTTGGTTTAGATACAACACCCCTCGGTAGCTCCGGGAGCTACACATCTCCAGTTGAGGAGAGTTGTCTTCACAACAAGCTTGGAGGTGCCTGTGTGTGATACGCAATACTTTGTACTATAATTGTTCGGCCAAAATCATGTTTTGGGTGCGTCTCAGTCTCCATTCTGTCATTGCAAGGTATTTTCGATAGTTTTGGGAAGTTCTGGTCTGAGAGCTCTCTCTGGTCAAAATCTCATTATTGCAGTGCAGGAGTGTATTTTGGGAGTGCAGAGACAATATTTGCACATGTATTGTTGACATTGGGTGTATGTACATGTACTTTGGTCAAATCGGTGATCTACAGGTTTGTGCTGAAGTACCACTACCGTAGTCACATAAGATACTGTTGTGTTATAGGTTGCATACAGAAATTATCTGTTATAATTTTTTTAATTGCTGTAGGAAAACATGTATCGTGGCAGAATCAATCAGATTGTCAATGAGAAGCTAGACACGAACAACTTCCATTCCTAGAAGTTTAGAATGATCAATTTCCTTATGGGTAAAGGATTTTGGGACTATGTCGAAGGAGACAATGAGGAGCCTCCTAAGTTGTCTGAAGAGAATGCCACTCCAGCAGACATAAAGGCAATCAAGGATTCGAACTAGGGTGCAAGGAAATTCATGTATGGGCTTTCCATTAGTGTCACGGACATGATGATAGGACACATACAGGATTCCAACACTCCAGTAGTTTACATGGTCGAATCTGATGTAGATGTTCCAAACCAACACAAAGGCAAGGAAATTGCAGCTAAAGCAAGAGCTGCATACCGTGGAAAAGAAAAGCATATCAATCAATGAGTATGCTTTAAAGATCAAGGACACATATAGGATTCCAACACTCCAGTAGTTTACATGGTCGAATCTGATGTAGATGTTCCAAACCAACACAAAGGCAAGGAAATTGCAGCTAAAGCAAGAGCTGCATACTGTGGAAAAGAAAAGCATATCAATCAATGAGTATGCATTATTGAATCCCTTGGGTCTATCAATGTATTGGTGGAAGATGATGACTTGGTAAGTGTCTGTTTGAATGGGCTTGGCAAAGAGTACAAGACATTCAAAACCTCCATTGCAATCAGGGAGAATATTCCTAACTTTCGGGACTTGGTGTCTATACTGTGATCATTGAAGAAAAGTCTGTCGATGAGGACTCTTCTTCACAAAGCAAGAACACATCGGAAGAGGCCTTCTACTCCAATTTAGGTAGAGGCAGAGGTAGAGGTCGTGGTCGAGGCCAAGGTGGTGGCTGACAAGGAAATCAGAATTCTGAACAACAACAGTCCAATGATTCACAATAGCAATCATAGAAAGGTGGAAGAGGCCAATCTAGAGGAAGGGGGAGCCAAAGACGTCGAGGTGGTTGGCAAAGAAATCAAAATGCAAATAGCATAGAGTGCTATTATTGTGGTGGCATACCAGGGCACATGGCAAAGGACTGTTATAAAAAGCAGAATGACATTAAAAGTGAAAAGTTGCAGCAATACAACTATGCATCGTCTAGTCAGGGAGGTGATGACAGAAGTAAGCAGTTGTTTGTGATGCAGCACATGCTCAATTCCATAATAGGAGATGTGTCAAGATCTCAAGATACATGGTATGTGGATTCTGGTGCCTCTAACCACATGACCAGTCATGCTGAGTGGTTTAAAGACATGTAGAAAATGGAAAAACTAGGTTATGTATGTGATGATACTATGCATGTTGGTAAAGTGACATTGTCTAGGATGGCAAAATGAAGTACTTGGGCAGATGTACTTCATGTTCCAAATATTACAAAGAACCTGGTTTCAGTTGGACAGATGGTTGAGCAGGGTTTGCAAGTGAGGTTTAATCCTCAAGGATGCTTTGAGAAAGACTTCAAAAATCAGTGTCGCTTGGTTGCAAAGGGTAACAGAAATGATAGGATGTTTACTTTTGATGTGAACATGCTTGAAGTAAAGGCAGCCATGTTTGCGCATGGAATAGATATCATTGTAGATATTGACATATGGGCTAACATTGTATATATGGTTGCAGGTTTGCCAAAGTTTAAGGTTCATGGTATGCACAAAGTATATGAAGCATGCAAGCTTGGTAAGAAGGCCAAACATGCTTTCCCACATGAAAAGCATGTCAGTGCAAGGCCATTAGATGTCATACATTCAGATGTATGGGAACCGACCAAGACTGCAACAATTCAGGTTGCAGGTACTATGTTACATTCATTGACCACAGTAGGAAAGTGTGGGTTTACTTCATGAAGGAGAAAAGTGAGGTGTTTGCTCACTTTCGGAGATTTAAAGCCTTGGTCGAGAAGTAAAAAGGCATGCAAATAAAATGCATGAGATGAGATAGTGAGGAAGAATATTTCTCTAATGAGTTCAATGATTTCTTGAGGAAGCAGGGAATGAAGAGATAGTTTACAGGGAATGAAGAGATAGTTTACATGCAGGTACACTCCGCAACAACAGAACGGTGTTGCAGAAAGAAAAAACAGGCACATTGCAGAAGTGGCATGTGCCTTGATGGCTGAAAAGAATATGCCACATTAATTTTGGGCAGAAGCAGTAGCAATTGCTTCTGCTGTGTACATTATGAATAGAACACCCACTACAGTTGGTATGATGCATGAACAGAAGTTTACAGGCATAAGACCAGATGTGTCTCACTTGAAAGTGTTTGGGTGTATTGCATATGTGTATCTGATGAAGTGAGAACAAAGTTGGATCCAAAGGTAGAGAAATGCATCTTTATTGGTTATGATATGGAGCAGAAAGGTTATAGATGTTATAACCCTACCACTTGTGAAATGCGAGTAAGCAGAGATGGTTTTGATGAGATGAGTAGCTAGTATGCATCAGCAGTGAAGGAAACATAAGATGTAGATATAAGAAGTGTTGATGCTGCACCACATCTAGAGCAGCAAGCACAGGTGCTTAGTGGACCTGGAGAGTCCTCTAACAGTGGATCCAATGTTAGCCCATGGCCAAGCAGGTTGAAGACAGATGTAGGTACACATGTATCACGCAAAGGGAAGGAAAAGGTAGATCAACCCTTTGTGCCTGACCTGTCAGCGGGTCACTCATATATGGATGGTGACTCTAGCTGCTCTAAGCAGAGCCTTGATGAGGAGCTTGTCATTCCATCTGTGGTTACTCCTAGTTTAAGGAGAACGAGGGCTATTTTGAGGACACCTAGTAGTGATCCAGGTGTACACAGGTCTACGAGGATTAGGTACACTATTGATAGGTTGAGATATAATGGATATACAGCCCATCATTATGCTTACATGGTTAAAGAAATACAAGAATTGGAGTCCACTTGTTTTGAGCAGGCACTTGGAAAAAAGAAATGGGAAGATACCATGAATGAGGAGATGGCAGCATTGGAGATGATAGCATTGGATACAAATGCAACATGGGAGTTAGTGCCTTTGCCTAAGGAAAATAAGGCAATTAGATGTAAGTGGGTGTATAAAGTCAAGCATAATGCTGATGGTTTAGGGAGCAGGTATAAGGCAAGATTGGTGGCCAAAGACTATGCGTATACTTATGGCATTGACTATGAAGAGACATTCAGCCCGGTTGCAAGAATAACAGCCATGAGAGTTGCCATTGCTATGGTTGCAGCAAAGGGTTGGTTTTTACATTAGATGGATGTAAAGAATGCCTTCTTGCATGGTGATTTGCAAGAAAAAGTTTACATGATGTAGCCCACCAGGTTATGACGGTGATGCATACCCAGATTTTGTGTGTAGGTTATGCAAAGCCTTGTATGGCTTAAAGTAGGCACCCAGAGCAAAGTCAAACAAGATCGGGGAGTATCTTGTTACCATTGGATAACAACCATGAGAGCTATCATTGCTATGGCTGCATTAAAAAAAGGGTTGGTCTTTACATCAAATGAATGTAAAGAATGCCTTCTTGCATGGTGATTTGCAAGAAGAAGTTTACATGATGCAGCCACCAGGTTATGATAGTGATGCACACCCAAATTTTGTGTGCAGGTTATGCAAAGCCTTGTATGGCTTAAAGTAGGCACCTAGAGCATGGTCAAACAAGATCGGGGAGTATCTTGTTACCATTGGATAACAACCGTGAGAGCTGTCATTGCTATGGCTGCATCAAAGGGTTGGTCTTTACATTAAATGAATATAAAGAATGCCTTCTTGCATGTTGATTTGCAAGAAGAAGTTTACATGATGCAGCCACCAGGTTATGACAGTGATGCACACCCAAATTTTGTGTGCAGGTTACGCAAAGCCTTGTATGGCTTAAAGTAGACACCTAGAGCATGGTCAAACAAGATCGGGGAGTATCTTGCTACCATTGGATTTCAGATATCCAATGCAGATTTTTCACTTTATGTAAAAGAGATAGATAGAGGAATCATGCTATTAGTTATCTATGTGGATGACTTGATTATCACTGGTGATAGTGATGTTGGCATACATGATGTCAGGAAGCTTTTGAAGCAAAAGTTTGAGATGGAAGATTTGGGTGAGATGCGGTATTTCTTGGGCATAGAGGTGGTGAGATCACCTCATGGCATTTTGTTATTGCAAAGGCAATATGGCTTGGACATGTTGTCCAAGTATGGTATGATAGGTTGTAAGCCTATTTCAATGCCACTGGAGCAGAACACAAAGCTTTCCACAGATACAGGTGAGCTTTTGGAGGATCCCACTACATACAGGCGCATAGTGGGTACTTCATCTACATGACCATTACTAGGCCACATGTGAGTTATGATGTTGGACTTGTGAGTCAGTTTATGCAGGTCCCTAGGAAGCCACACTTGGATGCGGCTAAACGGATTCTCAGGTACATAAAGTCCACAATTGATTATGTACTTTTCTACTAGGTTGGTATAGAGATACAGCTACATGGGTACACATATGCTGTGATTGGGCTGGTACTGTTGTTGCAGTGTTGTTGCAGACGAGATCTACCAGTGGTTTTATGTTCTTATTTGGGAGTGATGTGAGTTGGAGCAATAAGAAGCAATCAACAGTTGCCTTGTCGAGTATAGAGGCAGAGTATAGGGTTGCTGCCAATGGCAACTTGTGAGGTCATAAGCTACTTGGTGATATGGGTGAGCCCATGGTGGATAGGGTAGCTATCATTTATTGTGATAACATGAGTAGCATACAGTTGGCCAAAAACCCAATATACCATGTTAGAACGAAGCACATTGATGTGCACTATCACTTTGTGAGGGAGAAGGGTCTAGCAGCCAACAGGTGATGTAGATCTGGTATATGTCAGCACAAAGGATCAGGTGGCTGACATCTTCACGAAGACATTGGGCACAGAGGAGCTCCAGAGGTTTAGGAGCTTACTTGGAGTGTAGTGTGTGGAGTTGAGCTCGAGGGGGAGTGTTGAGATATCGAGCTCAACTAGTGCTTCGACGGACATTGATGACCCGCCTGGGTGATAGTTTCCGCACTTATGTCAGCTACATGGTTGGTGAGATTATGGTCGATATGCCGCCAATGAATGACAGGCTGTGTGACAGCAACTTTGGAGTACTAGAGTTATGGCATAGTTATAGCGTGAGCTCATATAGTCAGGTTCACACTATAGACCAACCACTTTGTATGTTGTAGGAGAGTACTTTCCCTTTATGTATGTACTCTTATCTTTTAGTTATATGGTTGTAGAGAAGAGGAGAAGATTAAAGAAAAATTTATCCATCCATCTCTTATCTTTTAGTTATATGGTTGTAGAGAAGAGGAGAAGATTGAAGAAAAATTTATCCATCCATCTCTCTTGTGTCTTGCACTCTTTTGTGTGTGTGTGTGCTTGCAAGGAGCTCAAGCTCTCTCTCTTCCCCAGATTCTCTTTATTTTCCACCCTACAAGATAGGTGTTCTCAAGAAACATAACTGAAGTAGCAACAAGAAGAGGAATAAAAATCGAGTGTAAATATTAGAGAAGAAAATTTCTTAAGCAGACCATTATAGGGGGTCATGGTGATAAATCTTGGTTTTGAGGTGCATTAAGAATTTACCAGAGAAAAATAATAAATTACCTTCAAAAATTTAAAAAAATTACTCTTGGGGATTTTAGTGAAGAGTGAAATTTGGCCCAATGTAGGTGGTCATATGTGCACCTATATGCATGCATAGATTGTAACCTTGACTATTTACACCTTATTAATAAGGGCCTCCTTACCCATTCTCAACCATGTGTACTCCATACCTCATTCTAGTATGCAAGGGATGATCCACACCTCACCTCTTTCCGTTTTCACTCTATGGGACCCTCCCCTACCCGATTAGGCTTATTAGGAAGCTTCTCTTCCCTCTTCGTGCCTGAAAAATATGAGTACTTTCCTCCCTCCTTGTGTGAGCTTTTGATTATTGCCAAGCTTCTCTCTTAGTGCCTATTTCCTCTTGGTGCTATCACCTCCACTCCTGGGTGCTTTTAGATCCATTAATCGAGCAAGAGAATAACTGTCACGAGGGGTAGTTGTGCTCCTGCTGCCCAAAACCTCGCCCCTTCTCTCTGACGTTCCCTTGCCATAAACCATTGCCCAGTAAGCTATTACCCATCTCTCCTCTCCTCTTCTTCCCCTTCCCTTTCCTGTCGCGCTACTACACACCAGCCCCAGACCCTCTCCTCTTCTCCTCAAAAGCAGCCCCCGCTTTTGTTTCACCTCTGCCTCACTCCTTAGCCTTAGCGCCGTTGTTTGCCCCTTCCACCCCTGTACAGCCCCCTAGTCTGCACGCAACCTCCACCTCCTGTCCTCTCCCTCGTGCCCCCTTCGGCTCTTCCTCCTTTAGGGTTTCCACCCCTTGTGGTGCTTCCTGCCTAAGCCTTCGTGTAGCCCTGCTTGTGCTCCCCCTCTTTCATGCCACCCTACCTATCTGCCCCTCTTCCTTTCCAAGTGCTGCCCAGCTTCCCCTTCCGCCCCCCTTTTCCTCCTCTTCGTCTCCCAAGTCCTTTCAGCTTTCTAGCAGTTTCCCTTTAGGCACGTTTCATCACCTTGGCGAGATCAATAGTTTATTGCAGGAGGCGACACAGAGCAGATTGACTAGCTTTTGAGAGTGGAGCATTCGTTGGAGCCTAGCTTCCTTGCAGGCACAACTTCAACCAGATAGCCCGTGGATTAAGGGCCAATTGGTTGTTGCCCAATCCCATCGAGGAGCGAAGGGTGGAGTACAGACACCATGCGAGAGCCTCCTTTTGGACATAGGGTCCTTGTTTGAGATAACGGGTCCACATAGGTAGAGGGATGGTATCTACAAGTTGGCGAAGCCAGGATCCATTGTTGCACATCCCCCCACACGAGACCCTTGCCACATATTTCTTTCGCTCTTTCTCTTAGGTGCCCCCTATCTTCACAAGTGTTGGATGCACGTGAGTGAGTTTGGCAACATGAGGAGTGGTTCCTCCTTCTTTATTCCTTCTATGAGATCCTAGTATTGGAGAAATAAGGAGATGCTCTCCTAGGCATTTTCCCCTATGTAGTGTTGTCGTCGTCTCTGCCAGCTCCTCTACGGTGAGCGGAGTCAACAAGAAAGTCTTAAAGCTACCTTCAATGAGATAATGATCATGGGAGCCATTGCAGAGAGACTGTTTAGAGGGATTAATCCATTTGATTCTTATGAGGGTTGGAGATCCAATAGTCAAGACCCATCACCCTCCTATGGACCCAAGGAGGGTGGGTGACAGATTAGAGATCCGCCAGTGGAGACCCATCACGCATTGTCACCCTCCTAGGGACCCAAGGAGGGTGGTGATAGAATGGAGATCCAACAATGGATACCCATCACCCTATCGGGACCACCTATAAAATTCGCAGAGGATATCAACCGATGAGACCGCAACGCTTCCTCCCTTATTTGATCCATGGCACATAGATGGGTTTTGTTCAGGATCGAAGCATTGTGGACAACATCTTCACTTTTTAGGAGGCAATCACTTAGGCCAGGTTATGCCAGTAGAATCTTATTATTCTCCTTGATTTTGAGAAAGCCTATGACAGGGTGGACTGGGGCTTTTGAGCTTTTTAGAGGGGACGATGTGCAGGATGGGATTTTTGGAGGAGTGGATGCGAGGTGTTTCTAGACTTTACATAGACTCACACAACGAGATTCTCATTGAGGCGATATATTTTTGCTCTCTCACTTGATCCAGTAGGTTATCCACTACAACCTTATATATTTCTATTTGTAGTCGAGGCCATGAGTAGTTTTCTCTCTACTCTCAGGAGATAGGACTTCAAGGACTATGTCTTCCCATCCACGCACAGGAGGAGCTTCTTAATTTTGATTTCGCCTGATGACACAATGGCATACCTATCCAGAGATGAGGAGCACCTCTAGAGATTTGTGGAGATGATAGAGATATTCTATGGTGCAGTAATCTGAAGTGAGTATAGATCAATTGTCATAAGTCGTGTGGATTTTGGGTTGGCTCATTGGCCACCCTAACTTGACATCTAGTTAAGGCTTTTTAGTGGATCTCGGGGTCAAGGCTAAGTCTATTCATACCCAAGATCCCAGTGAGGCTCCTGCCTTTGGGGTTAGTTGTTTGAACATAAGTCAATCTCTAAGTTTCCTAGTGGGACCCATGCTCAAAGCTCCCCATGATATGTGCAGGTAAGGTCCCAGCATGTGACCACTAGGGGTGGGCAAATAGACCAGGGGGTTCCACCATTCTCTTTTGCAAGAGCTCCAAGTCCATGAATATATTGTTGTGTTCATTGTAGAATATGCTGCCACCTTCTCCCTTAAACTCTCTTACAATGTGGTATGAGTGACCAACATAGTGAAGTTGTTCTGTGTTTAATTCCTCCCTATGTAACCAAACTTTTGTAGGTGTTGGAAGTAGCTTTGCTTTAATGCCTTTGGCCTCAAGGAGGGATGACACTGACTTCTGGATGGCATATAATCCTTACAACTGACTCCACTTGAATCCATGGCGGATTAAATATCCGCAGCTGAAAGTATATTGTTGGTTACAAATTCATCCACTATATCTCGTTGAACCACCTTGAACTTCTTCTCTTTTATCATTTCTCTTGCCATTCTTGAAGTCACAAATGGTTTTGGTTGCTTTGCTAGATTAAGATTGGGATTGATATTCTCTTTATCAAGATGTATGACAACCCTTCAAATACAGTATTACTTACTAACGTAGAGAACATATAAATCCCAAAGAAGCCATCTTACCTAACTTTATTCTTTGCAGTTTCGAATGTATCATTTCAAAGAAGGTTCCAATGAACTTTAAGACGGCCGCTTGGGAGAAAATTTACCTCTCTAGCTCAGAGACTACACTTTTATGACTTTTACATTCTCTTTATTTTAATATTTCAAGCTTTTTTCTAGAGAGAGAAATTAAGAATCGATCATTTTCTTAGAAGGCCCTACGAATGACCTCCAAAATGTCCTAATGGTGTTGGTGAAAATGATGTGCAGATGATGTGCAACTCGTGGTGGAAGTCATTAGCCTAGTTCACTTGCAATCCTTGCTTCAAAATGGATGAGTACGGAGAGGCTAGATCAGTTGTATCTATCGGTCCACTTGAGGTTAGTAAGCATGCTCTAACAGGGGTAATCAGGTTAGTAAGCATGCTCTAGTAGGGGTAATCGAGTCAGGGCAAGAGATATCTTCCCAATTCATGCCATCCTTATTGATAGGACCTCTGATAATATCTCTAACCATCCCCTACACACTAACATTTTTATTGGGTTTGGTGGCTCTGGTCAGCAGGTGCAAGGCATCTCAGGCATTGTCGAGATTTAGGACCAGGGTCAAGTCAGCTCCTATCAATGCTGAGATGTGTGTCATTCTTGTTTTTAGGTCCCGCATCTTGACTCACTAGAGACTTGTGCTATTGCTAATACCGAAGCTACCTTGCCATGATATGCATATATGCCAAATATAGTGGTGAAAGTGGTTTTGAGCTTATCCTCATCAGCATGTGCTAAGGTATAGCCCCCAAGTTAGAAGACCTACCAACCTACCTAGCCTCTTTGCTACCTAGTAGCATTTCTGACTATGATAGGTGAGCTTGTGCTCCACCTTCTTCTCTAAATGCTATTGTGGATCATATTCCCTTTGACTTCTTGAAGAAAATCCACTCCCACCAGTGGGGAGAAGTTGTGAGGAGAAGTCGGTGGGTTGCCATTTGATATTTCAAAAGCTTGTGGACTTCCTCTTCTTGGTGGGCATGAGCAGCAATGTGTCAGATGAGGTCTTTTTAATGTTCCTCTACCTACTGCTACCATGATGACGGTGGGGGAGAGGAATGGACAAAGCATTGTAGGGGGCTATGTAGCTATGGTGTGTAGAGGAATCTTGGATAAAAATGGCAAGAGTTTAGCTATGGTGTGTAGAGCAATGTGTCAGATGAGGTCTCTCTAATGTGCCTCTACCTACTGCTACCATGATGACGGTGGGGGAGAGGAATGGACAAAGCATTGTAGGGGGCTATGTAGCTATGGTGTGTAGAGGAATCTTAGATAAAAATGGCAAGAGTTTAGCTAGCTACAGAGTGAATAGTGGAAAATGAGAGGAGGTCCCTAGGTTATATAGGTTTTTCATGGGAACATATGTACACAGGTTGGTATGTACATTTGCAGACCATTCTTGGGAACGTTCATATGAAGAGTGATGTATGTGCTGTGACATGAAAAATTGATATCTTTCATTTTCAATTTTGTGCATATTTTGATGGTTTCTCAATGGTAATAAGGTGGAAGCTTGTCCAAGACGATTGCGGCGCCCACAATGGAATAACGGCGTGGTGATGCGGCGGCTTAGCAGCTACCTTGATAAGAGCATTGTATCTTCAAATATAATGGTTTTACTTGATTTAGGGTGCACACATTGTAAATGCCACAAGTATGCTTGATAAATACTTTGGTATGGTAGATAGGCTAGTGATGTGGAAAATAAAAGTGGGCCTTCATGCTCTCATCGATTTTAATTGTATTATTAATGTAGTATTCACCACACAAGGCTACAAGTTGGGGAGTGTGGAAGGCATGTGGAGGAGTGTGTGTAGGTGAATAATTAGAAAAGATTCTTCTAGAATGCCTATGGAAGAGGAGAATTCCGCCATGTGTAAGTGGGATCTCCACCTACATGCCACTTAGACTTGGCTATTATCTCATCACACTTTCAAAGTCAAAAAGTCTTCAATTTTATAATCAATAGAAGACTTAGCCTAAGAGGACAATTGATGGTGACATCTACCCTTATGTCACTGAAGGGTTGAAGAATTTTATGTTGTAATTTGTAACAATGAAAGAGAGGGTGATTCTCCACCTATAAAAGGAGCCCTCCTCTCCCTTTCAAATCAATGAATGAGCCTCCTCAATTGAGCATTTTGTGTCATTGCCATTCTCTTATCTTCAAACCCTTATTCAAACACTCTCTTTACATGTGAATGTCTCATTTAGCATTAGCTCCTCATGGACCTCTTTGATGATTCATGATGAGTGGGATAAGGAGTTATAATCTTGGTGGGCCTGTGACTTCTCAAGGTAGCCCTTGCCTTATTGCCACCCTCCTTTGGAGGTACCAATGGTTTTAGCGATAATGAGCATGTGGAAAGACTTTGGGGACCATAGGTAAATCTTTACCATTGTCCGCTGAGCAATGTTAACCCTTACCCTCTAGCTTGAATCATGAAGGAGATGAAAGGCAAGAGGCTATGTGAAAATTGAGGTTTCATGCAAAGAGAGGGAAGTGCAGTTTTTATGGTCCAATACCCACATTTCAACCAGTAATTATTCATCACTTGGGTATTGGTTTCTAAAATTGATCATATGGCTAGGAAGCTCTTTATATTCTCTTTCAACTCATATAACTAATTTCTAAATCCTTTACTTCATTGATGATCAGAATTTCTCCCAAAGTTGCTAACTTTTAGGCAAATTTTGGCAGTTTTATAGTCTTGTAGTAAAATGCTCATAACTTTTCGCTCGGTTGCCCGTTTTTTAAAGTTTTTATATAGGGTGAAGCTCTCTTCAAGATCTACGCACCTATTGAATCCTCTTTTGCACAGTCTATATGGATTTAAAACTGTAATTCTCTGTGCATCTCTGTTTTTATAGACTTTTGGCCATTATTTCTTCTTAATCATGATTAATTCCTCCTAATCTCTTATCAAAAGGCAAACCCCATGTGTCTTATCCTCTTGTAAGTGATTGATATATTCTTTTGCTTTAATATGTTCCGTCCAAATCGCCCAATTCGAACGGATAAACCTTACCAACATTCCCCGTATGTTTTCGTTCATATAATTCTGAGTCGGAAGATTTTCTTCCAACAAAGAATTGCCCTCTTGTTTGGAGCTGCCAGACTGGTAGAAATTCTTGCCTCTCCGGAGCCTTTCATCTTTCCTTCCATGAATTCTGATCTCACCTTTGATGTGTATATCTTTATCTTAATCTAGGGAGAGAAAGGGAGGTGAGGAGGCTGTGAGGTTTCATACAAGTGTGTTTTGATTCTAAGAAGTGACCGAAGTCCAAACCCCAACTTTGTGTCACATCTTTTAGTGGAGTTGACGGGTAAGTTTTACTTAGAATTATTCTATTTTAACCTCAAGGTCCCGCATGATTAAAGGAAAGTTATTTTGAAATAAGTAAATTTTCCTTGTTGCTACTCATCTTTTGGTGCAAGATGTTCAACATTCCGGTGTTCCAAGGATCGGAAGGAGAAGACCCAGGGAGTTATCTCCGAGAGTTTAACCGAGCATGCCGCTTGACAGGTTGGTCTATGAAGGAGAGGGCAGAAATACTTCCAGATTTCTTGGAGGGTGTGGCCTTAACTTGGCATGAGGCTTTGCCAGACGAGTCCAAGAATGATTGGGAAAGGTTGACCAAAGCAATGAAGAAGAGATTTGGGACAGTGGAGTCACCAAATGCTTTACTATTACAATTGGATCAGATTTTCCAAAAGGAAGGAGAGTCAGTTTCTGCCTTTTCAGTGAGGTATGAAGCCTTGTTCATCAAATATCAACAAGCTGCTTTACATGTTGTTGCTTCTTCTTCTTCACCTTCTATGGGAGATTCAAAGAGTTCTTTAGCAATAATAGAGCACCTTAAGATGAGCAAGTTTATCAGGGCTTTGGATCCCCGCTTGCATGGAAAAGTTCTTAGCAAAGATCCCACTAATTTTAAAGAGGCTCTTCGTATTGCTTTGAAGAAGGAGGCCACTCTTCATATTGAGTCCACATTCCAATCTTCTTCGAGTGTGCCGACCCCACCACGAGTAGAGATAGCCTCAATATCTTAGGTACAAGCTCCATCCTTGGATCATAACATTGCACAACTTATGGCAGAATTTGCTGATTTGAAGTTACACTTAATCAATGCAAGGCCACCTAGGGTTCCACAAGTTGAGGATAAACCTAGGAATAGAAGTAGTGTCACATGCTATGAATGTCAAAAGAAGGGGCACTATCGCACTGAGTGTCCAAAATTGAGGAAAAGAGAGGATAAAAGTTTAGCACTTTTAGAGGAAACATGCTCAGAAGAAGAAGAGGAAACGTTGATGCCATTAATGGCAAAAAGGGGTCGTAAAATTAGGAGCCAAGAAGAAGAAGAACAAGAAGATAAATCTGAAGAAGAGGAGAAAAATAAGAAGAAGAAGAAGTCGTCTAGGAGAAAAATTGGACAATCTGACTTTCCTCTTAGACAAGGATCTCTTAGTTATGACCTCTTAACAGATCTTAGGGAGAAAACGGCACAAATCACATTTGGGCAGCTTTTGGCACTCTCTCCAAAGCTCAGAAAGGAATGGGGTAAGCTGGCTAGCACAAGGGAATCTAAGAAAAAGAAGAAGAGGGATAATGGGACTCCTATGGTTTAAAAGGTGGATATTGATGTAGGAGATGATGTGCCTGTGATTGATGTCATCATTGAGGGGCAAACAATTTCTAATGCATACATTGATGGAGGTGCATCAATCAATGTTATGAGTGAAAAAACAATGAAAGATGCCGATTTAAAGTTTTCTACTAACTCTCCCTATCGCATCAAACTTGCTGATAATACTAGGGTGAAAACCTGAGCCTTGGAAGGGGAAGCTTCTTCAACCATGTTCAAGAAAGGAGATGTGGACCTCGCTAGTCTTCACCAACAACAGAATGAGCTTCTTTCTTGATGAGTCCATAGCAGGTACTAAAAGGGAGAATTACTTAAAAATGTTGGATGGATTTTCTAACCTTTTACAAACAGCTACTCACAAGTACGCCAAGTTACCCTAGTAGAGCACAAGATTGATCTCAAGCCCCAAAGTAAGCCAGTGGTACAGCGGCTAAGGCATTTGGGAGTAGTGCAAGCAGAGGTGCTTAAGAATGAGGTAACTAATTTGATTGAAGCTGGATTTATTTTTTCAGTAGAGAATTTAGAGTGGATTTCCCCAGTTGTAGTCACTCCCAAAAAGGGTGGAAAATGGCGTGTGTGTGTGTACTTTCGCCCTCTGAATGCATGCACAAAGAGGAATTATTATCCTCTACCCTTTCAGGATGAGATTTTGGATCAAGTTGCAGGTCATGAGTTGTATTCAGTGTGTGATGGATACTCTGGATACTTTCAAATCCGGATTTGTGAAGAAGATCAAAGGAAAACCTCATTTATCACCCCTTGGGGAGTGTATGCCTATAGGGTGATGCCATTTGGTTTGACCAATGCACTAGCAACTTTTCAACGCTTCATGAGTCAGGTATTTGCACCCTACTTAGGAAAGTTTATAAGGGTCTTTTTGGATGATTTTTGCATTTATTCAAGCCGCATGGATCACTTGGAAAAGTTGAGGTTGGCCTTGCATTGATGATGCAAAAGGTTATCTTAATCCTGGAAAATGCCGCTTGGCACGAAGGAAGGTGGTTCTCTTGGGACATGTTATCTCTCTTATCTTCAAACCCTTATTCAAACACTCTCTTTACATGTAAATGTCTCATTTAGCATTAGCTCCTCATGCTTAACCCAATTTTGGACCTCTTTGATGATTCATGAGAAGTGGGATAAGGAGTTATTATCTTGGTGGACCTGTGACTTCTCAAGGTAGCCCTTGCCTTATTGCCGCCCTCCTTTGGAGGTACCAATTTAGATAATGAGCATGTGGAAAGACTTTGGGGACCATAGGTAAATCTTTATGATTGTCCGCTCAGCAATGTTAACCCTTACCCTCTAGCTTGAATCATGAAGGAGATGAAAGGCAAGAGGCTATGTGAAAATTGAGGTTTCATGCAAAGAGAGGGAAGTGTAGTTTTTGTGGTCCAATACCCAAATTTCAACCGGTAACTACTTATCACTCGGGTATTGGTTTCTAAAATTGATCATATGGCTAGGAAGCTCTTTATATTCTCTTTCCATTCATATAACTAATTTCTAAATCCTTTACTTCATTGATGATCAGAATTTCTCCCAAAGTTTCTAACTTTTAGGCGAATTTTGGCAGTTTTATAGTCTTGTAGTAAAATGCTCATAACTTTTCGCTCGGTTGCCCGTTTTTGAAAGTTTTTATATAGGGGTGAATCTCTCTTCAAGCTCTATGCACCTATGTAATCCTCTTTTGCATAGTCTATATGGATTTAAAACTGTAATTCTCTATGTATCTCTATTTTTATAGACTTTTGGCCATTATTTCTTCTTAATCATGATTGATTAATTCCTCCTAATCTCTTATCAAAAGGCAAACCCCATGTGTCTTATCCTCTTGTAAGTGATTGATATATTCTTTTGCTTTAATATGTTCCGTCCAAATCGTCTAATTCAAACGAATGAACCTTACCAACATTCCCCGTATGTTTCCATTCATATAATTCTGAGTCGGAAGATTTTCTTCCAACAAAGAATTGCCCTCTTGTTTGGAGCTGCCAGACTGGTAGAAATTCTTGCTTCTCCAGAGCCTTTCATCTTTCCTTCCATGAATTATGATCTCACCTTTTATGTGTATATCTTTATCTTAATCTAGGGAGAGAAAGGGAGGTGAGGAGTATTAAGAGACTAAGGTTGAGTAGAAGGGTGAGAGAAGGGTGTGAGTGTGAATGGACTTGAGGTCCACTTGTTCACCTATTTTTTAAAGGTGAGGCCATGAGGCATTTTGCATGAGAGCAAGGCCTAGTTGTATGTATAAGCAACTTAATAAGCAAGAGTTCTTTCTTGTATTTTGTGAGTCTCTCTCCTCCACACACTTGATCTATCATGAGCACCACGTTTCTTATCATGGTATCAGAGCTTAGGTGAGTTCAAACTTTGTGGTGTAGAGAATAGGTCAAAATTATCCATTTTTTGCTCATCTCCTTTGTGTGGAGCACAACCTACTGCCCTTGGAGGCCTTCCAGCAGCCGGTAGAGGCAATATCTCTCTGAGATTCTAACTAGGGAAGTGTAGAGGGCTTATGGGCGCATCCATTCGTACGACCAATTGCTTGGATTGGTGTTTCTCCGCGACGCCATTGTCTCTGCAGACAGCCCGGCGCCTGTTTCTACTTCCTGCGCTGGTCGTACAACGATGCTATGCGTGTAGGCCACAATAAGCTAAGCCTTCTTAGGGCTATTGTAGTCCATTGAATGGAGGACTCACAGCTCTGATTTGAGCTCCAGCCATGCACCATAGCGCCGGCAATCAGCAAAAGACCAGGCGCATTTTTTTTTTCCTCTTCCTCAAGCTCTCCATTAAAGCTTGTTTTTTGGGTTTTTGCTCTCTCTAATCATCTCTCCCTTCCACTAATCACTCAAGTGTGAGAGTGCATTAGTATTGCTGGTCCTAATCTTGATTTTGAATTGTTTTTCATCTACATGAGGTAGCCATAAACCTCATACCCGTCAAGCTTCAACACCGACATCAAGTTTTAAGCTTTCAAAGTGATTAAAGTGTGCTTCTAAGCACTAATTGTGTTGTTTAACACTAATCACTTTGTTAATCCAACAAAGGGAGGTTATCTTAAAGTATTTTTAAACACTCATAGTGTTATTAAACACTAATGGTGAGTTAATCACCAAAATAAGTGTATTTGACACTAAAAATGTGCTTTTTAGCACTAATTGTGTTTTATACACACAAATGGTGATATTAATCATCAACTAAAGTGTTGCTAAACACTAAGGTGGTCTTAATCATCAAAGGAGGAGGTCATCTACATTACGGAGGCTCTTCTTCATCAACATGGAGGCCGGGCACACACCATAAGTGCTACATTTCAAGCCTTCATCAACAACCGCTTCTTCCAAAGAGGAATGGTGCAACCATGAATCAATTGCCTTCATCTCATGAGCTAAAGAGGTTGAAGATTTCTGGTCTTTTCATCATCAAACTCAGATTTTTAATGGGTTTTAAACTTGAACACATGTACACTAAGTGTTCATTTACAATGTTTATGTGTATTACCCTTGAGGCCCTTGTTTGTAAGAGGCATAGGCATGCCATAAGCCATATGTTCTTGTTTCCCAAGCCCAAGGCACTTCATTCCGCTGCATATTCTGATTTTTCATCGTATAAGATGAGTTGTAACAATGAGCATAGAATCCCTAAATGCTCTACCTTGTTGGTTGTCATGATTTTAAGCATTTTTTGGCATTAATTTTGTAAGAGGCATTGGCAACACTATGAGCCATGCCCTCTCCTTCTTGAGCCAAAGATGATAATCCTTATTTGTTTGAGTATTTACCTCAACCAATTACTCATTAAGCTTGTAACTTCAAACCCTAAAGGGTATCATTTAACTAACATGCATAAAAGCTATTGTAATTGTGGAGTAGACACTGCCCTTGACCAATGCATAAGGCAAGTGGTAAGACCCTCCCTTTCCCTTCCCCATTTAAATCTACCTCATTACTCATGGAGAAGATATGGTATTCAAGGAAGCATAAAGCATGTTGGCAAACCACTTAAGCAATGGTGGCAGCCTGCTTATGATCATTGTGTGAGAATGGTCAAGGTAGAAAGCATATGGTGGAAGCAATGGCATGTATGTCTCAACCATGTCATCTACAAGAACCCAAGCAAACACAAAGAGTGGGTGCACCGGTGTACATCTTCATCGAGACAACAAATTAAAGACTTAGATGGCATCAATGTAATAGCCTCTAAGGCTCTAGGAACACTTTTGTAAATCCTAGATTACCACACCTATATTCCAAGCCTTGTACGCCTAATGTTATAAAGGCATCTTATGTCCAATACCTCCTATTCCATCCTTCCATAGTTGGTATTGAGGGGGGGTATTAAGAGACTAAGGTTGAGTAGAAGGGTGAGAGAAGGGTGTGAGTGTGAATGGACTTGAGGTCCACTTGTTCACCTATTTAAAGGTGAGGCCATGAGGCATTTTGCATGAGAGCAAGGCCTAGTTGTATGTATAAGCAACTTAATAAGCAAGAGTTCTTTCTTGTATTTTGTGAGTCCCTCTCCTCCACACACTTGATCTATCATGAGCACCACGTTTCTTATCAAGGAGGCTAGGGAGGTGAGGAGGCTAGGGAGGTTTCATACAAGTGTGTTTTGATTCAAAGAAGTGACCGAAGTCCAAACGCCAACTTTGTGTCACAGTGCATTCACAATAACATTGAACATGCATTCATAGATGAAACATGGGCATGCATAGATGAAACATGAAAACATGTGTGTGCATAAGTGAACGTGTGGGTGTAAGTGAACATGCATTCACAGACAAAACATGGGAACATGTGTGCATATATGAAACATGGAAACGTGCATGCACAGAAGTGAATGTGCATTTGCAGAAGGGAGCATGTGTGCAAAGAAGGAAACATCCATGGTTAAAAGAAACATGGGAATGTGTATGCACATAAGTGAACATGTGTGCACAAAAGAGAACGTACTACATGTAACGTTTTTAGGAGATTTTACATGAAAATAGGCCCTTAGTGAATATGTAGGTGTGGTGTCAAGCCATGCTAATGTGGGTGCCATAATTAGTGGTGTTCTGATAATCCTAGTAATGGGTTGTACCATGGACCAAGTTTTCACCCCACATCATGGTCCCCCATCCTGAGATGTACCGAGAAAGCTAATAATTAGAGGACTAATTACATGATTAGAATTGGCTTCTGTGCGGAGTCTCCTTCACAAGTCTCCATCAGTTTTTCTTTCTTATATCTCTACATTCCTCAACTATTTTTATTGCTTTCTTTGACATTTTTTATTAGCTTTGGGATGGATACCCTACTTCTTTGACATGGGCAAGGTACTTGTGTTTTGCCCATTTTCACTTTTAATTATAGAAGAGAATAAGCTCTTAAGGTCGATGTGGAAGGAGTATCCTACTCAGAGTATGCTTGGTTGGTTACATGGCTCTTTAACCTTTCCCTTACCCTTTGCTAGGATTGAGCATGGGGTTCTAGTAGTAACGGTAGCCTTGGGATACCATTACCATCTTGCCTTGGTGCTTTTTGTGATGGTGACCAAAGAATTTGGGGGGGGTAATGATGGTGTGAATTTCGATACCCAAATGTTCTTGTTACCTTCATAATACCATTGAGCCACTAGAAGAGAATGAGGTACCCACCATCTTTTGGTAGCAATCCTCCCCATAAGGGTTGCCTTCTTGATGAATTGGTTTAGTCTATGATACTTTCTAATAATGAGGTACCCACCATCTTTTGGTATCAATCCTCCCCATCAAGGTTGCCTTCTTGATGAATTGGTTTAGTCTATGATCCTTTCTAATGAACCATGTTTTCGGTTTAGGGCTTAGTTTTGTTGTCTTGCAATGCGGTCCATTTGGTGGCGTGGATGTCATTGGCTTATGCATTCAGAATTTCTTTTCCCCTCCATAGTAAACTTGTGCCTAGAACATTTCTTTTGGCATCCCATCATTTGCCACCCTCATTATGGAAACATTGGTGTTGCTAGGCGGGCTTGGGTACTTGCTGCGACTCTGATTCTATAAGGTTAGAAATGTTAGTATCATGGGAGTTAGTTGGGTTAGTTATCGAGAGGCCAGTTGTGTCAAGGGATTTGTGAAAACAAGGGTTGATCTGGTGTGGATGAAGCTTTTGAACGAAACTTGGTTACTTACCCCAGCAGTGGCCAACAAGTAAAGGATCGGCTTGTTTTTAAATGGCATGATCGGAGTATGGGTTCCCTTTGTGGTGGGAACTCAGTTGCCTCTAATACCTCCTTGTTGGGAGAATGGTTATTTGGTGTTGAGATTTTGAAGGACGACATGGGCTCCTTTTTTGTGAATAGTTACATGTCCCAAGGCTTGGTTATAGTTCCTGAGTCCCAATCAATTTGTCATCAATTATACCTCATCTGTCCTCATCCAAGAAGCACTTCTTCACACATGGTACCTATAGGCATGACATAGAACTTCCCTTACAAGGGGCTATTCCCAATGTGAAACATGGCTATGCATGTGATTTTTAAAGCATTTACTCCTTCCATTCATGCTTTTGCGGGAGTCAACGATGGTTTCTATACTCATGGGACATCAGGTTATGGCTATAGCACCCATGTGTGTCAAATGACTGCTAGCATTTGTTCTAGACTAGTTTCTGTTGTGGTGCCGCAGCTAGAGTCTAGCAAGCTTCATCTCCCAATATTCCTCTTTTAGGTCAGCTTCTTGGACCATGTTAATGGAGATGTGCTACAAATTTTATTGCCTAGCTTGCTCTGTGATGGGCCTCTCGTTTCATATAGCAACCTCTTTTATTATTTCCTCTTTCTTCTGGTGAATGGCCTTCAAAAAGCATTTACAGTTAAAGGACCATAGTAGTGTCTAAGTTTGCTTACTGTTGAAGAATCCTTTTACCTCCACATTGTCAAGTGCTTCGATGTGTGCTGATCCTTGAGGGGTGAGTTCACACACATCGGGACAAATTCCACAACCTATATAGAGTGGTACTAGCCACTATGGACTGGCCAGTGTAGTTGCCATAGCCTTCTTGATGGGACACACTACCACCCTGTGAGGTTCCTTACAGTGATAGTACTATTGTTATGTGCACATTATATGTGCACATACTAGGAGGCTAACCCACATAAGGCTTGTGAGCATGGGAGCATGGGAACAAGATCTAGTGGAGCATAGGTTAGGGCTAACCTTAAGGGTTGAGGTTAGGGTCAGGCATCCACCAAGGGTCACACATGGGAAATGGAGAGTCAAGAGTCACTTGAGGACCCTCCTATATAATAGGGACATGGGGCACACTCAAGTGAGGCTGGGATATGTTATGTTGTCTTGTGTAGAGGATTGTATCTTCTCACCTACTATTTCACACTATAGCTACATGCTATTGTATTGGAGTATGGGACATCAAGGTAAAGGTATGAGGTACTTCATTGTAATTCATGTGTGCATCCCTTGGGCTCGAGGGTGGTTGGGTGGATGAGTTTATGCCTGGTTTATGCATGTTTATGCATGACAATTATCTAGAGAGATCTTAGGGTTTTAACAACTATAGTGGCATACGAGATCCTAAGGTTGTCCCGCCTCTACTTGATTGTACTATGACTATATATATAGGGTAGACACTTTCACCATCCTAAACATAGTGACTTGGGATTTTACTTGGAGGAATCTAGGCCTCTAGTGATTCTAGGTAGTTAGTACCTCCCCCCCATTCCCTCTTCCTCTCCCTCAGGTATTTCCATTAGGGTCAATTGGTTTATGGGGGGTCACTCTAGGAGGGTACTTTTTTTTGGCGAGCAATTATGGACGAGCAATCTTGTGAAATTGGCGACGAGTAGTCTTGTGAAATTGGCGAGCGGTTGAAATTGTAACACATGGGTACCTCTTGTTCCCTACTCTCTTTCAATCTCTCTCTCTCACACACACACACAATTCACATGTTGACCCTCTCTCTCTTTCAATCTCTCTCTCACACACACACACACACACAATTCACATGTTGACCCTCTTTGCAAGATATCGATAAAACTCGCTTCCATACAGGAGCATTGAATATAAATTCCATGAAAAACACTTGAAATCAGAACACATAGGACATCTCTCTCTCTCTCTCTCTCTCTCTCTCTCTCTCTCTCTCTCTCTCTCTCTCTCTCTCTCTCTCTCTATATATATATATATATATATATATATATATATATATATATTGACACATTTCAAACTTTTTCAAGATATTGATAAAAGTCACTTCCATACATGAGAACGTGAATACAAAATCAATGGAAAACAACAATAAATGTTTTTAGCAACCAATGACATGATCATATCTATGACTTATATTCCATGTGAGGCACCAGCACTACTTGAAGTTGTATGATCTTGTTGGTTTATGTTGGGTCATGGAGGTCCCCCCCTAATTTGGATACTGATATGGGTTGGTTAAGGTGGGTTTGGTATACCATAAGGGTATGGCATCATTGGCTGGCATCATTTCTACTCCTAGTGGTGGTGGATAGTAAGAAAGTTGTCGAGATGTAGAAGTAGCACCACGTGGTACATATGAAGGTTCCTCCAACAAAATTTGAGGTTGCATGCTTGCTTGAATAATTTTCTTAGATTCTTTACCTTGAAACCACGTGGAACCCAGGTCTATGAACCCAGGTCTATGGGCACATCTTGCAAATGAGCTAACTCCTGATTATAGCACAGCCAATCATTTTCTATGCTTATAAAATGTCAGCGAAGCTCCTTGCATGCCTTACCCATGACACCAGTGCCTACAAAGAAATCTAGTACTAGTTCCCCATCCATTTTGAAAGTACCAAGGATCCACCTACCAAAATGAAGAAAAACATAAGATCAATGTCTTACATTGTATGGAATCATAACCAATAAAAAATGTGTAGTGTTTATTCTATACCTTGTTGCAATCTCAATGGGTCGCTCAGCTGCACCCCATAGTGGTTGATTATATGTCCCCCTAATATGAGTGGCATGTTTACCTTTTAGGTGGAGTGACTCACACACGAGGTCAGTGTAGTGTGTAAACCCAGAGGTTGTAGCAGATGTATCCTTACCGTTCACTCTCATATATGTTAGAGGTCGGACGCTTGGTGGGTGTCAAACAAATACCCCAATAATCAACATTACTACCTATACACTCATGACATACACCTCGTTTATTTGAATAATAATTTAGAGTTTTATTTTAACTTCCCAATACTAGAAGAAAAGAAAGTTGTGGTTCATACCCCTTTAAAATCTATCTCATCAGAGCGCAGTAGCTCTCTTGCAACTCAAGATATAAAGTGCGTTGTAGAGAAAGATCATGAGCTCTGGCTGTCTCCACCGCATCACCAAAATGATCACCCACAAGTCCTTCTTTCGAGACTTCTAAATATATGCCATTATCCTCAACCTCACACAACACCCACTCATCAGCTGCTGCTGCTGTGAGACCCCTGCCCCCTCCACAGTGCCCTCCAAGGGCGTTGGGCGGCGGAAGCAGCATCAGCCTCTTGTTGAGATATCGAGCTCGTCTAGTGAGGTGGTGGCCACTGCTGACCCTCCTGGGGGATAGGCCCCACACTTACACCACTGGCATGGTTAGTGAGATCATGGGAGATATGCGGCCAGTGGGATGACAGGCTGTGTGACAGCCATTCTAGAGACTGGCATAGTTATAGCGCCAACTCATTTAGTCGGGTTCACACTATAGAGAACCCGTGTATGTATTGGTTGAGTACCTTTCATATTATGTGTACTCTTATCTTATATATGGTGTGTTGAGTGTTGAGTAGAGAAGAAGAAGATTTTCAGCCTCTCACCTTGTGTGTTCTCTATTAGGGTTTTGTGAGTGTGTGTGTGTGCTTGCAAGAGCTCAAGCTCTCTTCCCCCCTGCATCTTTTCATGGTATCAGAGCCTGGTTCATGCTAAGGGCTGAGCTGCAAGCAAGAGAACACAGGAAGCGGTACAAGGGTAAGAGCTTCAACTACTCTTCCCTATTTGTGTTGGTGACTACACCCTTGTCGGGAGCTCTACGGGAGGCATCGGCAACGATCTCTGATTGAGGAGCTTTCTTCGTGGGAGTAAAGCTATAGGGCAACTATTCTGTCCTATCGGACCTAGTTTTCAGGGCCGAAAACGCATTTCGAGCACGTCTGGACCTCCGTTTTTCAGAAAGCAGGCGATTTTGAATACCACGGGTAAGTCATCGATTCTCTGCAAAACTCTGCTTTAAGAACTGCAGGAAGACAGATTGACTGTGCAAACACTGTGGGTGCTGCAAAGAGGTCTACAGTTGCCATTGGGTGTATGTATGCACATTGAAGTCACTAGTTGTGACATTTGAGAGTACTACAGTACCGCTGCAGAAAATACAACAGTTGTGCAGGAAAAACCAGAGTGCAGTTTCTGGTAAAATTGTGTGTTTGGCAAGATGTCAAATGATGGGATAACTCAGATTGTGGCTGAGAAGCTGGATAAGAATAACTTCCATGCTTGGAGGTTCAGGTTGACGAATTTCTTGATGGGAAAAGGCTATTGGGACTACATAGAAGGTGAGCATGAAGAGGCACCGGAGATACCGGACATAAATCCGACTGCTGCAGATGTGAAAGAGTTTGAAGATTGGAACCAAGGAGCCAGGAAGGTTATGTATTGGCTATCCATTAGTATACATGACACTATGATTGGGCACATTCAGGATGCCAAGTCCCCCAAGGAGGCGTGGGACACCTTGGTAAAGCTCTATGAAACAAATACCAAGGCACGTAAGATACAGTTGAAGAATGAACTTCATACTGTGGAGAAAAAGAGCATGTCTGTGAATGACTATGCGTTGAAGATAAAGGGTATTGTGGAATCCCTTGCATCTATTGGTGTGTCAGTAGATGATGATGATAAGGTGGAGGTCTGTCTACGTGGTCTACAAGGCGTTCAAGACGTCTATTCAGACTCGGGAAAACATTCCCAACTTTACAGATTTGGTGTCTATGCTGATTATCGAAGAGAAGAGCTTGGGTGAAGACCAACAGTCTTCACAAAGCAAAAATAATTCAGAGCAATAGGCCTTCTACACGAGTTCAGGAAGAGGACGAGGTAGAGGAGGCCGTGGACGCGGTTAAGGAGGTGGCCGAACAGGTAATCAGAATTATGGTCAATAGCAGCAACAATAACAACAATCCCAGAATCAACAACAACAACAACAACACGCAGGTGGAAGAGGCAAATTTAGAGGCAGGGGGAGTCAAAGAGGCCGTGGAAATTGGCAAAGGCAATATAATGATGCACGTGAATGCTATTATTGTGGTAAGCCTGGACATGTGCAGGCAGAATGTTATAAGAAGCAGGCTGACATGCAAAATGGGAAAGTGCAGCAAAACAACTATGCATCCTCAAGCAGAAATAATGAGGATAATGAAAGGTTGTTTGTTATGCAGCATGTCGTGAATGCCATGTCTGAAAATGTAGATGCAGCACAAAAAGATAATGTATGGTATGTGGATTCAGGCACTTCGAACCACATGACGAGTCATGGGGAGTGGTTCAAGGAGATGAAAAACCCGGAAAGACCAGGTTTTGTGGAAATAGGGGATGACACTGCTCATCCAATTGCCCACGTTGGAGATGTGCCATTGTCTATGCAGGATGGCAAAGTGAAGTACCTTGCAGTTGTACTTCATGTACCGAACATAACAAAGAATCTGGTTTCAGTTGGCGAGATGATTGAGCAGGGTTTGCAGGTTTGGTTTAACCCTGATGGGTGTTATGTTGAAGATTTCAAAGACAAGTGCAGGTTGGTTGCAAAAGGCAACAGAGTGGGCAGAATGTTTACGTTGAATGTAGACACGCCTGAAATGAGTGTTGCGATGTTTGCAAATGGTTCAGGAATTGTTGCAGACACAGACATTTGGCATAAAAGGATTGGACATGTAAATGTGCAGAGATTGAAGTCTATGCAGACAAAAGGAATTGTGACAGGGCTGCCAAAATTTAAAGTGGAAGGTATGCAGAAAATATGTGAAGCATGCCAATTTGGGAAGCAAACAAAGCATGTGTTTCCACGTAACAGATATGTGAGCAGAAATGCACTAGATGTTGTGCATTCAGATGTATGGGGTCCTACGAAGACCATATCTATGGGAGGCTGCAGGTATTATGTGACTTTCATTGATGACCACACAAGGAAAGTGTGGGTATATTTCATGAAGGAGAAGAGTGAGGTGTTCACTCACTTTCAGAATTTCAGAGTTTTAGTTGAAAAGCAAACAGGGAAATATGTAAAGTGCCTAAGGTCAGATGGAGGGGGAGAGTACTTCTCCAATGAGTTCTCTGAATTTTTGAAGAAGAATGGTATTCGGAGACAATTTACATGCAGATACACTCCGCAGCAAAATGGAGTTGCTGAGCAGAAAAATAGGCACATTGCTGAGATTGCGCGAGCATTGATGGAAGAGAAGAATATGCCGCATTGCTGTTGGGCTGAGGCTGTTTCTACAGCAGTATACATCATGAACAGGACTCCAACAGCCATACATGATGTAACTCCAGAGGAGAGGTTTACTGGCAGAAAACCAGATTTGTCTCATCTGAAAGTCTTTGGATGCATTGCATATGTGCATGTGCCAGATGAGCTAAGAACTAAGCTGGACCCGCCGAAACTTGAAAAATGTGTGTTTATTGGATATTCCCTTGAGCAAAAGGGATACATGTGTTATAACCCTGCTACACGTGAGCTGAGGGTAAGCAGGGATGTTGTCTTTGATGAGATGAGCAGCTGGTATGCTGCTAAAAAAGAAGCTATTGGGGTTGATTTGAGTGGAAGTGTGGTTGCACAGAATGCAGGTCAGCAATCACAGTCTTTGAGTGGACCAGGAGAGTCCTCATCTACTAGTGGGTCTGTTGATAGACCATGGAGTGGCAGGCTGCGTCATAATACCAGCCCTACAAATGTGATTAGTACATCATGTAAAGGAAAAGAGAAAGTGGTTGAGCCCCTTGGTATGCCTGACATTTCTACAGGGCATTCTCATGTTGATGGAGAGTCTAGTGGCTCAGATATGAGCCTTGATGAAGGAGCTTGGGATCCCAGCTATGAGAACACCTGGTGTAAAGAAGGCTATGGAAGCCATGAATGAAAAGCTGCGAAGATCTGGGAGAGTGAAAAATCATGTGCAGAGATTTACCTATGATGGTTATGTGGCACATCACTATGCATATATGGCAAAGGTTGTGCAGGTTGTTGAGCCCACGTGCATTGATAAGGCTATTGGAAATGTGTGTTGGGAGAAAGCTATGGATGAGGAGATGGATGCACTATATGGAAATGAGACTTGGGATTTAGTGCGATTGCCTGAAGGCAAGAAAGCCATTGGATGCAAGTGGGTGTACAAAGTTAAACATAACAGTGATGGAAGCATAAATAGGTACAAGGCTAGATTGGTAGCCAAAGGATATGCGCAGACATATGGGATTGATTATGAGGAAACTTTCAGCCCAGTTGCCAAGATGGCAACGGTGAGAGTTGTGATAGTAGTGGCTGCGTCAAAGCAATGGTCTTTACATCAGATGGATGTAAAGAATGCATTCTTGCATGGGGATTTGCAAGAAGAGGTGTATATGTTGCAGCCACTTGGTTATGAGGATGTGGGTCACCCCGAGCATGTTTGCAGGTTGAAGAAAGCCTTGTATGGCTTAAAGCAAGCACCAAGAGCATGGTCTGACAAGATTTCTGAATATCTTGTCACTATTGGCTTTCATGTAGCCAATGCAGATTTCTCATTGTATGTGAGACATGGTGATAGAGAAGTTCTGCTTGTTGTCATCTATGTAGATGACTTGATCATTACGGGGGACCATGATGCAGAGATCTTTGATGTAAAGATCTTGCTAAGACAGAAGTTTGAGATGAAGGATCTGGGGGAGCTCAGATATTTCTTGGGCATTGAGGTGATTAGGTCACCACATGGTATTGGATTACTGCAGAGACAGTATGGCTTGGACATGTTGTCCAAGTATGGTATGACAGGCTGTAAGCCTATTTCTGTGCCATTGGATCAGAATGGCAAGTTGAGTGCAGATTCAGGAGAGATCTTGGAGGATCCTACTATGTATAGGCGCATAGTAGGAAGTTTGATCTACATGACGATCACCAGACCAGATTTGAGCTATGCTGTTGGGTTGGTGAGTCAGTTTATGCAGGTTCCACGGAAACCGCATTTGGATGCAGTGAGACGCATACTGAGGTATGTGAAGTCTACTTTGCATTGTGGACTATTCTATGAGACTGGGATAGAGATATGTGTACATGGGTACACAGATGCTGATTGGGTTGGTAGTATCTCAGACAGAAGATCATGGGTACACAGATGCTGATTGGGTTGGTAGTATCTCAGATAGAAGATCTACCAGTGGCTTCATGTTTTCTTTGGGGAGTGCTGCTGTGACTTGGAGCAGCAAGAAGCAGCCTACGGTTGCTCTATTGAGTACAGAGGCCGAGTACAGAGGAGCTGCTATGGCAGCATGTGAGGTAGCTTGGTTGAGGAAGCTACTTGCAGATTTGGGTCTATCAGTGGATAGACAAGTTGTCATTTTCTGTGACAACATTAGCAGTATACAGTTGGCCAAGAACCCAGTCTTTCATGCTCGTACGAAGCACATAGAGGTCCACTACCACTTCGTCAACGAGAAGGTCTTAGCAGGAGACCTTGACCTTGTTTATGTCAGCACCCACAGAGGATCAGGTAGCTGACATCTTCACCAAAGCATTGGGTACAGAGAAGCTCCGCAGATTCAGGGCTTCGCTTGGTGTACATGAGATGGAGTTGCGCTCGAGGGGGAGTGTTGAGATATCGAGCTCGTCTAGTGAGGCGGTGGCCACTGATGATGATGATGACCCGCCTGGGGGATAGGCCCCACACTTACACCACTGGCATGGTTGGTGAGATCATGGGAAATATGCGGCCAGTGGGATGACAGGCTGTGTGACAGCCATTCTAGAGACTGGCATAGTTATAGCGCCAGCTCATTTAGTCGGGTTCACACTATAGAGAACCCGTGTATGTATTGGTTGAGTACCTTTCATATTATGTGTACTCTTATCTTATATATGGTGTGTTGAGTGTTGAGTAGAGAAGAAGAAGATTTTCAGCCTCTCACCTTGTGTGTTCTCTATTAGGGTTTTGTGAGTGTGTGTGTGTGCTTGCAAGAGCTCAAGCTCTCTTCCCCCCTGCATCTTTTCACCTCTCACGCGGGGTAGGGATCCACACTCAAGGCCTCACCCACGGATATCCGGACAAAAGACTAGCCCGATCGTTCCTCCAAAATCGAGCCTGGAAAAACTTCCCTCACCCAGAAGGCATGGGCGATTCTGCCAGGAAAATCATCTAACGGGAGAATTAATCTAACGAGTCAAAGTCTTAACTATTCAAACTGATCCGATCAAACCCAAAGTCACATGGTCAGATCAAAGAAGAGACTTGCACTTGGTCCATAGAATCATTGCTTTTTTTCTCCTTTAACGAGGCACAGTCGCCGCTGATCCCCTCCCATAGAACAAGGGTCTTCCGGAGACTTACTCTAGCTAACGTAACTAATCATTTACTTATTTGTATCACAGGAATCCCCCCATCCAGCCTACCCCAACCGTCCCATGGGTTAGCCAACCGCCCAACTACTGTATTGGTGGGATTCCTTTATGAACATTTGGTTATGTTTTGCCCGAGTACCAAGGAAAAGAGTTCCCAAGCCCCCTAGCCGACGTTTCATGCAAAATTTAAGGTAGGCATACCACGTACACACCCAATATGAACCCCATTATAACAGATTCGCCTGTCTTTCAATGAAAATCATAGTATTACTGATCATAATCCTCCAAAATATTGAGTCCATTGTATTACAAAATATATCATCTAGACTCTCCGTTGAAGACCAGCTCGAGCCAACCAACAAGATCCAATATCAAAATTTGATTCACAAAAGTCATTCTTTTTAGTCCATCCGAATCTTCCTTGACGCACGCATGGGTGTCCTAGCAACCGCCAACCCTTGCATCATATAGTCAGAACCCTCTAGGATCCTACTTAGGTGTCCTAGCACTTCACTCAGGGACCGCTTCGTCGGTCCTCACCCATCATACCGGAAGCGCACCATTTTAACCATACCGAGGCTGGTCAAGACCTCGGCAGGCTTTGCC
The DNA here is from genome assembly GCF_041138505.1 of Cibotium barometz. Lineage (NCBI taxonomy): Eukaryota > Viridiplantae > Streptophyta > Polypodiopsida > Cyatheales > Cibotiaceae > Cibotium > Cibotium barometz. Next base: position 49,458,099 of record NC_141083.1, read on the forward strand.
CCGTGAGCGACGTCCCTTGACGACTCCCTGCCAACTCTTGCAATGAACCTCTTCTTAGTTAAGCACATACCAAATGCTTCCTCCAGCATTCTAGCGTAAAATAGTCCTTTAAAAGAAAATAGAGGTTCTATGCAAGTAAAATTCTTGGTTTGAGATTGGTTCCACAAAACCCTTTTTCCTTAATCCATATTTTCATAATGAGAATCATTGATCTCTCATCAGGGTAATCTACCCATCATTTGACTGAATGTCCAACTAGATTCTTGGTGATTTCAATCAAGGAAAAACTAGGTTAATTCAACGGTAGTTTATTCTTTGTATTTAGGAAGAACTGGAATTGATCATCATGAAGTTTTTGCTTGATTCAGATCAAGAGATGGACAAGTAGTTTACTAACCGTCCCTCTCACAGTCGTGGTCTAACCAAAATCATTCGGTTTAGTTCTAGCTTTGATTCTAAGGATTTTCTTCAGATAAACATCTACTGTACGTCTAACCATAAGAAAATTCCAACTTTAAGGATTTCATTCCTTCTTAACCATAATAGATTTAAAAATGGTTTTATATGCGAATATCGGATTTTTATGAAAATACTATTCTTCCATTTAATCTAATTTTGGTAAAATATCAATTTGGTGAATTATCCACATAAATATCTAAAGATTCTTTCTACCAATTTAATTTATCGACTCTAGTTCCCTAGGTGGAATTATGGTGAAAATTCCTCTTTTGTCACCAAAATTTAATTCAAACCTTTCTCTACTTAAATACCATAAAAATTCTTCTTTTTAATTAAATACAATTATCCTTTTTGTTGAATATGCTTAAAATTCCTCTTTTTCTCATTTAATGATTGAATTCTAAATGTCATGGGAATTCCTCTTTTATCATAAAATAAATTTATTTAAAATTTCTTTTTAAATTAAATAAAAATATCCATTAATTAAAATATTTCAAGAATTCCACTTTTGCCATTTAAATGATTGAATTCCAAATGTTATGGAAATTCCTCTTTTATCATTTAAATTTTCTCATGCATAAAATAAATTTATCTAAAATTTCTTTTTAAATTAAATAAAAATATCCATTAATTCAAATATGCCAAGAATTCCACTTTTACCATTTAAATATTTGAATTTTCCAAATGTCATGGGAATTCCTCTTTTATCATTTAAATTTTCTCATGCATAAAATAAATTTATCTAAAATTTCTTATTAAATTAAATAAAAATATCCATTAATTCAAATATGCCAAGAATTCCACTTTTACCATTTAAATGATAGAATTTCAAATGTCATGGAAATTCCTTTTTTATCATTTAAATTTTCTCATGCACAAAATAAATTTATCTGAAATTTCTCTTAATAAAAATATGCATTATTTTAATATACCAAAATTTATCTTTTTCTATTTAATTACATGGATCTCCATTATCATGGGAATTCCTCTTTTCGCATAAAAATAAAATTACCAAAAATTTCTCTTTTCTTTAATTAATTTATTCATGCATAAACACTAAAAATTAGTTTCTCACATGAATATGATGAAAATCATTCTTTTAGCATAGGATGACTAATCCTAGAATATGGTAGGACGTTCTCTTTTAGCATTATGCATAAAAATAAGATATGTTTTATTTTCTAAAATTTTTGCCATAGCTTACTGATAATTTTCAATATTTCTAGAAAGAATAAGACTTTGTAATATAAATATGATAGAAGAACTATCCTTAACTTAATTCCAAAGTATGGAGTTAAATCGTAAATTTACCATAATTTTATTAACATAAAAGCATAAAATGATTTAGACCAGTTTAGCTCCCATTTTGATTCAGTTTAATCGAGGAGAGAGGAGAGATAAAAAAATATCTCAATATTTGTGAATTAAAAACCCTCCCACACATGTGAAAGAGGCGCCTACCTCAAAGGTCCGCCTCTCCTTACCAAGGTGTCAAAAATTCATCATTCCTATAAAATATCTTATTTTTTTAGTAATATCTCTTAATTTTTAACTAATAAACCTTGTACTCAGTCAACTCTTCATCCTATGTGAGCATTTACTCATTTTTGGGTATTTTCTTTTATTCATTGGATTTATCTCATCCTAACACTTGGATTAATCCTAGTGGCCCATTGGAACCTTAATTGGACCATAATCCAAAAATTTTTAAAAATCTAGTCCCTTAGGCTAAGGTCACTTATATCATTTTTAATTGATTTCTAATGCACCTTGGAGAATTTATTTTAAACTTCTGTTTGAGGAAAATATATTTTTGATATTAGGAGAATTTTCATATCCAAAAGTATCTCAATATTGAATTACCTCTCTCTAGAATTTGTTATCTCTCTAGGCAAAAACAAGAAAAAATACTATTTTCTTGCATTCAAAAACAGGGAATGATTATAGGGGATTGAGGTAAAAGCTTATTCATTATTCAGGCTGAGGAGGAATCTTGCATCCTCTCCCACTTGAAAAATGCGAGATGTTCTCATCTCGCAAAGTGGGGGTAATCTTTTGCCAACTCTTCTTCTTTCTCTTAGGTGGCGTCTTCTAGAGGGAAGAACTTCCACCTTACTAAAAATTCTCTGAGGACTCTGCTCCTGAGAACCTTCTCCCAAACATCAAAGATTTCTTCAAGTTAGAGTACCATCTGGCCTTGTGTCAGAGAAATCAATTGTTTATCATCAAGCACGCGACTCGAGCTGGGTACATATTTCTTAAGCAAACTGACGTAGAATACATTATGTACCTTGAGATATGGAGGCAGAAGAAGTTTATAGGCTAGATTTCCCACTTTCTTTATAATAGCATACGGTCCACAGTATCTGGGAGAGAGCTTCTTGTACTTCCCTAAAGATAAAGAACTTCTTTTTGGTTGTACTCGAATGAAGACCATATCTGATTCTTCAAACTCTCTCTCTGATCTCTTTTTATCTGCATACTACTTTTGCCTATCTTGGGCTGCCTTAATATCTTTATGGATTGATTGCATTCGCTGGTCCATGTCATCAAGCATTTGTCTGGATATTTCAACTCTAATCAATGGGTTAGACCAAGTCAACGGTGTCAGGAAATCTTGTCCATACAAAGCTTTGAAAGGACTCATCCCAATGCTTCGATGATAAGAAGCATTGTAAGAAAAATCCACTGGATGTATATGGCTTAACCACTTCTTGGGTTCCCTACTTGCAGCATGACCAAAGGATATCTTCTATTACCTAATTCACTCTTTCAGTCTGGCCATCTGTTTCGGGGTGATAGGCTGTACTGAGATCCAAGAAAGTTCCTACTGCTTCGAAGAATGCAGTCCAGAATTCACTCTTTCAGTCTGGATGTATATGGCTTAACCACTTCTTGGGTTCCCTACTGCAGCATGACCAAAGGATATCTTCTATTACCTAATTGACTCTTTCAGTCTGGCCATCTGTTTCGGGGTGATAGGCTGTACTGAGATCCAAGAAAGTTCCTACTGCTTCGAAGAATGCAGTCCAGAATTTTGATGTGAACTTGGGATCTCTGTCACTTATATCCTCCGGGTGGTGGGTAAGCCATGCAATCTGAAGATCTCTTTAAGGAAAACTCTGGCAACATCCACTGCAGTGTATGTTTCTTTCACTGGAATCAAATGGGCAACTTTGGTTAGTCTGTCAACTACCACAAAAATGGAGTTGTAACCTAATTGCACTGAAGGTAATCCAGTGAACAGTTCATACTGATACATTCCCACTTCATCTGTGGAATGTCTAGAGGTTGCAATTTCCCTGGCATCTTGACTCTCTGACACATTAAGCATTTTCGCACATGATCAATCCCTTTTTAGTCCTGGCCACCAGAAGAAGTTTTTCTTCACAGATATATAGGTTTTTATAAACCCTAGATGTCCAGCTATCAGGCTATCATGGGCTTCTCTCAGAATTCTTCCCTTTATTCCCTCATCATTGGGGAATGCATAGCCGATTATTATAGTACATGCATCCTTCATCCAATTTGTACCCAAGAACTTGACTCATTTCTTGAGGAGTCTTGCTTTCCTACATCAGAAGGGTAGCAATAGTAGGGGCAAAGAATTTGTCCTGCATGATTTTCTCCCTTACTTCACTGATTAATGGATTTGACACCACTGTAATTGCAAGCAAGGAGGCTTTTCTACTGAGCGCATTTACCACACCACATTTTCTTTCCCCGGCCGATACTTAATTTCAAAATTGAATCCCTGCAAGGTCTACATCCATCTCCTTTGACACATGTTGAGATCCCTTTGGGTGAAGATCCACTTTAGACTTTGATGATCTTTCATCAAGGTGAACCTTTGTCCTCCCAAAAGATGATGTCTCCACCCACAACTTCAGAGCATACACTACTAAGAGTAACTCCAAGTCATGGAAGGCATAATTTCTCTCATGTGTTCTGAGTTTTTTGGATTCATAGGCCATTGCATGACCTTCCTGCATAAGAGCACCGCCTAAGGCAAACCCACTGGCATCAGTAACTACCTCAAAAGGTTTGGTAAAATCTGGCAACTTAAGGACAGGTTTGGTTACTAAGGCTGTCTTCAGTTTATCAAAAGCACTCTGACACATTGCAGTCCGCTGAAATAGGGTACTCTTCTTGAGAAGGTTAGTTAAAGGGGATGCTATCTGAGCATACCTTGGTATAAAGATCCTATACCATACCTAGGCATAAAGATCCTATACCATCTGGTTAATCCTAGAAATCCTCTGATTTCCTTTACCGTCTTGGGTTCCGGCCATTCTACGACTACTTAGATCTTTGCAAGGTCAAGAGAAATCCCATCTTTTGACACTATGAATACCAAGTATTCCACCTGGTCAACAAAAAAAGAACACTTGCTCTTTTTTGCAAAGAGTTGGTGTTTCCTTAGGATTTCGGTGTTTCCTTAGGATTTCGGTGTTTCCTTAGGATTTCCAAGACCTTGCGCACATGATCTTCATGATCTGCAGTATTCTTTGAGTATACCAAGATATCATCAAAGAAGACAAGAACAAAATCATCCAAGTATTCTCTAAGAATATCTTGCATAAGATGATTAATTGTCCTCGCCAGGGCATTAGTCAATCCAAACGGCATGACCGTGAACTCATAATGCCCATAGCGAGTATTGAATGTTGTCTTTGGGATGTCCTGCTCCTTGATTCTGATCTGGTAATACTCGGATTTGAGATCTATCTCTTTGTGAACATTTGGGTCCCACTTAAGCAATCCAGAAGTTCATCAATCCTAGGGATAGGATACTTATTTTTAATTGTTAATTGATTCAATCCTCTGTAGTCCATACAAAGTCTTAACGTTCCATCTTTCTTCTTTTGAAAGAGAGCGGGTGCACCCCAAGGTGAGACACTGGGTCTGAGGAATCCCTGCTCTAACAGTTGTCTTAACTGCTCTTTAAGTTCTATGGCTTCAGGGACTTGCATTTTGTATGCACGATGCACTGGGGCTGAGCTCCTGGGGTTAACTCGATCTCATGATCAACCTCACGAGACAGAGGCATCTCAGTCAGCTCTTTAGGGAACACATCTGCATACTAACTAAACCATTCTGGTTCTTTAGCCTTGCATTTTCGGATTCATCTTAACGACATAAACAGCTTGCCTCTTTCTGAGCCCTTTTAATAATTTAGAAGCCTTGACTAATTGCAGCACTGTGGGGGGGATCCAAAAATTCCAGTTTCTTGAAATCGTGAAGGTCAAGGAAAGAGATGGTTCCATTGTGACAATAAATGTCAGCCTAATTCTTATGGAGCCAATCTATTCCAAGGATTCCATCATAGACTCCCAAGGGTAGGACTCTGAAGAACTGGCACTCTGTTATGTTCCCATCTAGATTAAACTGAATAAGGTCTGTCTCTAGGTGTGTGAAAAGAATCTTTCCACTGGACAAATCCACTTGCATAGGTTTCCCTGATTTTTTATTTAGGACTAATTTATGCAGATATCCTAGGGAAATAAAAGAATGAGTACTGCCTAAATCAATCAAAAGCTTGAATTGCTTACCCTGGTACTCTGTTGGAGTCTGGAGGACTGAAAATTGATAGTTATTCCCCTGATGCTCTATTGCGACATAGATTTGTCCTTTTTCTTCCTCCACTTCCTCAACTATAGTGATGGCTCTAGCTGCTGCAATCTGAGATGGAACTCTCTCTCTTTGGTTTCCCTAATTCTGGGAGGGAGTTCGGAGACTGCTTTGCATGGATGTTGTAGGCTGATCTGGCACTCTTCTGGGGTTGCCCTAATTTTGGCACAGGGTTCCCTGATTGGACTGATATGAAGGATTCTGTCGCTGAATTTTGGGACCCTAACTTCCTTGGCCCACAGAAGGAGATGGGCAATCCTTGAGCTGGTGGTGCCCAAACCCCTGACATCCGCCGAAGCATCTATTCTCACTTAGAAGCTCTTCCCTTTGCATTCTTGAAAGAGCCAGAGTTCTTGAGAAAGAACTTCGAGGGAAAGGTCTTCCTTCATTCTTGAAACTTCTCGACTTGAGATTGTGGTTGGGACCTTGGTGTCTCTTTGGAGGCAGGAACATTAGAACTTCCCGGTATCTTAAATCTCTTGAAGATTTAGGGAGTTGGCTTTGGCGGGACTTTAACGATGAAGGCTCTGGCCAAGTCCTTCGTCATTCTTACAACTTCTGCCATGGACACTGGCTTGACATTCTTGACCAGTGTGTCTAAGGGTTTGTTCATTCCCCGAATGAACCTAGCCATAAGTTGCTCTTCGTCTAGCGGTGGTGAGTTCTTGAGGAGAAGAGCAAATGCCTAGTGATATTCTTCAATGGTTTTGCTCCCCTGGTTTAGCTCTAAAAATTCATTCATCTTGGTTTCTAAAAACACGGGGGGACAAAATCTCTTCCTTAGATAGGCTTTAAGATCAGTCCAGGACTGGGCATTCCTATCTAGATGGTTGGTGTCGCAATGGTTTCTCCATGCCACCCTGGCTGTTTCCACATTTTTCAGCCTAGTAGCGAGAGCCATTTTGCTCCTCTCGTTGTATCCGATGACATCAAAATATTCCTCCACCATTGCCTCAACCCACTTCTCCCCACAGCCTCGCCCAAGTTCTCCCCTTCACCTTTGAAGGGTCCTGGCTGAGTTCTATTGGCTGAGTTCTATGAAGAGCCTTGTGAACGTCAGGGTCAAGCTCTTCTTCATCAATGAGAGGATCTGGCTAACGGCCACGGTTTCCTCGCCTCATGATTCTGCCAAAAATGATACTGTGCGCTTTTGCCGCACAGGTCGTAGCTGGGGACTTGCCGAACACCGTATGCGAGCCACGAATGGCTACAAGCATACAACCAGGAAGGCAAGCTCAAACCAGAATGCAAAAGGTGTGTCACTCACCGCTTAACTGCCGCCTTGAAGGATTCCCGCGTCGCAGCCGTGAAGGAGGAGCCGCCGTCGCCGCTCTACCGCCTCTCCGCCGCCTCGCCGTGCCGCTACACAGTGCGCTCGATCGCTCTCTCACTCTCTCTCTCTCTCTCTCTCTCTCTCTCTCTCTCTCTCTCACACGCAGGAGAAGGAAAACAAGGAGATAAGGCAAGAGCACTCTTCTATTCACAACACATGAGAATGAGGATTTTAGGGTTACATTTGACTCATATAGGTGACTTGGCCGTTCACACTTGGGCACCCATACATGGCCGGCCGACCCTAACCCTTATCCTACTGATATCCAAGGTGCGCCTCTCATCGGCGATCACCCAATCCCTTCATCCTTAACATATGGTACCGACAAGCCCGGCCCATGACTCAGAATATTTAAATTAATGATGTAAAACATAGTATGTGTCCGTCATGGGTTAACATGCCCCCCTTCCTGATGTAGATTCCGTCCTCGGAAGCTATGGTATGGTAAGCTCGAGAGGGTTGTTGTTGTTGACCGTCTGCAAAACAGGGAAGTAGAGTGAGAGTATGCTGGAATTCAAAAGATATAAAGTGTATAAATTCAAGCATGTTAGACCACAATGGATGTTGTTATGAGAACTTAGTTTAAGGGTCACATGAATGAGCTAGTGTAGCAAATTAACAGGAGTTTAAAATTATTGAAAGTAAATCTAGAGTAAGCAAGGTGTCAAAGGTTAATCAAGGTTTATAACTGGCGTAAGTCAAGGTAAATAACCAAGCTTAATAAATAAACAGATGACCACACTGTGTCTACTCTAAGAACAAGTTAATACCACGAGTCTAGGGACACAAGAAACATTAGAGTTACAGGAGCCTTTTGCCTTTTTTTTTTTTTTAATGCACGTGAAAATTTTTACACAATGGCGACCTTCCTAAGGCAAAACTAACATCGATCCTGGTACCATGTTTAACACAAGGCATTATCCAGGAATCTATTAGCTCACTTTAGGCAAGGCTACCCCCTACCAACCAAGGCATCGGTTTGGAGTAGAATACTCCTCGCCTACCAAGTGTCAATAAGGCGATAGGCCAACATTGAAGCACATCATAGACTTGTATTGCCATTTATTGTAGGCTTGTTTTTTTTTAAATCTATTTCTTTTGATCCTCGCTCCTGAACTATATTTTGTCTTGCATCTTTTCGACAAAGGGGTAATAGCTATGTCCTAGAGGTCAACACACACATGGCCAGGTGTCAAACATTAAGATGGTTTTACCCTAGACCTAAGACAATCGTATTCCAAGGTTAACTAAAGACGTCATGCTGCCTAGGAATATTTCCAATAAAGTTAAGCCTATTAATGATTTACACTAGCATGCAAGTAACTTCAAAAACTAAGTAGTACATTGACAATTTCCATGTGGTCATGCATTATAGTTTATGCAATTGATTGAACAGTAAAAACGAAAGAGAGTGGGTATGGAAGAATTACACCTGTAATTGGAGATCTCCTTGATTTGACGAGACAGCTTGCAATTTGATGTAGATATATTTTGATGAACGTTGCGGCAGTCTCTGGACTTGGAAGCGAACCCACCTCAAAGTTTTTAACCTGTACAATCAACTAACAAGCACTATACCTCGAGAGGCACATCAGTGTGAAAATTTCAAGACTTGTTTAAGGAATCTGAACTAGAAAAAACTTGGAAACGCTAACCTACCTACCAGTCACCACACTACTACTGAGGATACGGTAAGAGGATGTTGTAGAGTCCTGGCTCTAGCCCTAAGGCTAAGCCTCTATCCGCATCATCCAAACAAATAAAGTCAACCTCAGTAGTGCCATGAGTTTCATCCGTCCATTCATCATTGTCAGATATTTCCTTTTCATTTTCCCATCCACATAAACTCATCAAAAATGTAACCATGCGAGGATAGTCATCTTGTGGAAAAGGAAAGCATTGGGCTATCGGGGATATGTCCTCTACGGAGTAGGGGTCAATCATGGTCAATAGGCGAATTAGCCATTCTAATTCCTCAACATTTTCTTCTCTGGCTAGTACATCTATATGATCCCATTCAGTTTCAATTACAGGATAGCACATGTGGAATATCTGAGAAAGGTATAGATGATACCTCTCACCAAAGGTAGGAGTGGATGAAGTGTATGATGATCGGGCATCTGCCATATCTGCAAACACAGATATAGCATCAGTAGGTTTAGACAGGTCAATCTAGTTCTTGATTGTATACGGATATTTCTCTTGTTTTGTGCTCTTGCTCTTTTTACTATTGTTTGTTTTTCTTTTCTCTGTTTTTTATGTATGAAGCTATATATATACATCCCCTTGAATTTGGCAATTACATGGTCAGGGGAGAAGGTTAAGGAGGAAGCATTAAAATGTCAAGCGTGAGTACATGCTCCCCCTTTCCTTGGACAGATCATATTATTTGCAATGATGTTGCAGCCTCTTGGAACCAATTTGCCCAGCGGGTCATAGGTTGTGATGTGGGCAGATAGCTCTTTATGACCCTTGTGGCCACATCCAATTGCAGAGATGGTAGTGTACGCTCCCATTGACGAATGGAGGAAATGGTTTCCGACGATACTATTATAAGGGGAGACGTAGACTTATCGGTTTTTTGTTGGGTGTTGACAAGAGTAGGTGTAGAGCATGTAGAAACTTCTATATGAGTGTGTGCGTGGCATGAGGAGCTAGAAGCTTCATGTGGCTCCCCCTTCCTGAGCTAGGTGGTAGTGATCGATATCGTTTGGGAATCCAAACTAACTCTGGAAGAAGTGGTATGGAGCACTCTGTTACCTTTCCCTTACCACGATCTTGAATTATCGTTGGGGTGGCAACAATTGGTTTGCAAGGTTTTACAGGTGATGTAGAGGGATTCAGCTTATGTTTAGGGACCCAAATCTGGTCACTTCCCTCATAGTACCCTTGGGCTACTAATAATTTTTTAGGGATCCATCGTGATGTTACATTGCCCTTTCTCGGGTGGGTGGCTGCTTTCCTTTTACGAGGCTTCTTGGTGGTGGCTGAACGAGATTGAGCAGGGGAAGTAGCTATTAGCGAAGCTTTGGGGACCCATTTGTATGTACTCTTTGGCATAATAAGCAAAGCTTTAGGGACCACCTTGCCTGTTTCCACTCTTGGCGTTGAAGCGTTAGAGGGGTGGCCAACAATCGAAGATGGTTTTGCCACTGGACTTTGTGATTTTTCATTATCTAATATTTGAGTGGATGACTTAGGTGCGGGATTTTGAGCGGTCAGACCTAGTGTTGGTTCTTGCGTTGTGACTTGTCTGGTTGCCCAATCGATATTGCACTTGGTGGCCATCATCCATTTGCGCCCTAAGATTACAGTCCCTTCCATGGTGCCAGCTGGCATAACCAAAAAGCTTTGAATTATGGTTCCCTTGTCATAGGCAACCGGAGTGTGCAGAATTCCTGAGACGGGGGTTTTCTTCTTGTTGATTCCTTGAACTTGGATAGAACTCTTGGATAGAGGTGGTTTTCCCAGTTGACACCACACGCCATATGATAGCAAATTGTGTTGAGCTCCTGTATCCAATAATGCATTGTACAGCACCTCCCCGTAAGGACTCTGTAACTCAATTGGGTATCTTAGAGGTGGGTCAGATTCCAGTGCATCCTCTTCTGCTTCCTCGAAAAATACTTGCGTAATTCCCAAGTTGGCTTCTCGTTGTCTCCTAGCACGCTGTTGACGTTCTTTGGCTTCGACTCTCGCTTGTATCTTTTTAAGCTCAGCTTGTTCTTTAGCTGCCTTCTTTTGATGGATTGCATGTAACTCCTCCTGGCTCAGGGGGTCATAGTATCGTTTGAATTTACTCCCATTAAGGAATCCAATGGTTTCAACTCCGTCGAGAGTCTCCACTCTGATGGTACCTTGCGGGGTAATTTCACATACTCTATATGGTCCCTTACCAGCATATTTGAGCTTCTTCTTTTCATTTCGCACTCCATACATCAGGACTTTATCCCCAACCTTGATGTCCTTGTCCTTTAGATGGCGATCAAACCATTTTTTCCTTCTATCCTTCTCCACAAGGGCATTGCATACAGCCAATTGTCTTTCTTCGTTTAGCCTCTCAAGGATATATAGACGCTCTACTAAGGGATTACCATTCCATCCCTCTTGAGTAGCAACACGAAGACTAGGAATGACAAATTCCCACGGCATGACTGCTTCTTGGCCATATACCATTTTGAATGGTGTACAATTAATAGCCACTTTGTACGCAGTACGATAGGCCCATAAAGCTGTCGTAAGCTTTAGATCCCAATCCGTGTGATGAGCTTCAACTGTCTTTGTCAAAACAAAGATTAATGTCTTGTTTGTACTCTCGGCTTGGCCATTCGCTTGCGGATAATAAGGAGTAGATTTATGATGGGATATCATGAAATTTGTTGTGAGCTCCTTAATCACTTCATTTATAAAATGTGTACCATTGTCGCTCCCAAGTTCAAAAGGACAACCGAAGCGTGTGATTATATTTTCAAAGAGGAACTTGGCTGTTGTCCTCGCATCTGCCTTACGTGTCGCTTTCGCTTCAGCCCATTTGGTCATATAGTCAGTGGCCACAATAATATAGCGAGATTGTGTGTTTCGGGCCGCTGGGCTAATTGGACCTACAAAGTCTAAACCCCACTTTTCAAATGGTTGGTTTACTTTGATTGGATGTAGGGGCATCTGATCTTTCCTCTGGGGTTTCTTATATCGTTGGCATTCATCGCAACCCTTCACAAAGAGTGATGCATCTTGGAACATAGTGGGCCACCAATACCCTGATTGTAAGATCTTTCGCACAGTTAAGTCTCCTGAGAAGTGACCACCGGCTACGCCCATATGTGCCTCTTGCAAAATGTATAGATACTCATCCTCTCGGGCACAACGCCTAAGAACGTCATCCTTTCCTCTTTTATAAAGAGTCCCAGCTATCAGGCAATAGGGTTCACATTCTTTGATTAGCTTTCGAGCTAGATCTTTGCGAAGCTCCTTGGGTGGAAAGCCATTAACCAAAAAGTTAACAATCTTCTCACTCCATTCAGGCATTGTCTCCACCATGAACAGGGAAGTGTCTGGTAAGTCATCATCAACCCCCGTAGGAGCCTCACCATTAGGTATGCGAGACAAATGATCAGCCATAACATGTTTTTTGCCAGGTCTCACAACAACAGTGAAATCAAACTCAAGAAGAATCAATAGCCATCGTGTGATTCTTCCTGTGGAGCATGGTTTGTTTACCAGATACAACAATGCTTGATGATCTACATAGAAAACAAACTTGGTGGCAAGGAGGTAATAACGAAATTTCCTTACTGCATATATCATTGCCAACCCTTCTCGCTCCGTAGTGGTGTAGTTCATCTCAGCATCGTTCAACTGGCGACTGGCAAAGCTAATGGGGTAGTCTAGCTTGTGTTCTCCAGGTTGAGTTAAAACACACCCAATAGCAAAGTTTGATGCATCAATATGCACATGGAAGAGTAAATCCCAGTTAGGCATTCTCAAGATTGGAGCACTCGCCAAGGCCTTCTTTAATAGCTCATAGGCACGGTCACATTCTTCAGTCCAAATAAACTCGATGAGAAGCTTATACAATGGTCGAGCTATCTCGGCGAAGAATAGAATAAACCTTCGATAATAACCAACGTGGCCCATAAAGCGTTGGACTCCCTTGTAGTTGGTGGGTGGTGGCAATTCCAGAATGACCTTGATTTTACTCTCGTCAGTGGAAATCCCATTTTTGGACACTATATGCCCTAAGATAACTCCGTGTTTAACCCAGAATTGGCATTTGAAAGGATTCAAGGAGATGCAATATAATCTACACCTTTCAAATATTTTTCGTAAACACATCAAGTGCTCGTCCCACGAGGAATGAACACAAAGATCATCTAAGAAAGCTTCACAGAAGTCCCTTAGATATTCCTTAAAGGCCGTGTTTATCAATCGTTGGAATGTTGCAGGTGCATTGGTCAAGCCAAAAGCCATGACGCGAAAGGCAAACACTCCAAACTCTGTGATAAATGCTGTTTTAGCTTGGTCCTCGTCTGCAATTGTGATCTGATTGTAACCCGAGTACCCATCTAAAAAGCTATATGCCTCCTTGCCTGCCACTCTTTCAAGCACATGTTCAGAATATGGCAAGGGGTAATGATCCCTTCTGGTGGTTGCATTAACCTTTTTGAGATCAACGCACACTCTGAGTTTCCCATTCTTCTTTGGCACGATGACTATTGGAGAAACCCATTCTGAGTGCTCAATTGGGTATATGAATCCACATTTTACCAGCTTTTCAATTTCCTCTTGTACAATCTTTGCATACTTAGGATTCGTTGGGTAGGGACGTTGCTGGACTGGTTTAGCAGTGCTAATCATTGGAATCGTGTGTTGCACCACCGAGGGTGGAACACCCTTCATATCATGATATGTCCAAGCAAATATGTCCTTGAATTCTTTAAGAAGCTTCGTAAGTGCAGCTTCTTCCGCCTTGGTGAGGTCTTGAGCAATAAAAACTGGTTTAGACTCCTCACCCGGATCTGCTAAGTCTATCTCCTTGACTACCCCGCAGGGCCATCGTAGACACCGCTACTCCCATTGGTAGGCATTCGTTGGGCTTTTGTGTAGACTACTTTACGTTCCCCTGTGGTGAATGATTTGAAATGCTCGGGTGCGGGGTGTAAGTCTACTGGTTCTTGTTGTGCCAGGCTTTTTTCTTTCAATTCCTCTTCCTTTTGTTGTTGAGCCAACTCTTGGTTTTGCCGCCTTCTTGCAGTACGACTTAGTTTTGGCTTCTCTTCGATTTCTAATTGGGCGACGTCATGAGGTTGCGGAATACACCACATGACACTTTGGAGGTATTGTCCCCAATTATCCGCTATCTTCCGCGTCAATGGCTCCTACATAACTAAGCCATTCCGCAGTGGATCTTTCCTTGTTTATTGCAGTTCGTACATTAGCTCGATAGCGTTGGCGCTTATGTCTCGTTTTCTTCTTACCAAGTTTTTGATTTTTGTTTCTATCAGATTCGGACTCACTTGGTCGATCTTCACCTTCGGATGAACTGCAGGAGGCCACTGTCCTAGGCCTTGAGCACCTTGCTTCCACATTTGGGTGAATATTTGATTTATCCCCCCCATCAGGCTCAGAGTCAGTTTCTTCTTGTTGAGATTCATACTCAGAGTTGCATTGGTCTGAGTCTTCACTACTGTCAGTGTCAGTGGAGTTTGCCACGTTCTCATCATCAGGAGTCAAGTGCATAACACCTATCATGTTCATTGGCACTAACGGTGGCATATCTTGCCCGTCAGGTGTTACCCAGCTTGTGCCTCTATTTCCCCATGTGTCTATGGTTGCCGCTAAGTGTACCCAATCCACGTTATCCGACTCAGTCATACCCGATAGGACATCCATGTAAGGAGAATCCTTCCCATCATCAGTCTCTTTTTTGCATGTATAGCAATACCTTAATGGGGCGGAGTGAATAGTGGTATCCGATCGATTATCAATGATAACCTTGCTTCCTAAAGGATGTGCACGACCATTCTCAAGATCAACTCGAATGACAGAGTCCTGGAATTGTAGGTAGACATGGTTTTTCGACCAGTCATGCACCATTTGTGCTTCCCTCATGAAAGGACGACCTAAGATCATTTGATATGACATAGGATGCTTGGAGAAATCCATTACAATGAAGGTATGTTTTACCTTGTATCCCAGGACCTTGATCTTGAGGTCCCTTAACATTCCAATAGGTTTAGCTATGGTTCCGTTTGCCATCTTAACCACTATGTTTGTGACTTCAAGGTGAGGCCTTCCCATAGATTCCCAACAGTTTTTAGTCACAATGCTCACTCCAGCACCACCATCAAGGATTCCCTTTAGAGTTAATCCCTTGGTAGTAATGGGGAGGGTGGCATTAGATTCGTCCCCTTCAAAGTACTGTCCCAACTTGTTAACAGGTATTTCCACGACCGAGTTTTCATCTAGGTTGGGTTGTAGATCCCAATGTTCTCCTTCATCTTGAAGCGTGTCGGGTCTATCCATATTTGCAAATTGTGGTAGCCCCGCCTTTAGTTCTCCATTGAGAAATGCCCGAAGAGCTAAGAATAGCTCAGGATCTCCGTATAATTTGGATATGATCGTGGTTCTGATCTCAGAGGACATGAAATCCATTAGCTTAGACACATTATTTTGTGGTAATCAGAATGTCCGAATCACTATCACCTTATGAAATGTTACTGGGTAGGCCTTGGTTTAGAATGGTTAAAGTTAAACAGGATTGGGGATTGAATGTGGTGGTTCTGACCAAGGGGAAAAAGAAGATTACTGTAACCATGCAGGGTAAGAGAAATATGTCTCTTAAAGAAAAGCCATTGTTTGCACAGACAATTAATCTTGCTGAAGAAATAGAAGATGATGAGGAGGAACAGTTTTTAATGGCTAATCCAACAGTGGTGCCACTATTTGATGTTGATGTAGAAAGAATATTGCAGCTTGTGGAATATCAGAATCAGGAAGAGTCTGAGTTCTTGCCAGGTCAAGAGATTGAAGGGACAGTGTTCAGACAGTTGCTGGAACAGAAAACAGAGATTGCTACCAAGGAACAGATGGAACAAGAGCAAAAGGAGGCAGGAGAGATGGCTGTAAGGATTTATGACAAGAAGTATGGCACGTCCAGTCGGGTTAAAGAAGATGATCTTAAGGAACTGAATTTGGGTACAGATGCAGAACCAAGGATGGTGAAAGTAAGTGTGCAGGTGGAAGGACAATTTTTGGAGGATCTTTTGCAGTTGTTACAGGACTATATAGATGTCTTTGCTTGGGAGTATTCTCAGGTGAAGGGTATAGATCCTGCATTACATCAGCATCGGATTAATTTAAAAACAGATGCAGTTCCAGTAGTGCAGCAAAGGTATAGGATGAATCCGAATTTTGCATTGCAGGTGAAGGAAGAAATAGATAAGTTGTTGGCAGTAGGGTTCATTAAACCTGTGAGCCAGGTGACATGGTTATCTCCAATAATTGTGGTGCCTAAGAAAAATGGGAAGCTGAGAGTATGTGTTGATTACAGGAAACTCAATGCAGCAACCATAACAGATCCTTTTCCAATGCCATTTTGTGATGCAGTGTTAGATGCTGTAGCAGGTCATGAAATGTATAGCTTTCTGGATGGCTTTTCAGGTTACAATCAGATTAGTGTTGCTGAGGAGGATCAGCATAAAACTGCTTTCATCACCGAGTTTGGTGCATATGATTTTACTGTCATGAGTTTTGGTTTGATTACAGGAAACTCAATGCAGCAACCATAACAGATCCTTTTCCAATGCCATTTTGTGATGCAGTGTTAGATGCTGTAGCAGGTCATGAAATGTATAGCTTTCTGGATGGCTTTTCAGGTTACAATCAGATTAGTGTTGCTGAGGAGGATCAGCATAAAACTGCTTTCATCACCGAGTTTGGTGCATATGATTTTACTGTCATGAGTTTTGGTTTGAAAAATGGACCACCATCATTCAATTATGTGGCACATAAGGTTTTTGAGCCACACTTACAAGACTTCATGAGAGTATTTGTTGATGATTTCTCTGTTTTTGGTAAGAAGGACTTACATCTGATGCATCTGAAGTTGTGTTTGGAGAGGTGTAGGCAGTTCAGACTGGCCTTGAACCCTTACAAGAGTGTGATTGCTGTGAAGAGTGGGATTTTGTTGGGCCATGTGATCTCACAGGAAGGCATGGCAATTGATGTGAAGAAGGTTGAGGCTATTCAAACAGCAAAGTCTCCTACCAATGTGAAGGAAGTAATGAGGTTTGTGGGTCAGATCAAATGGCATGCCAGGTACCTCAGATATTTAGCCAATATTTGTGCACCATTGACACATTTAACTAAGAAGGATGTGCCTTTTGTGTGGGCTGAGCCTCAAGAGAAGGCATTTCAATTGTTGAAGAAGATGGTAGCTGTTGCACCAGTTTTGCAGTCACCAGATTGGACTCTACCTTTCCATATTTTTGTTGATGCCTCAGATGTAGCATTAGGGGCAATTCTGATGCAGGAGAGGGTGAAAGGATGGTACAGGCCAGTATTTTATGCTAGTCGGATATTATCATCTGCAGAAAGGAATTATGCTGTGACTGAAAGAGAAGCTTTGGGTATGGTATATTCCTTGAATAAGTTCAGGCATTATTTGTTGGGGAACAGGGTAATATTTCATGTGGATCACCAAGCCCTACTGTATCTGATTAAGAAGCCATTGTTGACAGGAAGATTAGCCAGGTGGATGCTTTTGTTACAGGAATTTGACTTTGTGATTGTCCATACTCCAGCAAAAGAGCATGCTATTGCTGATTACTTTAGCAGGTTGGAAACTGGAGAAGCACCAAGTGGGGTGGATGATGATCTACCAGATGCCCCATTGTTTGAAGTTCAGGCTGCTGAGTCGGATTCCTGGTATGATCAGTTTTTGACATTTTTACCTGAGGGATTTATGCCAGTAAAATTTACTCCAGATCAGAGAAGGAAGTTTGCTTTGAAGAGTAGACCATTCTTAGTGATTGCTGGAGCATTGTACAAAAAGGGAATTGACCAGGTGATAAGAAGATGTGTACCTGAGTATGAGCAGAAGGCAGTAATTCAGGAAGCACATTCAGGAACAGCAGGAGGACATTTCTCAGGGGATATTACAGGAAAGAAAATATTGCAGGTTGGTTTGTGGTGGCCTACAGTTTTGAAAGATGCCCATGAATATGCCAAGAGATGTGTGATTTGTCAAAAGCTTGGACAGCCAGATAATTCAGATAGGATATCAGATCATCCTATTTTGCCTTTGGAACCATTTCAGAAGTGGGGAATTGATTTTGTGGGACCTGTCAAACCAACAACTCAAAGAGGTAACAGGTATATCCTTGTTGCTACTGATTATTGTACAAAATGGGCTGAGGCTGTAGCTCTGAAGGATAACAAGGCTGCAAGTGTTGCAAAGTTCTTGTATCACAATATCATGACAAGGTTTGGGTGTCCCGTAGAACTGGTAAGTGATAGGGGAACTCACTTTCTGAATGATGTAATTTCTGAACTGACAAGAACTCATATGATTATGCACAAAAAGTCTACAGCTTATCATCCCCAGGCGAATGGACAAGCTGAGAGTACCAACAAGACATTGGTAAGGATCCTAAAGAAGATTGTGCAGGACAACCAGAAAGATTGGGACTTGAAGCTGGACTCTGCTTTGTGGTCTCATAGAACAGCTTTTAAAGTTACAACAGGGATGACACCATTCAGGTTGGTATATGGATTAGAAGCAGTTGTGCCTATGGAATTTGTGGTACCAAGTTTAAGAGTAACTGCTGAGAAAATGTCTCCAAGTTTGTCAGTGAAGTACAGGAGCAGGTATTTGATGCAGTTGGAAGAGGACAGATTAGTCAGTTCTTACATCACTGAGGTGATTCAAAGAAGAAGATAGGCTTGGGTGAGTATGAATGTCAAATTTAAGGTGTTTCAGGTTGGTGATTGGGTGATGGTGTACAATTCCAGGTTGGGACCTCATCCTGGTAAGCTAACACTGAGATACAAAGGGCCTTATCAAATTGTTGAAGATCTGGGACAAGGAACCTTTATTGTGGCTGATGTTTTTGGAACCAGGGTTGAGAAACCAATTAATGGGTTCAGGTTGAAAAAGTTTCAAGGAAAACCACCACATTTGGATTGGGCAAGTTCAGCATTGGTACAGGTGGAACAGGTGAAAATGGAGCCAGAAGAAAGTCCGACAATACAGGGATATGGGTCTGAATCGGAGTTGGACTCAGTCGGATTTTGCTGGGTCGGATCTCAGAGAGTCGGAGTTGTTGAAGGGATGCAGGCTGAGCAGCAAAGTGATGTAGTACCTGACATTTGAAGAAGCAGCATCAAATTTTGTCATGTGGCCAGTATTTTCTGATCAAGGGATTGTGAATTCAAGTCTGATTTCCTTGAAATCAACCACCGGGCTGTGCCATGTGTTGAACTACAGATAGAATACCTAATAGTTACCTAATAGTTGCTTAGTCGGATATATGTATCTTTGCTCAGTCGGAATTCTACTCAGTCGGATTGTTGATCAGTCGGAGTTTGTTATGATCTGGTTAGTCGGATATCATCTGTTAGTGTCTTGTGACATTCTAGTTACAACCGTCTAAACTGTCTGAAGTCGCCTATTTATAGGGGCTTTGTAGTCGTCTTTTAAGAAGAAGAAGTGTGTGGTGTTATGAGATGGTGAAGGGTGTGAAGAAGAAGAAGAAGAAGAAAGAAAGCAATGTATGATTCATCTTGATCAATCAAACATGGTGAAGGGTGTGAAGAAGAAGAAGAAAGCAATGTATGATTCATCATCAATCAAACATGGTATTTCAGTTCTGTTCTGTTATTCTCTATCCTGTTTAACAAATCTCTGTTCAATCCGTGTTCTCTATGCTCTGTTTATGTTTAGCCTGATGTGGGAATTGAGGTTAGTGTTACCTAATGGGGGTGTCTTTGCTATGTCAGAAGTAGAACAACACTTTTATAACAAAAATATTTCCATTATGCATCTTTCTATGTATAGAAATTAAATTCAATGAAAATAACACTTTTATAATAAAAATATTTTCATTATGCATCTTTCTATGCATTGAAATTAATTTTAATAATTTAATATTATAAATATCCATGCATATTCATAGGTGAATATGTACATGGAGTAAATTAGAATATTCCTTTTAGAATGCACAAACGATGGAAATTTTTCTTTTAGTATAACATAAAAATAAACTTTCTTTTCCACCAAGTTCAAGAAAATTTTACCATAACCTCCTTTGTATGGCTGACCATTTCTCAATTTTTAACATTCTATTTTCAATTTAAATTAACCCAATTAGATATAAAGGACTCTAATCTACATAATTTTCAAGAACATCATCATATAGCTTTTCATGGAGCCCCAAACCATGCTTTGTGTCCAATAAATGCTCACACTACATGTGCCTCCTTGGAATTTCCATGTGCTACTTTTTGACTCTTGACTTCACCTTTTTATAAATGACCATACAAATCAACCTTTGACATTGGATCCTTCTATTCCCTTTCTACTGTGCATGCTTCTCCCCTTGCTCTACCCATGTTACACCCTCACACATTGCATTTCTTACACCTTCCTAAATGTGATGAGGGTCTAACACCTAACATGTATTGTTATGATCTACACTCCATACTCATATGGTTGAAGAAGTGGTCCATCTAGGATTCTCAATGAGCTACACTGTTGGCTTTGTCTTGACAGTTTACACGTCAGGAGAGTGGGGTTACATTTAGGGGTTAGGAGCCATGCTCCTCATATCATCTAAAAAAGATGCTCGGTGTTTCCTCCATCCTAGGAGGCCTCATCGCTATCTTCCTTCTTTGACATTATGTTGGCTTCTTTGGCTCTCTTCTTATGCTAACAATCCTTTGCCATGTGACCCATTTTGCCACAATAATGGCACGTCATCATTGTCCTTGGTCCTTGTCTATTCTTGGTCTTGGTCCTCTCGAGAAGAGTGCTTTCTCCTCACTTGATGTAGATTGGACTGTCTTTCCTTGAATCCTCTTCTCTTCTTCTATGAGTGTTGCTTCCACTCCTGAAATGGTTGAATCTCGGACGTTCTTCAAGGTAGTTGCCAAGGGGCCATACTCCTCAAGTGCCATACTTTTTAACAATATGGCCATGGCATCCTCTTCTTTTAATGGTGCCCCAATGCCAACCAATTATTGTGTTATACTCTTCATTTTGTTAAGGTGTCTTGAAAGAGAGTCACTATCTTTAATGTCTAGGCCAAAGAATTGTAGTTTTAAGCTTATTTTTGAATTCTTTTACTTTGCCCTAAACAATTTCTTTAGCTCATCCTCCCAAGCACCCTTAGATGTATCTTGTGATGTAATACGATGAATAAACCCATATCCTAACCCTAATGCAATGATGGATAATCCTTTTTAATTCCATATGAACCACTTAATATTTTTATCCCCTTCATCTGCCAGACAATTTTCCCTTCCATTTACAAGCCCCATAGTCCATCCTTCATTAACATAAATTTGATCTTAGCTTGCCAATGTGTGGAAGGACTCCCATTTAAACTTCTCAATCACAAATGAGGTAGTCATTTAGGTTTTTAAAAGGTATTAAAACTTGATTATCACTCAAGTTTAATGTATAATCTCAGTACAAGAATGATTTGAACGGAATGACTAGTGCTAATACAAGTAATCAATCATGAAAACCCAAAATCATGCTCTCTATTTTTATGCAAAAAATTGCCAATGTTCAAGTGATTAATTGGCTCTTCAAATCCAGGGGAAAATCTAATGTGATGATATAGACTTTTAGAGAAACTCCCAAACTTATGATTTGAGCTTTCACTAGCCCAAAAACACCAAGAAATGAATGAATTCAAGGCCTATTTACATAGGTAATTTTTTAGAGTAGAACCAGTTTTGAAATTCAATTCATAGCTTGATTTTCTCATCAAATGGCATTTAATTAAAAAGAAGAATTTTTATGGTATTTAAGAAGAGAAAGGTTTGCATTAAATTTTGGTGACAAAAGAGAAATTTTCACCATAATTCTACCTAGAGAATTAGAGTTGATAAATTAAATTGGTAGAAAGAATCTTTAGATATTTATGTGGATAATTCACCAAATTGATATTTTCGCAAAATTAGATTAAATGGAAGAATAGTATTTTCATAAAAATCTGATATTCTCATATAAATCCATTTTATAATCTATTATGGTTAAGAAGGAATGAAATCCATAAAGTTGGAATTTTGTTACGATTAGAAGTTTAGTAGATGTTTATCTGAAGAAAATCCTTAGAATCAAAGCTAGAACTAAACCGAATGATTTTGGTTAGACCATGACTGTGAGAGGGACGGTCAGTAAACTACTTGTCCATCTCTCGATCTAAATCAAGCAAAAACTTCGTGACCAATTCCAGTTCCTAAATACAAAGAATAAACTACCGTTGAATTAACCTAGTTTTCCCTTGATGACTGAAATCACCAAGAATCTAGTTGGACATTTAGTCAAATGATGGGTAGATTACCCTGATGAGAGATCAATGATTCTCATTATGAAAATATGGATTAAGGAAAAAGGGTTTTGTGGAACCAATCTCAAACCGAGAATTTTACTTGCATAGAACCTCTGTTTTCTTTTAAAGGACTATTTTACGCCAGAATGCTGGAGGAAGCATTTGGTATGTGCTTAACTAAGAAGAGGTTCGTTGCAAGAGTTGGCGGGGAGTCGTCAAGGGACGTCGCTCATGGGGCAAAGCCTGCCAAGGTCTTGACCAGCCTCGGTATGGTTAAAATGGTGCGCTTTCGGTACGATGGGCGAGGACCAACAAAGCAGTCCCTGAGTGAAGTGCTAGGACACCTAAGTAGGATCCTAGAGGGTTCTGACTAGGTGATGCACGGGCTCGTGGTTGCTAGAACACCCATGCGTGCATCGATTCGGATGGACTAAAAAGAATGACTTTTGTGAATCAAATTTTGATATTGGATCTCGTGTTGGCTAGCTGGTCTTCAACGGAGAGTCCAAATGATATATTTTGTAATACAATGGACTCAATATTTTGGAGGATTATGATCAGTAATACTATGATTTTCATTGAAGGATTGTTTTTTAAAGACAACCGAATCTGTTATAATGGCAATTTCATATTGGGTGTGTACGTGGTATGCCTACCTTAAATTTTGCATGAAACGCTAGCTAGGGAGCCCGGGAACTCTTTTCCTTGGTACCCGAGTAAAACATGACTAAATTTGTATAAAGGAATCCCACCAATACAGTGGTTGGGTGGTTGGCTAACCCATGGGCCAATTGGGGTTATGCTGGATTGGGGGATTCCTGTGATACAAATAAGTTACAATTAGTTACGTTAGTTAGAGTAAGTCCAGGGAAGACACTTGTTCTGTGGGAGGGAATCAGCGGTTGTGCCTCATTAAAGGAGGAAAAAAGCGGTGATTCTATGGACCAAGTGCAAGTCTCTTCTTTGATCTGACCATGTGACTTCAGGTTTGGTCGGATTAGTTTGAATAGTTAAGACTTTGACTCGTTAGATTAATTCTCTTGTTAGAGGATTTTCCTGGCGGAATCGCCCATGCCTTTCGGGCGAGGGAAGTTTTTTCGGGCTCGGTTTCGGAGGAACCGTCGGGCTAGTCTCTTGTTCGGATATCCGTGGGTGAGGCCTCGAGTGTGGATCCCTACCCCGCGCGAGAGACTAACGCTGCTTTTGCTGCCAGTGCCCTCGGAGAGGGGCACTGCGGGGGTCTCACATCTGGTATTAGAGCTTTGTTGAAAGCTAATAAGGAGAAATGAATTCTTATTAGAAATTTATAATAAAAACTCTAAAAGAGCATTTACGTGTTGTATTTTCATTCCTTAAACTTCATTAATGAAGATTTTTAATCAAAGAATTTGGTTTTATAGATGGAAGTTCTACACTTATCTGGTATTCCCGACCTCACCCAGTCAATCACAAGACATTACTTCATTCACCTTCAATCATCTCATCTCTTTTGCTACAACTCGAACGAGCCGAGCCAGACTCGCAAGACATTTTGAGGATTTATATTTCCCTGACCCAACGGAGAGACGATAGCACAGGTGGTTTGCAGGGCAGTATGTCCACGCCTCTTGTGACTAGCGTGTGATGCTGAGGCAGAATATCTCTTTGACCATGATTCTGATGAGGTTAAAAGTGATACATGGTATTATTTTATATCACCCTACACCTCGAGATTTGAGACTTTCCTGCCATATCTACAGACTTCTTAGTCGCTTTATTCCTAAAATAAGGAGAATATAGTAGCTCGCTTGGCAGTAAGGGAACATTTGTATCGGGGCATGTCTATAGCCCACCAGTATCGCCGTCTTATGCATCTCCCGAGGAGGTTTTGACTTTCTGGAGTCGAGATGCTCCATGTACATATTGCAACCTTTATATAAATAAAGAAATGTTTTGTGGAAAAATTCCCTGTTGTATAAGTGATTGTTATTATGTGACGAATTAATGAAGCAAAATCTATTATTGAACATATGTCATGGATCTCCAATAAGATCATTTATCTTGTTTAAGAAATTATTTTTTAAACCTCTTAAGTCTTAGGATCTCGTTGATGAAATCAAAATAAAAATTTAATAATGTATCTGTTAACCCATGACGGACACATACTATGTTTTACATCATTAATTTAAATATTCTGAGTCATGGGCCGGGCTTGTCGGTACCATATGTTAAGGATGAAGGGATTGGGTGATCGCCGATGAGAGGCGCACCTTGGATATCAGTAGGATAAGGGTTAGGGTCGGCTGGCCATGTATGGGTGCCCAAGTGTGAACGGCCAAGTCACCTATATGAGTCAAATGTAACCCTAAAATCCTCATTCTCATGTGTTGTGAATACAAGAGTGCTCTTGCCTTATCTCCTTGTTTTCCTTCTCCTGCGTGAGAGAGAGAGAGAGAGAGAGAGAGTGAGAGAGCGATCGAGCGCACTGTGTAGTGGCACGGCGAGGCGGAGGAGAGGCGGTAGAGCGGCGACGGCGGCTCCTCCTTCACGGCTGCGACGCGGGAATCCTTCAAGGCGGCAGTTAAGCGGTGAGTGACACACCTTTTGCATTCTGTTTTGAGCTTGCCTTCCTGGTTGTATGCTTGTAGCCATTCGTGGCTCGCATACGGTGTTCGGCAAGTCCCCAGCTACGACCTGTGCGGCAAAAGCGCACATTTTTGGCACCGCTGCCGGGGAGTTGCCTTGCACCAAGCTCCAGTTTGCAGCTCGGCTGCTGCGTGAAGTTTAATCTACACTGCAGGAAAGCGACTGTGTTTGTTGTTAAGGTGTTTTTGTGATTTGCAATCTGTTTCTGTAATTTGTCTTCTGCATTTCTGCTATTTTTCCGCTCCGCGTGTGGGCGTGCATTCTGTTATCTGGTTTCTGCGTGCGAGAGGGATTTTTGAATCCCCAGATCTGTGCTGTGTGTGCGAACTGCGCCGCAGCTAAGGCTGAACCCTAAGGAAACCCTGGAAAACTTATCCCACAAAAAAAAAACAAAAATTAAATTTTATTTCTAAAGAAGAAACCAAACATGTGAAGAGGAAAGATTTTTCAATTGGAAAAAAAATTTAAAAAGAAAAAACCCCCAATTGACCCACGACCACGGCCCCGGCCTCGGCCTCGGTCTTTTGATATATATATATAGGAGAGTGAGCCTCCATAGCTTTCTCTCAAGTGAGAGCTTATGGGAAGTTGTGCCCTATATGTAGCCCACTCCCCAAGGAGTAAAGTGAGTATGTGGGATAAAGCCCTCACCCTTTCCTCCACAAGCAAATAGGCTTTTGCCCCTTCCCCCCAAGGGAAACAGACTGTTTTGAGGACTACAGGAGCTCTAGATAGGCGAACACGGTGTTGTAAAGCACACTAGGATCCTTTGAACGATACGCTCGTTTCGAGCTATCATACGCCCTAGTCCAAGTTCGACCGTAAGTAAGGGGGTCAAAAACGGGTTAAAAACAACACAAAAACAAGTAAAAACGGGGTGCGAAACACCTAAGAAACCACTTGTGTGAGTTTCAAGGGTAGTTACCAACGCACGTAGGGTACCCACGTCACATGCATCTACGTTCTGGTCGGGTACTAGAGCCTGAGCCACTAGAAAGCGTTTCGGTTTACGCAGGCTCACACCATCCCTCCACGTTGGCATCTTGGCCTTCGGCTGGAACCCAAGGGAGTGCAACCCAAGATCCACGAATAGTGGATAGTGACTCGTCCTCTGACTCAGAAGCCATGGAAGGGCACCCTACCAAGAACCCTGAGGAGACAAGCCAAAACATGCCAGTGTGGGTCCCACAACCCGGATCTAGCATGTTTAGTCGTCTAATAGAGACCTTTAGTAGAGCTACACGCTCTGAACATGCTACAAGCGAAGTAAATGAGGAAGGAGGGGTAGTAGATTCGCCATTCACATCTTATATAGACCCTACCCTCCCAAAGAGTGTCCATGTGGATATTCTACCCACTTCGTTTAATGAGGGCCCTACTGAGCTACCACATTCCAATGCTCTTCCTAAAGTAGAGGTCCCTAGAAGCCAACCCATAAGAAGTGACATTGTGTCCACTTCAAGAGAACCATTTGGCACACCAAGTCTAGATGGGATATTTCTCAATGAAAATTGGGAATATGATCTACACACAGAGACTCTAACTGACCTATACACAGGTTACACATACTATGTAGGTTGGTTAGAAGTCCTACGATCTACATCTAGCGCCACTAATCTAGAGGAGCAACAACACATGATATGTGATGTTATTCATAGAATTATCCAGATTGAGAGGCACAATAGGGGAGTGGACCTAGTTTCCACTGGCCCTATGAGGTTTTTGGATATGGGCAAGGCCAAACAACCAACCCTATCACAATTGGAGACTCCCTCGGTGAGTCCCATAGACCCTTCATATGTTGTTTCGCCTGGAGTCTCAATGCAGGTTGAGCCCACGAGTAGTAACTTTAGCTTTCCAACCTTGGCTCAACTTTCCATTAGGGAATCCGCAATGCCTACCCCAATGATGAGCATAGCTGAAAGTGCACCTGTTACCGCTGTAGTTAGTACGACACCGCTACCTAGTGGAACAGTACCTACAACAGTGCGTGCCAGTGCCTATCGACCCTATGTACCTATCGCTACTCATGCTCAGGTAGCTCCTATGCCTCCTAGTATGCCAATGGCGTATGCTCCAAGACCGCCTTATCACCACCCTTATCCAAGAGGAGCTAGGCCTAGCCACATATCATATCCTACGTCATTTGCCAACCTACTTAGACCAACGCCAACTCCTATCAGCCAGGCTATCCCAGAAGTGCTTCCACCAGCTATGCCTGCTCACCTAGGTGATCTCGCAGTGTTTGCTCAGACGATCGGACGATCTATTGCGGAAAACATGCGGGGTATACATGAGAGAGAACCTAGAAGCAAGGCAGTACAAGTGGCTAAGATCACTCAAAACTTCAGTGGTAACGAGGATGTTAGGAAGCACATTGAAGTCTTTGAACACGTGTGTGATTCCTTGGAAGAGCACAATGAGCTGCATAAGTGTAAAGCCTTAGGCTTAACCTTGAGTGGGAAGGCTGGAGATTGGTATCGAACCTTAAGGGTTGAAGAGCGCACTCACTACCCCACTCTCAAGAGAGTGTTCTTGAAGGAATACATACGTGAGGGTGTGCTTTGGGGAGTAGCATCTCAACTTCAAAAAGCCGAACGCGAGGAAGGGGAGTCAGTGAGAGACTTTATAAGCCGATTGAAGCATCTAAATTCTCGCTGCACTCCTGATGAACGCTTCAATAATAACCAACTCCTCGATAGATTCATCCGAGGATTGCGCCACGAGGACATTTACAATGGCCTAGTCATTAGAGGTCTTACAACGTGGGAATCAGTCACTGCCAATGCAATCCAGTTAGAAGACAACTTGATGATTGCAGGTAAAAAGGTGTCTTCAGAAACAAAATCCGTTAGTTCACAAGTATCTGGGCACGAGCCAATGACGGTACAACCTATTGCCAAGGAGCCCAAGATATCTGAAATGTCTGTGACCGACCTTACTAAGGCTCTCCAAGAATATTTTAGGGGTAATCGAGCTCCTCAGAATAGCCATATGTACCCAAGGAGAGAGCAACAATGGTGTTCGGTGTGCTTAGGACCACATAGCACGAGTGAATGTCCCACATTCAGGGTTAAATTCAATGGGAATTGCAATGCATGTGGTAAGTATGGCCATCAATCTAAAGATTGCCTAACACTTAAGCGAATGTTGGCAAACCAGGCACCACTAGCTTGGTCAAGCACACCTCAAGTACCCGCGCTAATGCCTGCACAACCTATCGAGCAACCGTCACAGCACATAGTTCCAAGGAATTCGAATGTAGTCCAGTCTGTGCCGTTACCACTGCCAGTGCTAGGACCACAACCTCCACATCCAAGGATTACCCCAATAAACCAGATGGGTTGTGAGTCACATAGTGCGTGTGGGGATTATGAAGAGGAGATAGACCCCACTGCTCCATACGGGATTGATACGTTTGAAATGATTCCCCAGTACTACATGGAGGATCATTTTGGGCAAGTCAAGCCTGTATATCAAGCGGCTGCTCTCGCCACAAGAGGGCAAAACCTTAACACCTTGGCAAGGAGACCACCTCTTCAATGCTACGAGTGTGGTGGACCACATCGTGTAGCAGAGTGCCCTAATAGGCTACAGAAGATCTCTACTCAGATGCAACCAAATCAAGCGAGCACATCGGGAATGCCGGTACTTACATGTAATCGTTGTGGCATAGATCATTTGATCGCTCAATGTCCACATAATCCTAATGCACCCAAGATTACGCCATTGAATTTGGTTGAGGTCACCAACCAAGCACGAAGAACCACACCCGTTGTACCCGCGAATGTAGTTACACGATCAATGCTTCAAAATCAAAACTACATTCTTGAAGAGAGGAATACTGCATCAATCGCTCAGGCAAAGAAAAAGAAAACACGACGAAAGAGATCGCTTAATGCCACGAGCTCCAAGCCCAGTTCAAAGACCAACATAGGGACAGGAGACGACCCCGTGTATATGAATGATCCTGAAGATGATTCCGATTCAATAGAAAGAATAGAGTCATATGTGAAGTGGCAAGGGCAATGCTTAATGAAAAGAGCATGCCAGATTACTATTGGGCAGAAGCATGTGCTACTGCAGTCTATATATTGAACAAAACGCCTATAGAGCAGCCATTCATGGAAGCATGCCAGAGATGCGGCTTATAGGTTACAGGCCAGACATTGGACATCTCAAAGTATTTGGATGCATAGCTTATGTACATGTGCCTGATGAAAGAAGAAGGAAGTTGGATCCTGAAGCAAAGAAATGTGTATTTATTGGATATGCACAAGATCAAAAGGCATACAAATGTTATAACCCTCAAACTAGACAAGTGGTCATCTCACAAGATGTGGTGTTTGATGAGCTTGCTAGTTGGTACAAAGCAAAAGATGAGGGAGTCATTGAGTCACTTGAGGCTGATGTGCCTGTGAACTTGCCATCACAAGCAAGTTCTAGTTCTACTACTATGTCTGGGGGCCAGCAGCACAGCAGAAGCTGAGAGTAACAGTGTACGACCATGGTCAGGACGTTTGAGGCATGAGAGTGTGAGCACTGGGAGTAGTGCTATGGATAAAGAAAAGAAGAAAGTCGAAGGAATTGGAATCACAAGTTATGAGTCATCTAGTTCTGAGAGTTTGGATGAGGAGCTTGGCATACCTGTTTTACGCACACCTGGTGCTAGGCAGGACAGATATGTGCCACCACATGCTAGGGTTACAGGTGTACAAAGTGACCCGCATGCATTGCGGAGATCCCAGAGAGTCAGATATCCCGTTGATGAGATTATAGAGATTTTGCTATGCACTATGTATATATGACATCTATGGTGAAGCATGTGGAACCTACATGCTATATAGAGGCTATTGGAGAGCATGTATGGGAGAAATCAATGGATGTTGAGATGGACGCATTGGTCCATAATGATACATGGGACTTGGTTGCATTACCAAAGGACAAGAATGTTATTGGATGTAAATGGGTTTACAAAGTGAAGTGTAAATCTGATGGTTCTATTGAGAGACATAAAGCAAGATTGGTAGCAAAGGGTTATGCATAGACCCAAGGTTTGGACTATGATGAAACCTTTAGTCCAGTGGCTAAGATGGGCACAGTGAGAGAAGTCATTGCTATGGCTACAGCTAATGGCTGGGAAATGCATCAGATGGATGTCAAGAATGCATTTCTGAATGGAGATCTACAAGAGGAAGTGTACATGGCACAGCCAGAAGGGTATGTACACCCTAGATATCCCACTCACGTATGCAGATTGAAAAAGGCATTGTATGGTCTGAAGCAAGCACCACGTGCTTGGAGTGATAAGATGAGCAGATATCTTATCTCACTTGGTTTTCAGATTTCTACAGCAGATTCTTCACTCTATGTGAAGAAGACAGAGCATGGGATTGTGTTACTAGTCATCTATGTGGATGATTTGATTATCACAGGTGATCATAGTGCAGATGTGATGCATGTCAAGAAAGCTTTGAGTGGGCAATTTGACATGAAAGATCTTGGTGAGTTGAGATACTTCCTTGGAATTGAAGTGGTGAAAGATCATGCAGGTACTTGGTTAGTACAGCGCCAATATGCATTGGATATGTTGGCAAAGTATGGCATGACAGGGTGTAAGCCTATGGATGTGAAGTTGCGGGTTGATTATGGCGAGGAATTGGATGATCCTTCTATGTACAGGAAGATGGTTAGTAGTCTCATATACATGACTATCACACGCCCGGATTTGAGTTATGCTGTGGGGCTAATCAGCCAGTTTATGCAGAGCCCCAAGAAACCACATTTGGATGCCGTGAGACGCATCATGCGATATGTGAAGACCACAGCACATTATGGTCTACTTTATGAGAGTGGTAAAAGCTTGGACATACACAGATGCTGATTGGGCAGGCAGTTCATATGACAGGAGATCTACTAGTGGATATGCTTTTACACTTGGAAGTGCTGTGGTGAGTTGGAGTAGCAAGAAGCAACCTACAGTTGCTTTATCCAGTACAGAGGCTGAGTACAGAGGTGCAGCCATTGCTACTTGTGAGGCTATATGGTTAAAGAGTCTCTTGACAGATTTATGTGAGCCTATTGATGGCAAAGTTGTCATTCATTGTGACAACATGAGTAGTATACAGTTGGCAAAGAATCCAGTGTTTCGGACCAAACACATAGAGGTCCATTATCACTTTGTCAGAGAAAAGGTGCTGGATGGTACAGTTGATCTTCACTATGTGAAGACTGATGAGCAGGTGGCTGATATCTTTACGAAGCCACTTTTAGCAGGGAGAAGTTTGAGTACTTCCGGACTATGTTGGGAGTACATGGGATGAGCTTGAGGGGGAGTGTTGAGAGTCTTGATATCCCAACCTCATCTTCATCTTCATCGACAGTACATCATGATCTTGAGAGAGGCTGTTGAGATTCAAGCTCGATGTCAGTGTGAGCCAGCTATGCTATGTACTGGCAGATTAGGTAGGAACATGTGTGAGACATAAATGACCGCGTGTCCAGCTGGTCATAGTGTGTGGACATTAGCTAGGGTTAGTAGAGTGTGGACACAACTCATAGTGTGTTGTGTGGATTATGGATTATGGCATTATGCTTTGTGTGAGAGTGGAGATGGCTTCCCTCTATGGTTAGGGTTTGCAATATACATTAGGGTTTGCTCCTGTGTGTGTGGCTCCTCCCCCTCTACCGTTCTTTCAACAGGGCTCTGGGTCGCCGAAGATACCCACACGTGCGTCGTGGAAGATATTGGAACAAGGAGTAAGAGTTGTTTTCTAAATTCGGGCATTGATCTGTTTGACTGACCTTGCTGGTCCTCAAACGGATGAGTCCATGGTTCTTTTATATGGATCTGTTGTTTGATCTTGCTGATCTTCAATGGAGATTCCATTTTAATATGTGAATATATTGCCGAGTACTATGAGCTAGGAACCATTAAAAAGGCCCCTGAGTGGACAGGTGCTGATTCTTCCAGGGCCCAAAGACGTGTACAAAACTTAGGGCTAAGTCCATCTTCCCAAGGATATAAAACAATATACTAATGAGAAAGGGTCTACTGAGGCCCATCACATCAGCCTAGTCTACCTGTATATTAACAATACCCACCACAGGGACGAGGAGCATTCCCTTGGTACCACATGGGACTATAAGACAAGGGCCTCCAATGGTATATTATGCCCTCCTTTGGAGGTACCAATGGTTTTAGCGGTAATGAGCATGTGGAAAGACTTTGAGGACCATAGGTAAATCTTTACGATTGTCCGCTGAGCAATGTTAACCCTTACCCTCTAGCTTGAATCATGAAGGAGATGAAAAGCAAGAGGCTATGTGAAAATTGAGGTTTCATGCAAAGAGAGGGAAGTGCAATTTTTGTGGTCTAATACCCAAATTTCAACCGGTAATTACTCATCACTCTCGGATATTGGTTTCTAAAATTGATCATAACCGGAGATTTTGGAGGATTATGATCAGTGACACTATGATTTCATTAAATGATTGTTTTAAAGACAACTGAGTCTGTGAAAAAGGCAATTTCATATTGGGTGTGTAAGTGGTGTGACTAGTTTTAAGTTTGCATGAATATCCGGCTAGGGAGCCTCGGAACTCTTTTCCTTGGTACCCGGTACAAAACCTAACCAAATTCCTAATTGGATCCCATCACTACAGTGGTTGGGGCGGTTGGCTAACCCATGGGACTGGATGGGCTGCGGACTGATGGATCCCTAAATTGAGACTCAATTTTGATATGGTACGTTGGCCTCTATGATCCAAGTGTAATCTTTTCCTTGATCTGACTATGGGACTTACGAGTTCGGTCAAATCAGTTCAGTTAGTTAAGGCCTTTGACTATGTTAGAGAAAAATTATCCTAGAGGAATCACCCGTTCTTTTCGGGCAAGGGAAGCTTTTCTGGGTTCGGTTTTGGAAGAACCGACGATGGATTAGTCTCTTGTCCGGATATCCGTGGGCGAGGCCTCGAGTGAGGGACCCTGTCCCATGCAAGAAGTGCTACTTTCGCTGCTAGCACCCCTGAATTCATTACGCGGTGGAGACAGGGATCTTTCAGTCTTGCAATGCAGTCCATTTGGAATTTCTTTTCCCCTCTTTATAGTAAACTTGTGCCTAGAATATTTCTTTTAGAATCCCATTATTTGCCACCCTCATTATGGAAACATTAGTGTTGCTGAGGATAGGTTGGCTTGGGCACCTGCGACTCTGATTCTATTAGGTTAGAAATGTTAGTATCATGGGGGTTAGTTGGGTTAGTTATCAAGAGGCCAGCTGTCTCAAGGGATTTGTGAAAACAAGGGCTGATCTAGTGTGGATGAGGCTTTTGACGGTACTTGGTTACTTACCCCAGCAGTGCCCAAGTAAAGGATCCATGTTTTTTTAAATGATGGCATGATCAGAGTATGGGTTCCCTTTGGTGGAAACTCAGTTGCCTCTAATACCTCCTTGTTGGGAGAATGGTTATTTGGTGTTGAGATTTTGAAGGACATTGGCTCCTTTTATATGAATAGTTACATGTCCCAAGGCTCGGTTATAGTTCGCGAGTCCCAATCAATTTGGCATCAATTATGCTTCATCTGCCCTCATCCTAGAAGCACTTCTTCACAAATGGTACCTATAGGCATGACATAGAACTTCCCTTACAATGGGTTATTCCCAATGTGAAACATGGCAGCAGTGAACAAACCTATGCATGTGATTTTTAATACATTTACTCCTTCCACTTAGGCAATCGCTCAAATAATCTTACAGGGACATTATTCCCTTTGATTCTCCTTTTGCCCCATGAGCGTCCCACAAGATTGGCTTCTTTTCCTCTATTTTGTACTTCATATCAAGTGACGTAGTTATTAAGTGATGTGGTTATTAAGTGATTCCAATACATGTAATTATTGAAGAACGTGCGGAATGCAAGTTCTTTGCATCGTACCCATGCATTTTTTATAGCATTCTCTCCTTTAGCAATGGTTTGAACCAACTTATTATTTCTACAAAAATAGAGTAGCCATACATTAAACTCTAAAACTTTATGAAAACCATCCTGCACTTTTTGCATAGCACATAAAACTTACTCATTTGGAGGCAAGCTGGAGCGGGCAATGAATTGCACCTTCTCGATTGTGAGTTGTTGCTGTTTCTCATGCCAATCCTGGTACTTAAATACCACATCAAAGAAATCCTTTCCATTTGCAGGATTTGCAATGGCTATGAATGTGTACCCATTTTTTGTGAAAATCATCCCTTTTTTCAGGTATCAGAGCAGCCATGCAGAGTATTCAGGTTTTCTAGACCAAAACGTTGCATCAATAAAATTTCGTGGCATGGTGTGTGTGGTACATGCACACGAGTCACTATGATGAATAAATAACAATTAATAGCTTCAAAGAGAATACTTACATACAAGACATTGAACATCTGTATTGTGGAATATTTATATACCTATTGATGTTTGCAAGGTTCATTAATAACTCTTCCTCTTCTTCCTTCGTGAAGGAAATGACGCAACATCGAACTTGAGGATACATATCCTTCAAATGTAACCATTCTATGTATCCAAGAAAATGGAGAAAAATATATTGGAGTTTTCAAGAAAGCTATAAAGAAAGAAGTGTTATCTTAACTTACTTGTTTCAATGGTATGAAGCCATGACACAAGTCTATGGTTTCCGTCCCAAAAAAATAAATTTTTCATGGTAAGGTGAGCCCACTTCTGTGTTTCTTTGAGCTTTTCATCAAACATATTCGATTATTGCCACCAAAACCCATTCCTCCATCTCGGGTCCTTAGGGTTATGTTCTGTATGAACTCACCCATTGATGGCACATAACGATGCTTATTGAAGCTCTCTTCAAGTTCCAAAAGATGGTCATCTGTAGTTTCAATAGTTGGATTCATACAAAGCCTATTCAATAGTACAGGGTGGTAGTCTCACATCATCGACAAAGTGTAAAGTGAAGACAACCAGTCCTGCAACATCTCAATTTGCACCAGCCTCCCAAAATTTTCCAGTAGATAGGGGAGAGAGAGAGAGAGAGAGAGAGAGAGAGAGAGAGAGAGAGAGAGATATGCATAGGTGCCCTACTATGGAATCATGACATATGCATAGGTGCCCTAATATGTGGGAAAAGTTGCTTTGATCCTATTTAGGTGGTAAGAGAGAGAGAGAGAGAGAGAGAGAGAGAGAGAGAGAGAGAGAGAGAGAGAGAGAGAGAGAGAGAGAGAGAGAGAGAGAGAGATAAAGAGATAGAGAGAGAGAGAGAGATAAAGAGAGAGAGAAAGAGCAAGACAAAGATAGAGAGACGTATTCATAGGTGCCCTACTATGAAATCATGACATATGCATATGTGCCCTACTGTGTGGGAAAAGTTGCTTCGATCCTATTTAGGTGGTAAAATAGAGAGAGAAAGAGAAAGAGAGACAGAGACAGATAAAGACACACACACACACACACACATAGAGAGAGAGAGAGAGAGAGAGAGAGAGAGAGAGAGAGATAGATAGATAGATAAAGAGAGAGAGATAAAAGAGAGAGTGAAAGAGAAAGAGACAGAGATAGATAAAGAGAGGTTGAAAGAGACAGAGACAGATAAAGAGAGGTTGAAAGAGAGAGAGATAGAGAAATAGACTGAGAGCCCCCCATTATTAAAAACCTGCTCGCCATATTTAGGTTTATGTTCGCCCAAATTTGCTCGCCAAAAAAAATCCCCCACTCTAGGAATGGGTGGTTGTTGTGGCAACGCTAGTGGTGGTAGGGGTAACTCTGGAACTCCTATAGCTCCCCTTTGAGGCACACATACTACCTACCCCAAATGAGGTGCATTAGTAAGCATGGGTCTTGCCGGTGGTGGATCTAGCAAAGCCAAGTGTTGGGTGGGTGGGTGGGTGGTTTTAATGCAACTAGCATGCTACGTTTGAGGTTGAGTCTAGTAGCAATGGGGAGTATCATGGTTTCCTATCCTCATGTAGTACACACACCAAATTCCTCCTTATCACGGTCTTAAGTGGGGGTATTTCATGCTTGTGTGGTTGGCATGGCATATTGAACACCAGACTAACTCACCTAGGGGGTACAAATGTGGTTGACCTATGTTATCATTTATTACCCCCCTTCCATTGCTTAGTCATTTGTTGCATGAATGCAGCCATTGGGTCTTTACGCTGGTGTGGATTGTGGCTCTTTCCCTTAACATTGACATTATAGAAGCATCTTCACCACAAAACCAAGTTCTATTTCTTCTCCATTTAGACAAGGAATAATGAACATGCCAAGAACCAATATTAGGAACTACCTCAAACCAAAGGGATCCACAAGGGCATTCACATAACATGTCCTCAGCCCCTAGCAAGCCTATAGCCTTTAAGCATTGAAAATCGCACAATCCAACCCCATGGGGAAAGAGACCCCCTACCCTCAAATAGAGGGTTTTGCACGTAACCACCTCCTTATGTTCCACCTCCATGTGAATATGCAAAGAAGACATGCTTAGGATGGCATTTAAAATGGGAAGGGGGGTTACGAAAAACATAGCACTTAGAGACTTAGAGTTGGGTTGCAATAAACATAGCACCTAGGGGATTGTGAAAAACATAACACCTATAGGCTTAGAGTTGGGAAAAACTAAGAAAATCAACATCCCAAGGATGATGAACAATCATAGCACCTAGAGCCTCAAACTTTGGCAAAACTAAGACTGGTACATAGAAGAGGGAGGAATGAGCAGATTTAATGGGTTTTCTTCGGCCTTGTCTAGTCCATCCGCAACTATATAGCTACACGTGCTACTAGTGATCTCGCACACCCAAGGGAAGATATTCATGCACCCATGATGACTAAGTTAACAAAGAATTTGAAGTGTACAAGCTTGAAAATTGATTCCCCAAAAGTCATAGAAAACACAAGGAGCATAAAGAAACTTATAGCCTACCATCACCAAGGTAGAGAAATGTGACAAGATCTAATCAAGATGTCAACCAAACCTAAGAGCAGCTATGCTCTTTGAGGATACTACAATCTTTTGTGATTGGTGGTTGGAAATGTAGTGTAATAATATAAAGTATACATAGTGGTGTGGGTAGATGTTCTTGAAGAGTCTCTCTCTAAAGAAAGTAGCAGCCTGACAACAGAATGAAAGTGTGTTTTGAGTTTAAACTCTTTGCAATTGGCATCCATGGCTTTGGTTTTAAATGTGTTTAAGGTTCATCCTACTACTTAGAAGTCAATGTAGAAGTTCATGTGAACATGTAATATGTTTGGAAAGTTACTTATGGTTGGTTACTTAAGGTTGGAAATGTAATATGTTTGGAAAGTTACTTATGGTTGGTTACTTAAGGTTGGCATCCCTTGCCGTAAAATATAATCCCTTTCTTAATGAATGATCAAACATACTCACACTTTTTGTTCTACCATTTGCCTATCTCAACCTTAATGTTAATCAAGTTAATGGCCTTATTTCTTATGATTGATCTTACTATGGTATCATGTGGTTTGGTTCATCTTAAAAAAGGTAAATGGCTCAAATAGTTTACTTTTCTTTAGTATGGTTTAATTGCTTATGATTGATCTTACTATGGTATCATATGGTCTAATTGCTTACGATTGATCTTACTATGGTATCATGTGGTTTAGTTCATCAAAAAAAAAGGTACATGGCTCCGATAGTTTACTTTGCTTTAGTATGGTTGAGCTATTCCCATCCATGGTTTAATTGCTTATGTGGTTGATCTTACTATGGTATCATGTGGTTTAGTTCATCTCAAAAAAGATAAATGGCTCTGATAGTTTACTTTGCTTTAGTATGGTTAAGCTATTCCTATCCACATGTATATCCTTCATCATAAGTTTACATGCGATTAAACATAAACCTATAGGATATGCATGGTGTGATTAAGATTGTACTAATATCAATAAATAAGGGTTATTTATCATAATTAGGCTATTAATAAAAATAATTATGAATGTTTTATAGAATTGGTAGGATAATCTTTTGTAAAGGGTTTTTGCAAGACATGTTTTTCATAACAAAGGGGGGAAAGGTCACCCCCAATGCATGGGCACCCCTTTTTTAACATGATGTAAAAAAAAGAAAGCAACCAAACATTGGCCAACCATTTTTTGGAGAGGGAAAAAGAATACCGGTAGTAGAATTTTGGCGAGGGATAAAGAAGACCAATAGAATTTGGGAGAGGGATAAAGAAAGCAAGTAGAAGGATCGTTAAAAAATGGACTGGTTCAAAAAAGGACAACCTTGAAATCCAACCCTTTAAGCAAGTTAAAGGGGAAATTTATGGCGACCCTTATTACAAATTTTTTTTAGTGTTTTTCATATCAACCACATAATACAAGGCATAAGATTACAAATAAGAAGGGGGGATATTAGTTGACCACCCCCCCTATTGTAACTTTTTTTTGTAGTGTCTTGCATATCAAGAGCCTACACGTTCTAAGGGATAAGATTATAAGAAGGGGGGAATATTAGTTGATTCTAGTTAACAATGATACTTTATTCCACTTAATGTGACCAGTACATTTGCAAAAGAAGTTAAAGCATTTTTACAATATTGTAAAGTGCTAGTGACATTCATCCACTCTATGCGTGTTCAACCGATTTCAAGACACATGCCTTTCAAGATAGAGAGAAGAAGAGGAATAATGCAAGGGTCTTACTGGCTTGCACCTCTATCCACCCTTAGTAGAGTAACCCTCTCTTGTGGAGAGCTAGGGTCCTCAACCTTGCCTCCCTTGTGGGGTGGGGAGTAGAGAGAGAGAGAGAGAGAGCTATGGAAATCTCAAACTCTACTTCAATGCCGCGATGAGTGAGAGCATGGGGGAGAAGGGAAAGAAGGAGAGAGGGAGAAGGGAACTTGAATCAACATACCATCACTCATCCACACAATCCTCAAGCATGCATGTAGGGAGCATACAAGCAAGCTTCAATCACAAGAGCAAGAAACTCAAACTCAATTGTGAGAATGGGACTCTATCTTTTATCATTAGTCAAAATGTCTTATATACAAGACTCATATGTAAAATGTTCGGGCACCCAAGTAATGTTTGAGGGCCTAAAAGCTAGTCTAAGCTGATTTTCTAGTCTAATTATATACTACTGGCATTACACAAGTTGTAAAGCTCAGTTTTGACTATCTTTTGGCATTATGATAGTTGTAAGCTCCAATATTTCCATGAAGCACATTTTCACGGTAGAAAAAATATGGCTCAAAAATGTTGCCACATATTGAGAGTAATGTTAGCCAATGTGATTAACATAACCCCCTCCCTAATCACGGCTCTTTCCTTAAAATCAGTAGTGAAGTTCCATGGGAGTTAATGGTAGAAGCTGTTGAAGTTCCAGTAGAAGTGGAAATGGGACTTTATATACTGGGTGGTGTAGTGTAATGCCTTGTAGGATGTTTATAAGGTACTTTCAAACATATCTTTGAATTTGAGCATCCCCCAGTACTGTAGGAGCCGAGTATCTCTTGTAGAGGAGGGCCTTTGTTGATGTCAAAGGCCATATGCCTTAGAGACTTTCAAAAGTGTTCCATTTGGAAACTCCACTAGTAAAAACTATCATTAGGTAAAGAAAGCAAATAGTGATAACTATGTCAGGGTCAGGGACCTCTCAAAATCTTGGATGAACTTGCACATTGTGTGAAGCATCCAATCTTCATGGAGGAGGGGTGGGCAAGGTGGAGGTATCCACTAGGAAAGTTGAACTGTAGCTTTAAGTTCTTATCTAGCTCTTTCTCAAGGTCCCAGGCTCATCTTGATTTGATTGGAAAATAGATTGGGTTGACTCTAAGGTACCTGTGGAAACATAGCAGTACTCTTTCTAATATTTGGCCCAGAGAATATAGGGCTACCACCATACACGTTTTTCACCCATAAGTGCATTCGTGATTAGGGCAACTCTCATTTATGGTCTCTTGTATTCCCTTGGTCCCCCCTTGCATAACTGAGATGAGCTCTTGACCATTGGTTGAACTTCTCCTTAAGATAAACTTTGATCAAGCAAATGTCCAATCAATCTGTGATCCTGTTGATATTTGTGTGGGGTGAGTGTGTTCCCTATAATCTAGGATCCTAATGGCTCTGACAGTGTCAATGTCATCAAGTGGATCTTACCAATTGAATGGGTGATTAGGGGGAACATCTATTCCGATGGGGGGGAACATCTATTGAATGGGTGATTAGGGGAAACATCTATTCCGATGGGGGGGTGCTAGGATTTTGGCTTCTTCTAACATTCCCAATGAAGAGGTTGTTGCATATGAAGAGGTTGCTACATATGGGGTCAGTGTGGGGTGGTCAGTGTGGGGTGGTTGGCTTGCAAAGTGGAGGCCATGGTTAGTCCATTTAGGACATCCCCTAAAGATGTAATTGGTGGGGGTGTTTTGGGAGGGAAAAGGGGGGATGGTGGCATTGGAGAGGCTAGGGGTGTAATCATGGTTAGAATTGCAACATGTGTGTTGAAGTGGAGGCAGTGATAAGAAGGGGAGTTGATGTTTAGGGTTAGGCATGAAGTTTTTTGGCCTTACCTTTGGCATAAGCATCTTGAGTGGGTACATTTAAGGAGGGGCAACATGGGGAAGGGTAGGGAGCCTCACTTGGGCCGATCCTATCAAGTGCTCCTCTCTCGCCGCTGAGATTGGTCCTTGTTGGTGCTTGATGCATTGTCATCTTCCTTATCCTTGGCAATGTTGATAAATGCAATGCAATGTGTCGTGTAGAGAGGGGAGAATCATGCATATTAGAAAAGGAATAGACAGAGGTTCCAATGTCGAAGGTTGATTTGTATGGTCATTTGTAATAAAAGGTGAAGTCAAAGGTCAAAAAGGTAGCACATGGAAAGTGCAAGGAGGCACATGTATTGACACATGGAAGGCACAAGGGTGCACACAAAGCACGGATTGGGGCTCCATAAAGAGCTATATAATGGTATACTTGGATCATTCTAATGCAAGAGATTTATATGGTTTTTTAATTAATCGTTGTCATTATCATTCTATTAGTTTAATCTAACCTTGTGTCTTAATTAGTATGCTTAATCATATCTCTCATTTGCTTTCATCCACCCCATCAACTCAAACATGCTTGATTTTCCAACCTGGGATCATAGCCATGACTCTTCACTTATGCCATCTCAATCTAGTAGTTGAAATGGGTACCACTAATCTTGTACTAATTTTCTATTAATCCCTCTTCATCACTCTATTCATTGAGTGATATAGTTCCTCAAATCAAGGCATTTGACGCACATTGGAGTTATGTTGAAATAATTCAACATTAAAGGAGAGGTAATTATCATCAAAAAGCTCACCACATGCATTTTACAAAGCTCCATATCTCAATAGCAAGAGCTAGCGGGCAAAAACTGCAGTAGGAAGGAGTATGTTTTGAAGATTTCTCTTACATTGGTATCAATTGAGCATTCCATTGTTTAATTGAGTATATGTGGAGTATGCCTAGCAAGTTTCATGCCATTTGATGAACAAATCAAGCTATGAATTGAATTTCAAAATTGGTTCTACTCTCAAAAATTACATCTATAAATAGGCCTTCAATTCATTCATTGCTTGGTGTTTTTGGGCTAGTGAAAGCTCAAATCATAAGTTTGGGAGTTTCTCTACAAGTCTATATCATCACATTTGATTTCCTCCTTTATTTGAAGAGCCAATTATTCACTTGAGCATTGGCAATTTTTTGCATAAAAGCAAAGAGCTTGATTTTGGGTTTTCATGATTGATTACTTGTATTAGCACTAGTCATTCCATTCAGATCATTCTTGTACTGAGATTATAAATTAAAATTTGGTGATAATCAAGTGTTAAGACCTTGTCAAAACCTAAATGACTATCTCATTTGTGATTGAGATGTTTAAATGGGAGGTCTTCCACACATGGCAAGTTAAGATCAAATTTATGTAAATGAAGGATGGACTATGGGGCTTGTAAATGGAAGGGAGAATTGTCAGATGAAGGGGATAAAAATATTAAGTGGTTAATATGGAATGAAAAAGGATTATCCATCATTGCATTAGGGTTGGGAGATGGATTTATTCATCGTAGATACATCTAAGGATGCTTGGGATTGATGAGCTAGAGAAATTATTTGGGGCAAAGCAAAAGAATTCAAAAATAAGCTTAAAACTACAATTCTTCGGCCTAGACATTAAAGATAGTGACTCTCTTTCAACACACCTTAACAAAATGAAGAGTATAACTCAATAATTGGTTACTATTGGGGCACCAGTAAAAGAATAGGATGCCATAGCCATATTGTTAAAAATCATGACACTTGAGGAGCATGGCCCTTGGCAGCTACCTTGAAGAACGTCCCAAATTCAACCATTGTAAGAGTGGAAGAAACACTCATAGAAGAAGAGAAGAGGATTCAAGGCAAGATAGTCCAAGCTACATCAAGTGAGGAGAAAGCACTCTTCTCTCGAGAGGACCAAGACCAAGAATAGAGAGGGACCAAGGACAATGATCACCTGCCATTATTGTGGCAAAATTAGTCACATGATGGTGGCAAAGGATTGTTAGCATAACAAGAGAGTCAAAGAAGCCAACGTAATGTCAAAGAGGGAAGATAGTGATGAGGCCTCCTAGGATGGAGGCAACACCGAGAATATTTTTTAGATAATATGAGGAGCATGGCTCCTAACCCTTGGTTGTAACCCCACTCTCCTGATGTGTAAAGTGTCAAGACAAAGCCAACAATGTAGCTCATTGAAATCCTACATGGACTGCTTCAACCATATGAGTATGGAGTATAGATCATAACAATACATGTTAGGTGTTAGACCCTCATCACATGGACTGCTTCAACCATATGAGTATGGAGTATAGATCATAACAATACATGTTAGGTATTAGACCCTCATCACATGGACTGCTTCAACCATATGAGTATGGAGTATAGATCATAACAATACATGCTAGGTGTTAGACCCTCATCACATTTATGGGAGGTGTGAGAAATGCAATGTGTGAGGGTGTAACATGTGTAGAGCAAGGGGGAGAAGCATGCACATTAGAAAGGGAATAAAAGGATCCAATGTCAAAGGTTGATTTGTATGTCATTTATAAAAGGTGAAGTCAAGAGTCAAAAGATAGCACATGGAAATTC
Organism: Cibotium barometz; assembly: GCF_041138505.1. Classification (NCBI taxonomy): domain Eukaryota; kingdom Viridiplantae; phylum Streptophyta; class Polypodiopsida; order Cyatheales; family Cibotiaceae; genus Cibotium; species Cibotium barometz. Next base: position 49,501,341 of record NC_141083.1, read on the forward strand.
CAAGGAGGCACATGTAGTGTGAGCATTTAGACACATTGAAAGCACAATGGTGCACACAAAGCATGGTTTGGGGCTCCATGAAGAGCTATATGATGATGTACTTGGATCATTCTAATGCAAGAGATTTATGTGGGTTTTATGTGATCTAGGTATCCTGTAAGTATAGTCCCAATAAATCATATTTGATCACCCAGTTTCTATCACCCTGAGAAAGCCTAATGAATGGGGAGTCCGGGTTATCGTGGAGTGGAGGGGGCGATCCATCCTAAGTCCCTACCTCGTGAACCAGGTGCATACTCGGCTATACCATGACTCATGCCCACCTGCTACTACTACTAGCTGTTGGGTGGTTTTCACCCCACATCATGGTCCCCCATCCTGAGATGTACCTAGAAAGCTAATAATTAGAGGACTGATTACATGATTAGAATTGGCTTCCATGCGGACTCTCCTTCACAATGGACAAATCAATGTTGCGGGGGAATTTTTTCCAATTTTTTAGGTTTAAAATAAGCATTTATGGAATTTTTACCAAAATACCACACATTTTATTGTAGATATTTGTGGTAGAGTGAATTCCTTGAATTTCTACAATTTTTGGGAATTTTTCCTAATTTTTTAGAAAGTTTTAGATCATTTTTATGGAAAAAATGTATTTTTTTTGCATTTTGGCGGGTTTTCTGCAGAGATGCTAATCAATTTTCTGCCAATTTTTTGCTGAAATGCACTATGGGCAGCCAATTGATGCATTGAATGCTCTCCCGTGTGCGTGGGATTCTTTTCTCCTCTCAAAATTTTCTTCTCTTTTCCTCTCTCGTGCATGTGTGAACACCTCTTCTTAGGCACATTTTGATTAATGTTAATCATAATTAAGAATTAATCATGATTAAAATTTAATTAATGCTCTCTGTTAACAGAGAGCATTAATGCTCTCTGTTAACAGAGAGGAGGGGGTGGAGAAAGAGAGAAGGAATGGAGAAGAAGGAGAGGAGAGAGGACTCCTCCTCTCTCATTTGAATCGAGAACGTGCCTGCTGGGGGGGGAGGGGGGGCTGCGCTACAGCCTACCTGCCGAAAATCCCCACCCCCCATTAAAAAAACATTTTATAAGCTTAAAAAAGCTTTTATTTAAAACTTTTGGATTTTTTTTCTTAAAAAAGAGTTTTTTTAATTTTAAAAAAAGAGCTTTTTTATTTAAAAAAAGAGTTTTTTTCAGCTTTTCAAAAAAACTTGGGAAAAAAAGAGAAAATAAGAGATTTGGAAAAATTATATATTCTCTAAAGAAATTTCTTGGAGCCTTTTGGCTTTCCGCTTTCCCGAAACCTATTGACTTTCCGAATTCCAGGGATCTTTTGACCTTTCGAATTCCAGAAACTTTTGACCTTTCACATTGTGATTTTTTTTGTCTTTTCATTTTCTCGAAACTGTTGGGTTTCCGTATTCGGGGAAGACCATTGGGATTCCAAAAATTTTGGGCTGTTCGTATTCTAATGCGTTCGGGGTAAATTAAAAATTTTTAAAAATTCTTGGAAATTAGTGGAAAATTAGACAAAGGTTATTTTAAATTTCTAAAAAATGTGGGATTGGTGATTAGTGTGTCCATTCGCGCACTCATGAGACCATTGAAATTCCTTTAAAAATCTATTTTTTGCATAAAATTTTAGAAAATCCATTAAAATTGTAAATTTTCATTGGATTTGAGAATTGTCAAGCGAAATTGGGATTTTCGTGAACGATAGGATTCTCAAGAGAAATTAGGAATATTCTAGAAATTATTTTTAGAAATCCTAAAAATTGGTATTTTTTAAAATATCAATGTTATTTTGGCAAATCTAATTGCTAAAAAAATATAGGTTGGCCATAAGATAGGTTTGGTGGAATTCAAAATTAGCGTATTGTGAGGCCCTAGAAAATTAGAGAAAAATGGAAAAAATCATGATAATTTTTTTTCTCGAGAATGTAATATTTTCGAGGGTTATTTAGTGTTGAAGTACGTTTTCATGTGCTGACATTAGATAGATGCGGGTTATTCACATATTATTAATGCGATTATACCTTGTATTAGTAGTTATTTTTGTTTAGATTAATTCTAAACGATGTTTTCATGATTTTTTACCATTGTTTAGCCATTCTTATTGGACATGCTCCTTACTTTCTTCAATAAGATTAATTCTAAACGATGTTTTCATGATTTTTTACCATTGTTTAGCCATTCTTATTGGACATGTTCCTTACTTTCTTCAATGATGGCTAGAATCTGCATTCAAAGTGTGTCTCACCTTTGACACTTGTCCATGATAATTTATTTTGCACTTGTTTAAGTGTGGTCTATGCTTAATTTCTTAAACCTAAGATAAATTCTATCATGGGTTAGTTGATCTGTTTGTTTTGGTGGATTTTATTGAATATTTTTCAAGTTTATATGGACTCATCATGTTCTGCCTAGATCACTTGTGTCTAGGGGTTTTTAATGAGTGCTACACACATGTGTTTCACTTTCTTACTTTGGAGTTTTGCTTGAACAACACTAGGTTCATATACTCCGGATTGATGAGTTAGTCCCACCAATTTTAATGCTTCTTTTGGCATGATTAATGACCATTAGATAGCATGCATTGATTTTTATGATCAACTATGGTTTTCATACATACGAGATGCTTCTATGCTTTTATGCATGCTTTTATAAGGATCTTTTGGATAATATCATATGCTTCCATGTTTTGATGAGTGTAATCTCATCGACATTTTCACTTGTTGAAATCTCTTTCTTTAGAGTTCAACGAGTTTATCTTGTTGTGTTCAGATTAAGGAATCTTGGATTCTTCCTTTGTTGGCATCCTGTGCATCCTTTAGGTGATTTATACAATCCACCTAATGGTTTATGGATGTACATATGTGACTCATTGAGATGTTGATGACTCTCTATGTTGATATGGGTAACTTGGGACACCAATAATTCCATGTGCAGATGTGGGTACGTCGATGGATCCCTGGTTCCTATAGTTATATTGCCATGTCTTCCTATTTTATTTTGAATGGTTTACAATGAGGAAACTACTTTGAGTATAAGTTCCTCTAATCATCCGTAGTCTGATGGAAAAATAGAGCGTGTGAATTAGATTGTAGAGGATATGCTTCATGCATATGTCTCTGGAAAATCATCAAATTGGGAAAAGTATCTTCCAATAATGGAATTTGCCTATAACAGTTCTAAACATACGGCTACTGGTTTTAGTCCATTCATGCTTATGTATGGGTATCAAACCAGGGCACGTATTGATGTCGGCCTTAAGGACATTGAGCTTCAAATGCATCGAGGGATTTCTTACATGATATGCAGGAAATGCTAACCCAAGCTCAGGATTCTATCATGAGTGCTCAAGATAGAGCATGGTTTTATGCTGATAGGGGATGCTCACCTCAGTCTTTTAAACCAAGAGAGTTGGTTTATTTAAAAGTTCCTAAAGACTCTCAGACCTTGTCAACAGAAAAATGCTCGAATTTATCTCCTAGATATTGTGGTCCATTTTGAGTTATACATAGGATTGTCACAGTTGCGTATGAATTTAAACTACCTCCACATGTTAGAGTTCATCCGGTCTTTCATGTCAGTAGATTGAAAGAGAAACTGGGAGGTGAGAATAACATAGTTACTCCTCAAGAACTCATTAAAGTTGAAGATTTATCCTATGTTCCACGTAAACCTGAAAATGTACTTGAATTCAGGGAAATTGGGTGGAAAGATAGGGAAATATTCGACTTGGGATAGGGAAATATTCGACTTGGGATTTGGTTGTGAATGTTCAGTGCAGATTTCTTTCTTTCAAGAGTGCAATGTTTTGAGAGAGGGGAAGTATGTTATGTGCACATACTAGGAGGCTAACCCACATTACTTGTGAGCATGGGAGCATGGGAACAAGCTCTAGTGGAGCATGGGTTAGGGCTAACCTTAAGGGTTGAGGTTAGGGTCAAGCATCCAAGGGTCACACATGGGAAATGGAGAGTCAAGGGTCACTTGAGGGCCCTCCTATATAATAGGGGCATGGAGCACACTCAAGTGAGGCTGGGATATGTTATGTTCTCTTGTGTAAAGGATTGTATCTTCTCACCTACCATTTCATACTACAGCTACATGCTGCTGGACTGGAGTCATACCTCTTGGTGGTATGGGACATCAAGGTAAAGGTATGAGGTACTTCATTGTAATTCATGTGTGCATCCCTTGGGATCAGGGGTGGTTGGGTGGATCAGTTTATGCCTAGTTTATGCATGTTTATGAATAACAATTATCTAGAGAGATCTTAGGGTTTTAACAACTATAGTGGCATATGAGATCCTAAGGTTGTCCCTCCTCTACTTGATTGTACTGCGACTATATATATCGGGTAGACACTTTCGCCATCCTAAACATAGTGACATGGGATTTTACTTAGGGGAATCTAGGCCTCTAGTGATTCTAGGTAGTTAGCATCCCCCCCCCATTCCCTCTTCCTCTCCCTCAGGTATTTTCATTAGGATCAATTGGCTCATGGGGGGTTACTCTAGGAGGGTGCTTTTTTTGCGAGCAATTATGGGTGAGCAGTCTTGTGGCAAGCGGCTGAAATCATAACACATGGGTACCTCTTTTTCCATACTCTCTTTCAGTCTCCCTCACACACACACAATTCACATGTAGACTCTCTTTGCAAGATATCGATAAAAGTTTCTTCCATATAGGAGACATTGAATACAAATTCCATGAAAAACACCAATAAGTGTGCTTGGTTGAAATCGTAACACATAGGTTATCTCTCTCTCTCTCTCTCTCTCTCTCTCTCTCTCTCTCTCTCTCTCTCTCTATTGACACATTTCAAACTTTTGCAAGATATTGATAAAAGTCACTTCCATACATGAGAACGTGAATACAAAATCCATGGAAAACAATAATAAATGTTTATGAACCAATGACATGGTCATCTCTATGATTGATATTCCATGTGAGGCACCAGCACTACTTGAAGTTGTATGATCTTTCTGGTTTATGTTGGGTCATGGAGGTCCCCCCCAATTCGGATACTAATATGGGTTGGTTATGTTAGGTTGTGGTATATGGCATCATTGCTGGCATCATTTCTACTCCTGGTAGTTGTGGATAGTAAGAAAGTTACCGAGATGTAGAAGTAGCACCATGCGGTACATATGAATCATGCCTTGGCAACCATTGGGGTTGTCCATGCCATGGTTCCTCCAATGAAATTTGAGGTTGCATGCTTGCTTGAATAATTTTATTAGATTCTTTACCTTGAAACCACGTGGAACCCAGGTCTATGGGCACATCTTGCAAATGAGCTAACTCTTGATTATAGCATAGCCAATCATTTTCTATGCTTATACAATGTTGACGAAGCTCCTTGCCTTAGCCTCCCATGACACCAGGCCCTGCAAAGCAAAGCTCTTTATTCTAAATGTTGCAGTGAGGGACTATGTTGCAGTGAGGGACTAGAGGAGTGTCCTTGTCTATAGGCAACCCTGTGGGAAAATCTACCCACACCATTGAACATCCTCCCAAAGATAAGGGCTCGCTTCCTATATTTTCAAAATTATTCAAGCCCCCAACAAACTTTGCTAGCCCATTGTAATGTGTGGGAGCCAAGTTTATATTAGAACCCTGTTGGAACTATAAATACTTATGTTCAAAATACAAGTTGGTGTTTTCATGCACTTATTGTGAAATGTTTCTCCCAATTATATTGTTGGCTACTTCAGTGATGTTTCCCAAAATGGCCACGTGCTTCAGTGATATATTTGGAAACACAAAAAAAAAACCAAACATGGTTACACAATTAAAGACATGCTTTAAAGGAAACGATTGAATAGCTATAAAATAAGGTTAGTGTCCATTACTAGTTAGAGGACTGTCTGAAGTATTTGTGTCATTGTCTTCATCCTCCTCCACCTCCTCATCTTCCGTGTGATCGTCCTCCTCTAAATCATCATCATCCTCCTCATCTTCGCTTACAACCTTTCTTTTCTTTGTGACTTTCTTCCTTTTTTGGGGACCGATTCTTTCCACATTTGACTTGCCACCCTTTTTTTGGTGCCTAGATTAGTGGCACCTTTGCCTCGCCCACTTACATCTTTTTTGACATTTATAGGCAATGCTTCCCCACTGCCTGCCCTAGTTACACCTTTCTTGCCATGGCCTGTAGGTTGCTTGGACCCCTCATCTCCAAACCGCTTAGGCTAATGTAGATCTACTTCACAAAAATACATCAAACAAATGGTAAACATAGAGCAAGGCATGCAATATATCATACGGTGCAAGGCATGGATAATACCTTTCCACCACAAGGCCTCCTCGTCAGGGGGGTATGTCCCATTGGCATAATCTAACCACCATGGGCACAAACTCTAGACCTCTAAGTTCTTCTATCCATATTTCTAGATATATGCCATTATCCTCAACGTCACACAACACCCACTCTTTGCAGGATGACAAAGCTCAGGGAAAGAAAATATGTCCCTCATCAAAACCCACCACCTAGTAATAAATAGGATAATTCAGAAGTTGTCTTATTAGCACACCTATACCTAGTGTACAAGTAAACTGGAATAAAATATTCTAGACTAAGCATACCTATATATGGCACGTCTTGCTATACATAGGAGATGTGGCTGAGCTGATGTTATGATCGAAGACCGCATTGTTTTTTGCCATGATACAAATGCGTTGGTGAAGTGTTTTGCTTTGCAATCGCTCAAATAATCTTACAGGGACATTATTCCCTTTGATTCTCCTTTCACATGAACCTCCCACCACAAGATTGGCTTCTCTTCCTCTATTTTGCACTTCATATCAAGTGATGTGGTTAATAAGTGATGCCAATACACGTACTTGTTAAAGAACGTGCAAAATGCAAGTTCTCCACATGGTACCCGTGCAAACTTCATAGCATTCTCTCCTTTAGCAATGGTTTTAACCAACTTGCCATTTCTACAAAAACAGAGCAGCCATGCATTACACTCTAAAACTTTACTAAAACCATCTTGCACTTTTTCCATAGCAGATAAAACTTACTCATTTGGAGGCAAGCTGGAGTGGGCAATGAGTTGCAGCTTCTCGATTGTGAGTTGTTGCTACTTCTCATGCCAATCCTGGTACTTAAATACCCCATCAAAGAAATCATTTCCATTTGCAGGATTTGCAATGGCTATGAATGTGTACCCCTTTTTTTATGAAAATTATCTGTGTTTCCTTCAAGTAATTCTGGTACTCCTCCTCCTCATCTTTCGTGCATTACCCTTCCTTAGGCAATCCTCTCATTTTTGTTTAAATCATCTTCTTGAAGTCATCTTGTTCTCACAAATCAAGATGGAAAACTTTAAGAAAACTTGAGTGTGAGACCCCTGCCCCCTCTGTGCATCAAAACTCTCGAGTGCTAGCAACAACGGAAGTAGCAACCTTGCGCGCCAAGGCAAAGCTTCCCACTTGGGGCCTTGCCCATGAATGTCCGAACTAATTCGGTGGTTCTTCCACCAAAACCGAACCCAAAAAAACTTCCCTTGCCCAGAAAGCATAGGCGATTCCTCCAGGAAAATATTCTAACGTAGTCAAGGGCCTTATCTATCCTTTGTATTCCAACCGAACCCATGGGTCACATGGCCAAATCAAGGAAGGAACTTGTACTTGGTTCATATAAATCGTCGCTTTTTTCCCCTTAAGCGAGGCACGGTCGTTGATTCTTTCCCATAGAACAAGAATCTTCCTCGGACTTACTTTAACTATTGTAACTTAAACCTAACTGAATTTTGTTATAAGAATCCACCAATCCAGCCTAACCCCAACTGGCCCATGGGTTAGCCAACTACCCAATCACTGTATTGGTGGGATCCCTTTTTATAAAAATTAGGTTGTGTTTGTCCTGGGTACCAGGGAAAAGAGTTCCCAGGTCCCCTAGTCGGCACTCATGCAATTTTATTAAATAGACACACCACTTACGCACCCAATATGAAATTGCCTTTTCTCAGATTCAACTATCTTCAACACAGAATTGCAATAAAACCATAGTGTTTCTATCGTGATTCTCAAAGTTTCAGTTCCATTGTTTTACAAACAAGTCTTATTTGGACTCTCCGTTGAAGACCAGCTAGTCAACCAACGAGATCCAATTTCATAGTTTTACAGTTCACTTAAATAATTCTCTTACCATCCATGAATATCTTCCTCGACATATGCATGGGTGTCCTAGCAGCCCACAAGCCCGTGCATCACATGGTCAGAACCCTCTACGATCCTCCCTTAGGTGTCTTAGTACTTCACTAAGGGACTGCTTCGACGGCCCTCACCCATCGTACCGGAAGCGAACCAATTTCAACCATACCAAGGCTGGTCAAGACCTTGGCAGGCTTTGCCGTTGTCGATGGGAGACGTCCTTTGATGACTCCCCGCCACCGCCAGCTGTTGCAACATAACTCTCTTTAGATTAAACCATAAGCCAAATGCTTCCTCCAGCATTATGGCATAAAATAACTTTAAAAAAATAGAGTTTCTATGCAAGTAAGAATTTCTATGCAAGTAAGAATTTCTATGCAAGAGTTTTTAAAAAAAATAGAGTTTCTATGCAAGTAAGAATTTCCCATTGAGTTTGGTTTCACGAGACTCCCTTATTTTTGACCCACACTTTCTCAATGAAAATCACGAATCTCGTATCTCGGTGATCCACCCATTAATTTCAACAAATTTCTAACTTATTTCTCCGATGATTTCGGGTCTTAGGGAAAACTTCTCTAAATCAGCCAGTTATCCATTCTTCATACTGAAGAAATGGGAATGGTCACAAGACTTGGTTTAATTTTTTATTCAAGAGATGGACAAGCATCTTACTGACCCACCTTTCTCACGCGATCATGGTCTAATCTTGAATTACTCAGATTTAATCCTAGATTTGTTTCCTAAAGATTTTTCTCCTATTTACCTGACAAAATAACTGTGATTTCCAATCGTAATGGTAAAAATCCAAAATTATAAAAATTCATTCTTTCTTGGACATAATAGAATTATAAATAATTCTATTCGTAAATAATGGAATTTAACAAGAATATTTCTTTTTCTAATGATCCTTTTTGTGAATATATATACATCATTTATTTAAAATGTTCACATAGAATTGTACTAAAATTTTATTTTCTCTATTTGAACCTCCACATTGACATGCCCTAAATTATCTACGTAAAATATGGTGAAACCTTATCTTTTGTTACCAATTTTAATTTATGCATTTTTCTAATAATTAAAAGTATGATAAAAGTTTTCTCTTTTTGATAAATAAATAAATATACTCATGTATATACATACCATGAATATACTTATTTTGAAATATGACAATTATTCCTCTTTTGATATTTAAAATGTTTGTACATAGAATATCGTGAAAACTCCTCTTTTTGCATCTAGATTTTTATGCATGCACATATAAAAATAAATATAACAAAAATTTCTCTTTTCTTCATTTAAACATTTATGCATAAACAGTATAAAAATATTTTCAAAAAATGTAACAAAAATCCTTCTTTTAGCGTTAAAATGTTTATACCTAGAATATAATGAGAATTTCTCTTTTTGCATTATCAATTTTATGCATAAAATTAAATTTAATATTTAAATAATTTTACCATAGCTTTGCTGCATTTTTAGAGAACACTCAAAAATTCTACTTTTAATATTTACTCCTAATTATCTAAAATATGGTGGGATTTCCTCTTTTAATCTAATAATTCATTATGCATGCCCAAGCATAATTGCATTTAAGCCTCTTGTTTATTTTTAAAAATATCCCATTATCATTCCCATATGAAAATAATTACAAAAATGTTAGCATTAACCCTCTTTCAACTTAAAATGAATAGTTATGAATTTTATAATCATAAAACAAGCTTGAATGAATTAATCCTTATTTTAATTAGAATAAAAATCATAAAAATGCTTAATCTCTATCTCTAGCTTGTCAAGCCTAGAGTTTTGGTTAAGAAAATGAGACTAATACTAACTTATCCATCCTTCCAAGAAGGATTCAACTATAAAGATGAGTAATCTTACAAAAAGAGAGATTTATTAATCAAAAATATTATATTTAGGAATAAAAGATGAAGAGTTAACTGAGTACAAGGTTTATTAGTTAAAAACTATGAGATATTACTAAAAAAATGAGATATTTTAAAATAATGATGCATTTTTGACACCTTGGTAGTAAGGAGAGGGGGACTCTTGATGAGTTTTTAATTCAAAAACATTGTGATATTTTTATCACTCCTCTCTCCTGGATCAAACCTAATCAAGAAGGAAGCCAAACTGGTCCAAATCTTGTCCAAATTGAGTCAAACTGAACCTGGAAAATTCTAGAACCCAGTTGGACTTGGTTAGTGGCCTCCCTCACCTATAAATATATCCTTAGTCTTTTGTAAAAAAATCTATGAGCTATACCATGCCAGTATTACATTAAAATAATGATATTTGCTATTATCCCTTAAAAATTCTCTACTTTTGGAGAGATTGGAGCTTCTCTCTCTCTTCAACAATCCTTGGAGCTTTCTTCTCAACATACTAAACCAATTAATTGGTTTGGGGCTTCCTTCTAAGATAAAGAAGCAAGCCAAATCTCAAGAGGTAAGAAGTAATTTCATGGTTTTCATTAATATTCTCAAAAGATTTCACTTCTCAACCCCTCTCAAGCTTGAAAAGTTTCAAATTAATTGTTTTCAATGCAAATCAAGCTTTCTATAAGAATTCTAATGATTGATCATAAAAAAGTTAATTTTTATTCTTAATTTGGATGCTTTTTATATATATCTCTCTCTCCCAAAAGAATAGTCATTCCTATGACTAATTCTTTAGCAAATGAATGCTTCTCATTGATAAATTCTTAATTCAAAATCAATCTCTAAGCTTGTTAAGCTAGAGGTTAAGAAAATGGCTTTTTATGCTTTTATGTTAATAAAATTATGGTAAATTTATGATTTAATTCCATAAATTGGATTTAAGTTCAAAGATAGTTCTTCTTTCATAATTGTATTACAAGGTCTTATTCTTTCTAAAAATATTAAAAATTATCAGTAATAGCAGGCGAAGCTATGATAAAAATTTTAGAAATTAATATATCGCTCATTTTTATGCATAATGTGAAAAGAGGACTTCCTACCATATTCTAGGATTGGACATCCTATGCTAAAAGAATGATTTTCATCAAATTCACGAGAAACTAATTTTTAGTATTTATGCATAAATAATTAATTAAAGAAAAGAGAAATTTTTGGTATTTTTATTTTTACGCAAAAAGAGGAATTCCCATGATAATGGAGATCCATGTAATTAAATGGAAAGAGAAAAATTTTGGTATATTAAAATAATGAATATTTAATTTAAAGAGAAATTTTAGATAAATTTATTTTATTCATGAGAAAATTTAAATGATAAAAGAGGAATTCCCATGACAATTGGAATTCAATCATTTAAATGGTAAAAGTGGAATTCTTAGCATATTTGAAATAATGGATATTTTTATTAAAGAAAAGAGAAATTTTAGATAAATTTATTTTATGATAAAAGAGGAATTCCCATGACATTTGGAACTCAATCATTAAAATGCAAAAAGAGGAATCCCATGATAATTGAGATCCAAGAAATTAAATGAAAAAAGAGGAATTTTTAGTATAATTCAAATTATGAGTATTTATCAAAAGTGAAATTTTGAGCATTATTGGAAAATATGGGTAGAATTGATTTTTGTAAATCCCATGAATCTTTTACTCAAAAGAAGAATATTGAATATATTTCACTTGAGAAATTTGAGAAAGAATATGAAAATATCCATCGAGAAAAAGTACCTTTAACTAGGCCAAGCAATTGGCAGAAATTTAGAAAAAGTCCCATCGATGTCGAAAGTAGAAAATGTTACTAAATGTGAATACGATGTGAATACGATGTGAATACGATGTGAATAAGATGAGAATACGATGTGAGTGGATGTGAGTGGATGTGATAGGATGTGAGTGGATGTGATAGGATGTGAGTGGATAAGATAAGATGTGAATGTAATGTAAATGGATGTGGATGTGAAGAGATGTGAATGGGATGGGATGTGATGTAAATGGATGTGGATGTGAAGAGATGTGAATGGGATGGGATGTGATGTAAATGGATGTGGATGTGGATGTGAAGAGATGTGGATGGGATGTGATGTGATGTAAATGGATGTGGATGTGAAGAGATGTGGATGGGATGTGATGTGATGTAAATGGATGTGGATGTGAATGTGATGAGATGAGATTGGGATGTGATGATATGTGAAAGGAAGTGATGTGATGTAAATCGTCGGCCCTCACCCATCATATCGAAAGCGCACCATTTTCAACCATACCGAGGCTGGTCAAGACCTTGGTAGGCTTTGCCGTGGGAGACATCCTTTGATGACTCCCCACCAGCTGTTGCAACATAACTCTCCTTAGATTAAACCATAAGCCAAATGCTTCCTCTAGCATTCTGGCGTAAGATAGTCCTTTTTTAAAAAACAGAGTTTCTATACCAGTAAGAATTTCCCATTGAGTTTGATTTCACAAGACTCCCTTATTTTCAACCTAGGCTTGCTCAATGAAAATCACAAATCTCGTATCTCGGTGATCCACCCTTTAATTTCAACAAATTTCTAACTTATTTCTCGACGATTTCGGGTCTTAGGAAAAACTTCTCTAAATCAGCCGGTTATCCATTCTTCATAGTACTGGAGAAATGGGAATGGTCACAAGACTTGGTTTAATTTCTGATTCAAGAGATGGGCAAGCATCTTACTGACCCACCTTTCTCACACGGACATGGTCTAACCCTGAATTACTCGAACTTAATCCTAGATTTGTTTCCTAAAGATTTTCCTCCTATTTACCTAATAAAATAACTGTGATTTCCAATTGTAATGGTAAAAATCCAAAATTATAAAAATTCATTCTTTCTTGGACATAATAGAATTATAAATAATTCTATTCATAAATAATGAAATTTAACAAGAATATTTTCGTTTTCTAATGATCCTTTTTGTGAATATGTATACATCATTTATTTAAAATGTCCACATAGAATTGTACTAAAAGTTTCTTTTGTCTATTTGAACCTCGGCATTGACATGCCCTAAATTATCTACGTAAAATATGGTGAAACCTTCTCTTTTGTTACCAATTTTAATTTATGTAATTCCTAATTAAAAGTACGATAAAAAATTTCTCTTTTTGATAAATAAATAAAAATACTCATGTATATACATACCATGAATATACCTTTTTTTTCCGAGAAAAGATCCTTTCTTTTCCGAGAAAAGATCCTTTCATTTTTCGAGAAAAGATCCTTTCACATACCATGAATATACTTATTTTGAAATATGACAATTATTCCTCTTTTGATATTTAAAATGTTTGTAAATAGAATATCGTGAAAATTCCTCTTTTTGCATCTAGATTTTTATGCATGCACATATAAAAATAAATATAACAAAAATTTCTCTTTTCTCCATTTAAACATTTATGCATAAATACTATAAAAGTATTTTCAAAAAATGTAACAAAAATCCTTCTTTTAGCATTAAAATGTTTATGCCTAGAATATGATTAGTATTCCTCTTTTTGCATTATCAATTTTAGGCATAAAATTAAATTCAATTTTTAAAAAATTTTACCATAGCTTCGCTGCATTTTCTAAGAATACTCAAAAATTTTACTTTTAATATTTACTCCTAATTATCTAAAATATGGTGGGATTTCCTCTTTTACTCTAAAAATTCATTATGCGTACCCAAGCATAATTACGTTTAAGTCTCTTGTTTATTTTTAAAAATATCCCATTATCATTCCCATATGAAAATAATTACAAAAATGCTAGCATAAACTCTCTTTCAACTTAAAATGAATAATCATGAATTTTCTAATCATAAAACAAGCATGAATGAATTAATCCTTATTTTAATTAGAATAAAAATCATAAAAATGCTTAATCTCTATCTCTAGCTTGTCAAGCCTAGAGTTTTGGTTAAGAAAATGAAATTAATACTAAGATCCATCCTTCCAAAAAGAATTCAACCATAAAGATGAGTAATCTTACAAAAAGAGAGATTTACTAATCAAAAACATTATATTTAGGCATTAAAGATTAGCATGAATCCATTTAAACAATATGAATCACTAAAAGCTTGGTTTTAAGAAAAAAAACCATTGATTAAAATGCTTCCCAAGCATTAGAGAGGTTGAAAGAAGATTACCATTGAAAAGATAGAAAAACACCATTGATTTAGGCTTACCCTTGGTTTTTGGCTTGATTCTTTAGAGAGAAGTAAAGTCCACAAGAGAAAGATTGGCCACCAAGATGTAGAGGGTAATCTCCAAGAGAGGATAAAGATTAATGAAGCTCCAAAGCTTCCCAAAGAAGAGGCAAAATAGAGGGATAGTAAAATTACACTAATTTGAAGATAATACTCGCATGTAAATTTTCACAATGTTCCACATCAATCCACATTACTTAATCCAAGTCCAATCATATGTATTCCACATTACTTAATCCAAGTCCAATCATATGTATTCCCATTGTCCTTCATCCATTCTTGTCTAATCACATCATTTTCTATCTCATCACATCTTGCCTAATCACATCATTTTCTATCTCATCACATCTTTTCACATTTATACTCATCACATCTCATCCACTTGCATCTACCCATATCCACATCACATCTCATCCACTTGCATCTACCCATATCCACATCACATTCATTTACATCTCATCCATTCATATCTACCCCGATCCACATCACATCACCTCACATCTCATTCATTCACATCTATCCCGATTCACATCTCATCCATTCACATCACATCTCATTCATTCACATCTATCCCGATTCACATCACATCTCATTCATTCACATCTATCCCGATTCACATCACATATCATCCATTCACATCTATCCCAATTTACATCATATCACATCACATCCATTTCACATCACATCTCACCCATTCACACTTATCCTGACTCACATCACATCACATCCATTCACATTCATTGTATCCCCATTCCATCACATCACATCATATCCATTCACATTCATTGTATCCCCATTTCATCACATACACTCTATCCACATTACATCACGTCCACATCTATCCACATCATATCTCATTCATTCCATCCACTTTACATCACATCCACATCATATCTCATTCATACACATCCCATCTCATTCATCCACATCCATCCACATCCATCCAATCATTCACATTCACGATTATCCACATCTATCCATACATTCACATCTATCACTTCACATCCACATATATTCACATCACATCACATTTCATCCACATCTCTTTACATCACATCACATCTCATCCACATCCACATCACATACACATCCACATCTCTTTACATTACATCACATCTCATCCACATCCATATCACATTCACATCCACATCCACATCTCTTTACATTACATCACATCTCATCCACATTCACATCTAAATCCCCTTACATCACATCATATCTCATCCACATCCACATCTCATTCACATCCACATCTCTTTTCAGCACATCACATCACATACACATCCACATCCATTTACATCACATTCTTTCACATACACATCCACATCCATTTACATCACATTCTTTCACATACACATCCACATCCATTTACACCACATTCTTTCACATACACATCCATATCCATTTACATCACATTCTTTCACATACACATCCACATCCATTTACTTTCCATCTCACCCTTTTCACATATCCTCTCATCTCATCATTCACATCCACATCCCTTTACTTCACATCTCATCCACATTCATTTTCATCACACCACATCCTATCACATCCCATTCACATGCCTTTCACATCTTATCACATCCCATTTACATCTTATCACATCCATTCAAATCCTATCACATACCATTTAAATCCTATCACATACCATTTACTTCTTATCACATCCATTCAAATCCTATCACATACCATTTACTTCTTATCACATCTATTCACATCCTATCGCATCCCATTCACATCCTATCACATCCCATTCACATCTTATTCCCATTTAGTAGCTTTTCCTACTTCGATACCGATAATGGGACTTTTTTTAAATTTCTTCCAATTGTTTGGCTTAGATAAAGGTTCTTTTTCTCGATGACTATTTCCATATTCTTTATCAATTTCGCAAATAAATTATATTCAATATTCCTCTTTTGAATAAAAGAAATCATGGGATTTACAAAAATCAATTCTAGCCATATTTTCACTTTTGATAAATATTCATAAATTGAATTATACTAAAAATTCCTCTTTTTCCCATTGAATTGCTTGGATCTCAAATATCATGGGAATTCCTCTTTTTGCATTTAAGTAATTGCATTTCAAATGTCATGGGAATTCTTCTTTTATCATAAAATAAATTTATCTAAATTTTCTCTTTTAAATTTAGATAAAATATCCATTAATTCCAATATACCAAGAATTCCACTTTTCCCATTTAAATGATTGAATTCCAATGTCATGGGAATTCCACTTTTATCATAAAATAAAATTACCTCAATATCCTCTTTTCTTAATTATTTAATTATGCATAAATCTTAAAAATTAGTTTTCCATTGAATGTGATGAAAATCATATAATGAATTATGTATTAATTTCTTAAAAATTTTGCCATAGCTCCGCTGCTGCTATTACCAATAATTTTTAATATTTTTGAAAAGACTAAGACTTAGTAATGTAATTATGATAGTATAACTATCTTTTAACCTTAAATCTAATTTATGGATTTAACTCATAAAATTACCATAATTTACTAGCATATAAGTTCAAAAAACCATTTTCTTAACCTCTAGCTTCACAAGCCTAGAGTTTGATTTGTGAATTAAGAATTTCTCCATGAGAAGCATCATTTGAATAGAGAATTGGTCATAGAAGGAAATGACCATTCTTTGGGGGAGGGAGGGAGAGAGAGAGAGAGAGAGAGAGAGAGAGAGAGAGAGATAAACATAAAAGCATCCTAATTTAAGCATAAATGTAAACTTTTCTTAATTATTCATTACAACTCTTAAGAAAAGCTTGATTTGCATTATAAACACTTAATTAAGAAACTTCTCAAGCTTGAGAGGGGTTGAGAAGTGAAACATTGAGAATAGTAGAGAAAAACCATAAAATTACACTTTACCTCTTGTTTTTGCCTGCTTCTCTATCATAAAAGAAGCCCCCAACCAATCAATTGGTTTGTGTGCTGAAAGGAAAGCTCCAAGGATGGTTGAAGAGAGAGAGAGGCTCCACTCTTTCCAAAAGTAGAGAACTTTTAAGGGATTAAAAAAAATATCATTATTTTAGTATAATACTGGCATGGTATAGTTCACATATTTTTTTACAAAAGACTAAGGATCTATTTATAGGTGAGGGAGGCCTCTAACCAAGTCCAACTAGGTTCTAGAATTTTCCAGGTTCAGTTTGGCTGAATTAGTTTGGCTGAATTTGGACAAGATTTGGACAAGATTTGGACCTAGTTTGGCTCCCTTTTGATTTAGTTTGATCCAAGAGAGAGGAGAGAGGAGAGAGGAGAGATAAAAATATCACATGTGTGAAATAGGTGCCTCCTTGAAGTCTCCCCTTCTCCTTACCAAGGTGTCAAAAATGTATCATTATACCAAAATATCTCATTCTTTTGTAATATCTCATAGTTTTTAACTAATAACCTTGTACTCAGTTAACTCTTCATCTTATGTGGGCATTTACTCATTTTTGGGTATTTTCTTTTATTCATTGGATTTATCTCCTCCCCACACTTGGATTAATCCAATTGGTCCATAGGAATCTTAATTGGATCATAATCCAAAAATTTTTGAAAATCTAGACCCTTAGGCTAAGGTCCTTTATACACATTTTCAATTAATTCCAATTGCATATTGGAAAGTTCTTTTTGAATTTTTGTTTCAGGGGAAACCATTTTAGACACTAGGAGGATTTTTATATCCAAAAATATCTCAATTTTGGATTATCTCTCTCTAGACATTTTCTCTCTCCAGGCCAAAACAGGGTAAAACATGATCTTTCCTCTATTTCAGAGAGGGAAATAATTACAAGATCAGAAGGGGAGGTTCTTACTCCTTTACACCTTAAAAGCTGGAGGGAGGAATCTTACATCCTGCCCACTTAAAAAATGCAAGATTAAGATCCAAATAATTCTGGGGTTCCTTATAGTCTGGTCAACCCAACAAAATCCTAGGATAAAGATCCCTTCATATAGAACTCATTATCAGATAACACTTCATTCAGAACATATCATTCATATCCTTAACACAATAATGGTCCATTAGACCGAAAATTCCATTTGAACATTTCTCCATGGGAAGTTCAGTTATGCAGGTTTTTAATTTGTCGTCCCTTAACTTGATCCACTAGGTCAAGTGTTAACAATAACAATCTATCATCCCAATCCACTAATCTCATAAGGATTTGCTGAAGTCAATCATCATTCTAGTTATTATCATCATCACTACTAGGATTCGTCCCATTCATCCTCATTGTGGCTTTGTTAAACTTATCTTCTTTCAACTAGAATTCAGGAATCATTCTCTCAATCAGAATCCAAATCAACTCATCAATTCTCAACCAGAATTCTAAAATCATATCAACCAGCATTCGAATTCATCATCTTGATAGCATTTTTGCGTATAATTTCAAGGTCTTAGATTTACTCATATTATATACTGCCAGTAAAGAGCTAGAGTTATACCCTCGGTATATACAGGTAGTCACGGTCCTTGGAATTATAAGGTAAATACCATCATGTCTAGGCCTCAAGCAAGTCAGGGATTCCATACGACTGCGGTACTTCCATCTGAAGACCCAATTACAAATTTATGAATCTTCATTCTGAATATCAATTTATATAAATTTCATCACACAATTACAACCTTTTACTGTTACTTCATAAATTTTTGACATTTTTGGCTTCTCGGTTAATCCACTTTAGGCAATTCGCTCTGATACCAGATGAAAGATCCCTGCTCCCTCCGCGCAACAAATTCGGGGGTGCTAGTAGCGGAAGTAGCACTTCTTGCACAGGGCAAAGCTTCTCACTCGGGGCCTCGCCCCAACGGATGTCCGGACAAGAGACTAATCCCTCGGTTCTTCCGAAAAAAACTTACCTCGCCCGGAAAGCACGAGTGATTCTTCCATGGGATATTTTTATTCTAAGGTAGTCGAGAGCCTTAACTAACCAAACTGATCCGACCAAAACCGTAAGTCACACAGTCAGATCAAGGAAGAGACTTGCACTTGGATCATAGAGACCAACGCTTTTTTCCTCATCGAGAGGCATAGCTGTTGATTCTTTTGCACGATTCTTTTGCATAGAACAAGGACTGTCTGGGATTTACTTTATCTATCGTACCATAACAGAATTGAGTCTCATTTTAGGAATCCATCAGTCCAGCCTAACCCTATCTAGTCCCATGGGTTAGCTAACCACCCAACCACTGTAGTGATGGGATCCAATTAGGAATTTGGTTAAGTTTTGTCCCGGGTGTACCAAGGAAAAGTGTTCCCCGGCCCCCTAGCCGACGCTTCATGCAAACTTCAAGATAGTCACACCACTTACACACCCCACTATGAAATTGCCTGTTTCACAGATTCAGCTGACTTTAAAACAATCTTTTATTGAAACCATAATATCACTGATCATAATCCTCCAAAATATCCGGTTGAATTCTAATTTCCAATCATCCCTTCATCAGTGTACCTATGGCATCATTGGAACCAGAACGCTCACCACCTATCCACTCAAGGGCTTTTCAATAGTTTCTAGCTCGTAATACCCGGAAATATATTCACTTATAAAAATCCAGATGGACTTTCCCTTGAAGATCAGCAAGATGGACTTTCCCTTGAAGATCAGCAAGATCAACCAACAGATCCATATAAAAGAGCCATGGACTCATCCGTTGAGGACCAGCAAGGTCAATCAACCAGATCCATGTCCGAATTCAGAAAACAACTCTTACTCCTTGTTCTAATATCTTACTTAATGCACGTGTGGGTATCTTCGGTGACCCAGAGCCCGAGCACCACATGGTCAGCACCCTCTAGGATCCTTCGCAGGTCACCTAGCGCTTCACTCATAGGCCGCTTCCTTGGTCCCTCATCCACAGTACCGGAAGCTCACAATTGGGTCAAGACCTCGGCCGCAACCTTGCTACGGGAGACGTCCTCGACTCTCCGTCAACTGTTGCAACTTTATCACTTAGGTCTCCATGACCTCATTCACAAGATAGTCAAAATGCTTCCCTAGCATTCTTGACATAAAACAGTCATTTAAAAACAGGTCATAAATACTGTTTCTATAACGAACTCTCGTCTTTTCACATTATTCCACATCAATCCACATTACTTAATCCAAGTCCAATGATATGTATTGCCATCATCCTTCATCCATTCTCGTCTAATCACACCATTTTCCATCTCATCACATCTTTCCACATTTATACTCATCACATCTCATCCACTTGCATCTACCCATATCCACATCTCATCACATCACATTCATTCACATCTCATCCATTCATATCTACCCCGATCCACATCACATCACCTCACATCTCATTCATTCACATCTATCCCGATTCACATCTCATCCATTCACATCACATCTCATTCATTCACATCTATCCCGATTCACATCACATATCATCCATTCACATCTATCCCAATTTACATCATATCACATCACATCTCACCCATATCACATCACATCCATTTCACATCACATATCATCCATTCACATCGATCCCAATTTACATCATATCACATCTCACCCATTCACACTTATCCCATCTCACATCACATCACATCTCACCCATTCACACTTATCCCATCTCACATCACATCACATCCATTCACATTCATTGTATCCCTATTCCATCACATACAATCTATCCACATTACATCACGTCCACATCATATCTCATTCATTCCATCCACTTTACATCATATCCACATCATATCTCATTCATACACATCCCATCTCATTCATCCACATCCATCCAATCATTCACATGCACGACTATCCACATCCATCCAATCATTCACATGCACGACTATCCACATCTATCCATACATTCACATCTATCACTTCACATCCACATATATTCACATCACATCACATTTCATTCACATCTCTTTACATCACATCTTATCTCATCCACATCCACATCACATTCACATCCACATCTCTTTACATTACATCACATCTCATCTACATCCATATCACATTCACATCCACATCTCTTTACATTATATCACATCTCATCCACATCCACATCACATTCACATCCACATCCCCTTACATCTCATCCACATCCATATCTCATTCACATCCACATCTCTTTTCAGTACATCACATCTCATCCACATCCACATCACATACACATCCACGTCCATTTATATCACATTCTTTCACATACACATCCACATCCATTTACATCACATTCTTTCACATACACATCCACATCCATTTACTTCCCATCTCACCCTTTTCACATATCCTCTCATCTCATTCTCATCTCATCATTCACATCCATATCCCTTTACTTCACATCTTATCCACATTCATTTTCATCACACCACATCCCATTCACATCTTATCACATCTATTCATATCTTATCACATCTATTCACATCCCTTTCACATCTTATCACACCCCATTTACATCTTATCACATCCATTCACATCCCATTTACTTCTTATCACATCTATTCACATCCTATCGCATCCCATTCACATCTTATTCCCATTTAGTAGCTTTTCCTACTTCAATACCGATAATGAGACTTTTTCTAAATTTCTGTCAATTGTTTGGCTTCTATAAAGGTTCTTTTTCTTGACGACTATTTCCATATTCTTTCTCAATTTCTCAAATGAATTATATTCAATATTTCTTTTTTAAATAAAAGAAATCATGAGATTTACAAAAATTAATTCTACCCATATTTTCACTTTTGATAAATACTCATAAATTGAATTATACTAAAAATTTCTTTTTTTTCCATTTAATTTCTTGGATCTCAAATATCATGGGAATTCCTCTTTTTGCATTTAATCAATTGCGTTCCAAATGTCATGGGAATTCTTCTTTTATCATAAAATAAATTTATCTAAATTTTCTCTTTTAAATTTAGATAAAATATCCATTAATTCCAGTATACCAAGAATTTCACTTTTCCCATTTAAATGATTGAATTCTAATGTCATGGAAATTCTTCTTTTATCATAAAATAACATTACCTCAATATCCTCTTTTCTTAATTATTTAATTATGCATAAACCTTAAAAATTAGTTTTCCATTGAATGTGATGAAAATCATTCTTTTAACTTAGGATATTGAATCCTAGAATATGTTAGGAAGTCCTCTTTTCATGTTATGCATAAGAATGAATTCTGTATTAATTTCTTAAAAATTTTACCATAGCTCCTGCTATTACTAATAATTTTTAATATTTTTGAAAAGACTAAGACTTAGTAATGTAATTATGATAGTATACTATCTTTTAACCTTAAATCCAATTTATGGATTTAACTCATAAAATTACCATAATTTACTAGCATATAAGTATAAAAAACCATTTTCTTAACCTCTAGCTTCACAAGCCTAGAGTTTGATTTGTGAATTAAGAATTTCTCCATGAGAAGCATCATTTGAATAGAGAATTGGTCATAGGAATGACCATTCTTTAGGGGAGAGAGAGATAAAAGCATTGGTCATAGGAATGACCATTCTTTAGGGGAGAGAGAGATAAACATAAAAGCATCCTAATTTAAGCATAAATGTAAACTTTTCTTAATTATTCATTACAACTCTTAAGAAAAGCTTTATTTGCATTATAAACACTTAATTAAGAAACTTCTCAAGCTTGAGAGGGGTTGAGAAGTGAAACATTGAGAATAGTAGAGAAAAACCATAAAATTACACTTTACCTCTTCTTTTTGCTTGCTTCTCTACTATCATAGAAGAAGTCCCCAACCAATCAATTGGTTTGTGTGTTGAAAGGAAAGCTCCAAGGATGGTTGAAGAGAGAGAGAGGCTCCACTCTCTCCAAAAGTAGAGGATTTTTAAGGGATAATAAAAAATATCATTATTTTAGTATAATATTGGCATGGTATAGTTCACATATTTTTTTACAAAAGACTAAGGATCTATTTATAGGTGAGGGAGGCCTCTAACCAAGTCCAACTAGGTTCTAGAATTTTTAGGTTCAGTTTGGCTAAATTTGGACAAGATTTGGACCTAGTTTGGCTCCCTTTTGATTTAGTTTGATCCAGGAGAGGAGAGAGATAAAAATATCACAATTTTTTTGAGTTAAAAACTCCACCACATGTGTGAAATAGGCACCTCCTTGAAGTCCCCCCTTCTCCTTTACCAAGGTGTCAAAAATGTATCATTATACCAAAATATCTCATTTTTTTTGTAATATCTCATAGTTTTTAACTAATAAACCTTGTACTCAGTCAACTCTTCATCTTATGTGGGCATTTACTCATTTTTGGGTATTTTCTTTTATTCATTGGATTTATCTCCTCCCCATACTTGGATTCATCCAATTGGTCCATAGGAACCTTAATTGGACCATAATCCAAAAATTTCTGAAAATCTAGACCCTTAGGCTAAGGTCCTTTATACACATTTTCAATTAATTCCAATTGCACATTGGAAAGTTCTTTTTGAATTTCTGTTTCAGGGGAAACTATTTTAGACACTAAGAGGATTGTTATATCCAAAAATATCTTAATTTTGGATTATCTCTCTCTAGACATTTTTTTCTCTCCATGCCAAAACAGGGTAAAATAGGATCTTTCCTCTATTTCAGAGAGGGAATAATTACAAGATCAGAAGGGGAGGTTCTTACTCCTTTATGCCTCAAAAGCTGTAGGGAGGAATCTTACATCCTACCCCACTCAAAAAATGCGAGATGTCCTCATCTCTCGCAACTGGAGGACAACTCTTTCCCTTAAGATCCAATTGATTCTAGGATTCCTTATAGTCTGGTCAACCCAACAGAATCCTGGGATAAAGATCCCTTCATATAGAACTCATTATTAGATAACAATTCATTCAGAACATATCATTCATATCCTTAACACAATAATGGTCCAGTAGACCGAAAAATCCATCTGAACATTCCTCCATGGGAATTTCAATTATGCAGGTTTTTAATTTGTCATCCCTTAACTTGATCCACTGGGTCAAGTGTTAACAGTAGCAATCTCTCAGCACAATCCACTAATCTCATAGGGATTTGCTGAAGTCACAATCATCATTCCAGTTATTATCATCATCACTGGGATTCGTCCTCCCATTCATCCTTATTGTGGCTTTGTTAAACTTATCTTCTTTCAACTAGAATTCAAGAATCATTATCTTTCAATCAGAATCCAAATCAACTCATCAATTCTCAACCAGAATTCTAAAATCATATCAACCAGCATTCGAATTCATCATCTGGATAGCATTTTTGCTTATAATTTCAAGGTCTTAGATTTACTCGTATATGCTACCAGTAAAGAGCTGGAGTTATACCCTCGGTATATACAGGTAGTCACGGTCCTTGGAATTATAAGGTAAATACCATCATGTCTAGGCCTCAAGCAAGTCAGGGATTCCATACGACTGCGGTACTTCCATCTGAAGACCCAATTACAAATTTATGAATCTTCATTCTGAATATCAATTTGTATAAATCTCATCACACAATTACAACCTTTTACTGCTACTTCATAAATTTTTGACATTTCTGGCTTCTCGGTTAATCCACTTTAGGCAATTCGCTCTGATACTAGCTGAAAGATCCCTGCCCCCTCCGCGCAACAAATTCGGGGGCTGCTAGCAGCGGAAGTAGCACTTCTTGTGCGGGGCAGAGCCTCTCACTCGGGGCCTCGCCCATGGATGTCCGGACAAGAGACTAATCCCTCGGTTCTTCCAAAACCCAAAAAAACTTCCCTCGCCCGGACAAGAGACTAATCCCTCGGTTCTTCCAAAACCCAAAAAAACTTCCCTCGCCCGGAAAGCACAGGTGATTCTTCCATGTGATATTTTTATTCTAACGTAGTCGAGAGCCTTAACCAACCAAACTGATCTGACCGAAACCGTAAGTCACACGATCAGATTAGGGAAGAGACTTGCACTTGGATCATAGAGACCAACGATATTTTCCTCATTGAGAGGCATAGCTATTGATTCTTTTGCATAGAATAAGGACTGTCCGGGATTTACTTCATCTATCGTACCATAACAGAATTGAGTCTCATTTTAGGGATCCATCAGTCCAGCAGCCCATCCAATCCCATCGGTTAGCCAACTACCCAACCACTGTAGTGATGGAATCCAATTAGGAATTTGGTTAGGTTTTATCCCGAGTACCAGGGAAAAGAGTTCCCAGGCCCCCTAGCATGCAAACTTCAAGATAGTCACACCACTTACGCACCCAATATGAAATTGCCTGTTTCATAGATTCAGCTGACTTTAAAACAATCTTTTAATGAAACCATAATATCACTAATCATAATTCTCCAAAATATCCGGTTGAATTCTAATTTCCAATCATCCCTTCATCGATGTACCTATGGCATCATTGGCAACTAGAACGCTCACCACCTGTCCACTCAAGGACCTTTTCAATAGTCCCTAGCTCATAGTACCCAGCAATATATTCACTTATAAAAATCCAAATGGACTTTCCCTTGAAGATCAGCAAGATCAACCAACAGATCCATATAAAAGAGCCATGGACTTATCCGTTGACGCGACGACCAGCAAGGTCAATCAACCAGATCCATGCCCGAATTCAGAAAACAACTCTTACTCCTTGTTCTAATATCTTACTTGACACACGTGTGGGTATCTTCGGTGACCCAAAGCCCGAGCACCGTATGGTCAGTACCCTCTAGGATCCTCGCAGGTCACCTAGCACTTCACTCATAGGCCGCTTCCTTGGTCCCTCATCCACTGTACCGGAAGCTCACCATTTAAATCGAACCGAGGCTGGTCAAGACCTTGACCGACCTTGCTACGTGAGACGTCCTCCGTTAACTCTCCGTCAACTGTTGCAACTTTATCACTTAAGTCTCCCACGACCTCATTTACAAGACGGTCAAAATACTTCCCCAACATTCTTGACATAAAATAGTCATTTAAAAACAGGTCATAAATACTATTTCTATAACGAACTCTCGTCTTTCCACATTGTTCCACATTAATCCACATTACTTAATCCAAGTCCAATCATATGTATTCCCATCGTCCTTCATCCATTCTCGTCTCATCACATCATTTTCCATCTCATCACATCTTTCTACATTTATACTCATCCACTTGCATCTACCCATATCCACATCACATTCATTCACATCTCATCCATTCATATCTACCCCGATCCACATCTCATTCATTCACATCTATCCCGATTCACATCTCATCCATTCACATCACATCTCATTCATTCACATCTATCCCCATTCACATCAAATATCATCCATTCACATCTATCCCAATTTACATCATATCACATCACATCCATTTCACATCACATCTCACCCATTCACACTTATCCCGACTCACATCACATCACATCCATTCACATTCATTGTATCCCTATTCCATCACATACACTCTATCCACATTACATCATGTCCACATCTATCCACATTATATCTCATTCATTCCATCCACTTTACATCACATGCACATCATATCTCATTCATACACATCCCATCTCATTCATCCACATCCATCCAATCATTCACATGCACGACTATCCACATCTATCCATACATTCACATCTATCACTTCACATCCACATATATTCACATCACATCACATTTCATCCACATCTCTTTACATCACATCACATCTCATCCACATCCACATCACATTCACATCCACATCTCTTTACATTACATCACATCTCATCCACATCCATATCACATTCACATCCACATCTCTTTACATTACACCACATCTCATCCACATCCACCACATCCCCTTACATCACATCATATCTCATCCACATCCACATCTCATTCACATCCACATCTCTTTTCAACACATCACATCTCATCCACATCCACATCACATACACATCCACGTCCATTCACATTCTTTCACATACATATCCACATCCATTTACATCACATTCTTTCACATACACATCCACATCCATTTACATCATATTCTTTCACATACACATCCACATCCATTGACTTCCTATCTCACCCTTTTCATATATCCTCTCATCTCATTCTCATCTCATCATTCACATCCACATCCCTTTACTTCACATCTCATCCACATTCATTTTCATCACACCACATCCTATCACATCCCATTCACATCTTATCACATCTATCACATCCCATTCACATCTTATCACATCTATTCACATCCCTTTCACATCCCATTTACATCTTACCAAATCCATTCACATCCTATCACATCCCATTTACTTCTTATCACATCTATTCACATCCTATCGCATCCCATTCACATCTTATTCCCATTTAGTAGCTTTTCCTACTTCGATACCCGATAATGGGACTTTTTCTAAATTTCTGCCAATTGTTTGGCTTAGATAAAGGTTCTTTTTCTCAACGACTATTTTCATATTCTTTCTCAACTTCTCAAATGAATTATATTCAATATTTCTCTTTTGAATAAAAGAAATCATGGGATTTACAAAAATCAATTCTACCCATATTTCCACTTTTGATAAATATTCATAAATTGAATTATACTAAAAATTTCTCTTTTTCCCATTTAATTTCTTGGATCTCAAATATCATGGGAATTCCTCTTTTTTTATTTAATTAACTGCATTTCAAATGTCATGGGAATTCCTCTTTTATCATAAAATAAATTTATCTAAATTTTCTCTTTTAAATTTAGATAAAATATCCATTAATTCCAGTATACCAAGAATTCTACTTTTCCCATTTAAATGATTAAATTCCAATGTCATGGGAATTTCTCTTTTATCATAAAATAAAATTACCTCAATATCCTCTTTTTTTAATTATTTAATTATGCATAAACCTTAAAAATTAGTTTTCCATTAAATGTGATGAAAATCATTCTTTTAGCTTAGGATATTCAATCCTAGAATATGGTAGGAAGTCCTCTTTTCATGTTATGCATAAGAATGAATTCTGTATTAATTGCTTAAAAATTTTGCCATAGCTCCGCTGCTATTACCAATAATTTTTAATATTTTTGAAAAGACTAAGACTTAGTAATGTAATTATGATAGTATAACTATCTTTTAACCTTAAATCTAATTTATGGATTTAACTCATAAAATTACCATAATTTACTAGCATATAAGTATAAAAAACCATTTTCTTAACCTCTAGCTTCACAAGCCTAGAGTTTGATTTGTGAATTAAGAATTTCTCCATGAAAAGCATCATTTGAATGAAGAATTGGTCATAGGAATGACCATTCTTTGGGGGAGAGAGAGATAAATATAAAAGCATCCTAATTTAAGCATAAATGTAAACTTTTCTTAATTATTCATTACAACTCTTAAGAAAAGCTTGATTTGCATTATAAACACTTAATTAAGAAACTTCTCAAGCTTGAGAGGGGTTGAGAAGTGAAACATTGAGAATAGTAGAGAAAAACCATAAAATTACAGTTTACCTCTTGTTTTTGCCTGCTTCTCTATCATAAAAGAAGCCCCCAACCAATCAATTGGTTTGTGTGTTGAATGGAAAGCTCCAAGGATAGTTGAAGAGAGAGAGAGTCTCCACTCTCTCCAAAAGTAGAGGATTTTTAAGGGATAATAATATAATTGATAATAAAAAATATCATTATTTTAGTATAATACTGGCATGGTATAGTTCACATATTTTTTTACAAAAGACTAAGGATCTATTTATAGGTGAGGGAGGCCTCTAACCAAGTCCAACTAGGTTCTAGAATTTTTCAGGTTCAGTTTGGCTGAATTCGGACAAGATTTGGACCTAGTTTTTGGACCTAGTTTGGCTCCCTTTTGATTTAGTTTGATCGAGGAGAGAGGAGAGATAAAAATATCACAATGTTTTAGAGTTAAAAACTCCACCACATGTGTGAAATAGGCGCCTCCTTGAAGTCCCCCCTTCTCCTTACCAAGGTGTCGAAAATGTATCATTATACCAAAATATCTCATTTTTTTTATAATATCTCATAGTTTTTAACTAATAAACCTTGTACTCAGTCAACTCTTTATCTTATGTGGGCATTTACTCATTTTTTTGGTATTTTCTTTTATTCATTGGATTTATCTCCTCCCCACACTTGGATTAATCCAATTGGTCCATAGGAACCTTAATTGGACCATAATCCAAAAATTTCTGAAAATCTAGACCCTTAGGCTAAGGTCCTTTATACACATTTTCAATTAATTCCAATTGCACATTGGAAAGTTCTTTTTGAATTTGTGTTTCAGGGGAAACCATTTTAGACAATAGGAGTATTTTTATATCCAGAAATATCTCAACTTTGGATTATCTCTCTCTAGACATTTTCTCTCTCCAAGCCAAAATAGGGTAAAAGAGGATCTTTCCTCTATTTGAGAGAGGGGAATAATTACAAGATCAGAAGAGGAGGTTCTTACTCCTTTACACCTCAAAAGCTGGAGGGAGGAATCTTACATCCTACCCCACTTAAAAACTGCGAGATGTCCTCATCTCGCATAGCTAGAGGACAACTCTTCCCCTTAAGATCCAACTGATTCTGGGGTTCCTTATAGTCTGGTCAACCCAACAGAATCCTGGGATAAATATTCCTTCATATAGAACTCATTATCAGATAACAATTTATTCAGAACATATCATTTATATCCTTAACACAATAATGGTCCATTAGACCGAAAATTCCATGTGAGCATTCCTCCATGGGAATTTCAGTTATACAGGTTTTTAATTTGTCATCCCTTAACTTGATCCACTGGGTCAAGTGTTAATAGTAGCAATCTGTCAGCACAATCCACTAATCTCATAGGGATTTGCTGAAGTCACAATTATCATTCCAGTTATTATCATCATCATCACTGGGATTTGCTGAAGTCACAATCATCATTCCAGTTATTATTATCATCATCACTGGGATTCGTCCCATTCATCCTCATTGTGGCTTTGTTAAACTTATCTTCTTTCAACTAGAATTCTCAAGAATCATTATCTTTCAATCAGAATCCAAATCAACTCATCAATTCTCAACCAGAATTCTAAAATCATATCAACCAGCATTCGAATTCATCATCTAGATAGCATTTTTGCTTATAATTTCAAGCTCTTAGATTTACTCGTATATACTGCCAGTAAAGAGCTGGAGTTATACCCTCGGTATATACAGGTAGTCACGGTCCTTGGAATTATAAGGTAAATACCATCATGTCTAGGCCTCAAGCAAGTCAGGGATTCCATACGATTGCAGTACTTCCATCTAAAGACCCAATTACAAATTTATGAATCTTCATTCTGAATATCAATTTGTATAAATCTCATCACACAATTACAACCTTTTATTGCTACTTCATAAATTTTTGACATTTCTGGCTTCTCGGTTAATCCACTTTAGCCATTCGCTCTAATACTAGCTGAAAGATCCCTGCCCCCTCCGCGCAACGAATTCGGGGGCTGCTAGCAGCGGAAGTAGCACTTCTTGCGCGGGGCGAAGCCTCTCACTCAGGGCCTCGCCCATGGATGTCCAGACAAGAGACTAATCCCTCGGTTCTTCCAAAACCCAAAAAAACTTCCCTCGCCCGAAAAGCACAGGTGATTCTTCCATGTGATATTTTTATTCTAACGTAGTCGAGAGCCTTAACTAACCAAACTGATCTGACCGAAACCGTAAGTCACACGATCAGATCAGGGAACAGACTTGCACTTGGATCATAGAGACCAACGCTTTTTTCCTCATCAAGAGGCATAGCTATTGATTCTTTTGCATAGAACAAGGACTGTCCAAGATTTACTTCATCTATCGTACCATAACAGAATTGAGTCTCATTTTAGGGATCCATCAGTCCATCCAATCGCATCGGTTAGCCAACTACCCAACCATTATAGAGATGGGATCCAATTAGGAATTTGGTTAGGTTTTGTCCCGGCGGGTACTAGGGAAAAGAGTTCCCAGGCCCCCTAGCTGGCGCTTCATGCAAACTTCAAGATAGTCACACCACTTACGCACCCAATATGAAAGTGCCTGTTTCACAGATTTAGCTGACTTTAAAACAATCTTTTAATGAAACCATAATATCAATGATCATAATCCTCCAAAATATCTGGTTGAATTCTGATTTTCAATCATCCCTTCATCGGTGTACCTATGGCATCATTGGCAACCAGAACGCTCACCACCTATCCACTCAAGGGCCTTTTCAATAGTTCCTAGCTCATAGTACCCGGCAATATATTCACTTATAAAAATCCAGATGGACTTTCCCTTGAAGATCAGTAAGATCAAACACTAGGAGGATTTTTATATCAAATAATATCTCAATTTTGGATTATCTCTCTCTAGACATTTTCTCTCTCTATGCCAAAACAGGGTAAAACAGTATCTTTTCTCTATTTCAGAGAGGGAAATAATTACAAGATCAAAAGGGGAGGTTCTTACTCCTTTACACCTCAAAAGCTGGAAGGAGGAATCTTACATCCTACCCTACTTAAAAAATGCGAGATGTCCTCATCTCTCGCAGCTGGAGGACAACTCTTTCCCTTAAGATCCAACAGATTCTGGGGTTCCTTATAGTCTGGTCAACCCAACAAAATCCTAGGATAAAGATCCCTTTATATATAACTCATTATCAGATAACAATTTATTCAGAACATATCATTCATATCCTTAACACAATAATGGTCCATTAGACCAAAAATTCCATGTGAACATTCCTCCATGGGAATTTCACTTATGCAGGTTTTTAATTTGTCATCCCTTAACTTGATCCACTAGGTCAAGTGTTAACAGTAGCAATCTATCAGCACAATCCACTAATCTCATAGGGATTTTCTTAAGTCACAATCATCATTCCAGTTATTATCATCATCACTGGGATTCGTCCCATTCATCCTCATTGTGGCTTTGTTAAACTTATCTTCTTTCAACTAGAATTCAGGAATCATTATCTTTCAATCAGAATCCAAATCAACTCATCAATTCTCAACCATAATTCTAAACTCATTCGAATTCATCATCTGGATAGCATTTTTGCTTAACCCGGAGAAACTTTCCTCGTGCGGAAAGCACGAACTGCCATCGCCAGGAAAGCACGGGCGATTCTTCCATGGGATATTTTTATTCTAACGTAGTCGAGAGCCTTAACTAACCAAACTAATCCGACCAAAACCGTACGTCACATGGTGAGATCAGGGAAGAGACTTGCACTTGGATCATAGAGACTTGCACTTGGATCATAGAGACCAACGCTTTTTTCCTCATCGAGAGGCATAGCTGTTGATTCTTTTGCATAGAACAAGGACTGTCCGGGATTTACTTCATCTATCATCCCATAACAGAATTGAGTCGCATTTTAGGGATCCATTAGTCCAGCCTAACCCCATCTAATCCCATGGGCCAACCACTGTAGTGATGGGATCCAATTAGGAATTTGGTTAGGTTTTGTCCCGGCGGGTACCAAGGAAAAGAGTTCCCTGGCCCCGTAGGCAGCTGGCGCTTCATGCAAACTTCAAGATAGTCACACCACTTACACACCCAATATGAAATTGCATGTTTCACATATTCAGCTGACTTTAAAACAATCTTTTAATGAAACCATAATATCACTGATCATAATCCTCCAAAATATCCGGTTGAATTCTAATTTCCAATCATCCCTTCATCGGTGTACCTATGGCATTATTGGCAACTAGAACGCTCACCACTTGTCCACTCAAGGACCTTTTCAATAGTTCCTAACTCATAGTACTCGGCAATATATTCACTTATAAAAATCCAGATGGACTTTCCCTTGAAGATCAGCAAGATCAACCAACAGATCTATATAAAAGAGCCATGGACTTATTCGTTGTGAGTGAGGACCAGTAAGGTCAATCAACCAGATCCATGTCCGAATTCAGAAAACAACTCTTACTCCTTGTTCTAATATCTTACTCGACGCACGCGTGAGTATCTTCGACGACCCAGAGCCCGAGCACCGTATGGTCAGTACCCTCTAGGATCCTTCACAGGTCACCTAGCGCTTCACTCATAGGCCGCTTCCCTAGTCCCTCATCCACCGTACCGGAAGCTCACCATTTAAATCGAACCGAGGCTGGTCAAGACCTCGATCGCGACCTTGCTAAGTGAGACGTCCTCCGTTGACTCTTCGTCAGCTGTTTTGCAACTTTATCACTAAGGTCTCCACGACCTCATTCACAACAAGACGGTCAAAATGCTTCCCCAGCATGCTTGACATAAAATAGTCATTTAAAAATAGGTCATAAATACTGTTTCTATAAAAAACTCTCATCTTTCCACATTCTTCCACATCAATCCACATTACTTAATCCAAGTCCCATCATATGTATTCCCATCGTTCTTCATCCATTCTCATCTAATCACATCATTTTCCATCGTTCTTCATCCATTCTCATCTAACCACATCATTTTCCATCTCATCTAATCACATCATTTTCCATCTCATCACATCTTTCCACATTTATACTCATCCACTTGCATCTACCCATATCCACATCTCATCACATCACATTCATTCACATCTCATCCATTCACATCACATCTATCCCAATTCACATCTCATCCATTCACATCACATCTCATTCATTCACATCTATCCTGATTCACATCACATCCATCCACATCACATATCATACATTCACATCTATCCCAATTTGCATCATATCACATCACATCCATTTCACATCACATCTCACCATTTCACATCACATCCATTTCACATCACATCACATCCATTTCACATCACATCTCTCCCAATTTACATCATATCACATCACATCCATTTCTCAATTTCTCAAATGAATTATGTTCAATATTCCCCTTTTGAATAAAAGAATTCATGGGATTTACAAAAATCAATTCTACCCATATTTTCACTTTTGATAAATATTCATAAATTGAATTATACTAAAAATTTCTCTTTTTTCCATTTAATTTCTTGGATCTCAAATATCATGGGAATTTCTCTTTTTGCATTTAATTAATTGCATTCCAAATGTCATGGAAATTTCTCTTTTATCTTTAAATAAATTTATCTAAATTTTCTCTTTTAAAATTAGATAAAATATCCATTAATTCCAATATACCAAGAATTCCACTTTTCCCATTTAAATGATTGAATTCCAATGTCATGGGAATTCCTCTTTTATCATTTAAATATTTCTCATACATAAAATAAATTTATCTAAAATTCCTCTTATAAATTTAGATAAAATATCCATTAATTTCAATATACCAAGAATTCCACTTTTCCCATTTAAATGATTGAATTTCAATGTCATGGGAATTTCTCTTTTATCATAAAATAAAATTATCTCAATATCCTCTTTTCTTAATTATTTAATTATGCATAAACCTTAAAAATTAGTTTTCCATTGAATGTGATGAAAATCATTCTTTTAGCCTAGGATATTCAATCCTAGAATATGGTAGGAAGTCCTCTTTTCACGTTATGCATAAGAATGAATTATGTATTAATTTCTTAAAAATTTTACCATAGCTCCGCTACTATTACCAACTATTTTTAATATTTTTAAAAAGACAAACTTAGTAATGTAATTATGATAGTATAACTATCTTTTAACC
The DNA here is from genome assembly GCF_041138505.1 of Cibotium barometz. Classification (NCBI taxonomy): domain Eukaryota; kingdom Viridiplantae; phylum Streptophyta; class Polypodiopsida; order Cyatheales; family Cibotiaceae; genus Cibotium; species Cibotium barometz. Next base: position 49,536,208 of record NC_141083.1, read on the forward strand.
TTAAATCTAACTCATAAAATTACCATAATTTACTAGCGTATAAGTATAAAAAACCATTTTCTTAACCTCTAGCTTCACAAGCCTAGAGTTTGATTTGTGAATTAAGAATTTATCCATGAGAAGCATCATTTGAACAGATAATTGGTCATAGGAATGACCATTCTTTGGGGGAGAGAGAGATAAACATAAAAGCATCCTAATTTAAGCATAAATGTAAACTTTTCTTAATTATTCATTACAACTCTTAAGAAAAGCTTGATTTGCATTATAAACACTTAATTAAGAAACTTCTCAAGCTTGAGAGGGTTGAGAAGTGAAACATTGAGAATAGTAGAGAAAAACCATAAAATTACACTTTACCTCTTGTTTTTGCTTGCTTCTCTATCATAGAAGAAGCCCCCAACAAATCAATTGGTTTGTGTGTTGAAAGGAAAGCTCCAAGGATGGTTGAAGAGAGAGAGAGACTCCACTCTCTCCAAAAGTAGAGGATTTTTAAGGGATAATAAAAAAATATCATTAATTTAGTATAATACTGGCATGGTATAGTTCATATATTTTTTTACAAAAGACTAAGGATCTATTTATAGGTGAGGGAGGCCTCTAACCAAGTCCAACTAGGTTCTAGAATTTTCTAGGTTCAGTTTGGCTGAATTTGGACAAGATTTGGACCTAGTTTGGCTCCCTTCTTTTGATTTGGTTTGATCAACAGGAGAGAGAAGAGATAAAAATATCACAATGTTTTTAAGTTAAAAACTCCACCACATGTGTGAAATAGGTGCCTCCTTGAAGTCCCCCCTTCTCCTTACCAAGGTGTCAAAAATGTATCATTATACCAAAATATCTCATTTTTTTTGTAATATCTCATAGTTTTTAACTAATAAACCTTGTACTCAGTCAACTCTTCATCTTATGTGGGCATTTACTCATTTTTGGGTATTTTCTTTTATTCATTGGATTTATATCCTCCCCACACTTGGATTAATCCAATTGGTCCATAGGAACCTTAATTGGACCATAATCCAAAAATTTCTGAAAATCTACTCTTAGGCTAAGGTCCTTTATACACATTTTCAATTAATTCCAATTCCACATGGAAAGTTCTTTTTGAATTTTTGTTTCAAGGGAAACCATTTTAGATACTAGGAGGATTTTTATATCCAAAAATATCTCAATTTTAGATTACATCTCTCTAGATATTTTCTCTCTCCAGGCCAAAATAAGGTAAAACAGGATCTTTCCTCTATTTCAGAGAGGGAAATAATTACAAGATCAGAAGGGGATGTTCTTACTCCTTTACACCTCAAAAGCTGGAAGGAGAAATCTTACACTCCGGGTCCTTTTAGGGTTATGTTCTGTGGAGGTTTCTTGCGAAAAGTCTCAAAAATAATGAACTCACCCATTGATGGCACATAACAGTGCCTATTGAAGCTCTCTTCAACTTCCAAAAGATGGTCATCTGTAGTTCCAATGGTTGGATGCATACAAAGCCTATTCAATGGTAGAGGTGGTAGTCTCACATCATCGACAAAGTGTGAAGTGAAGACAACCAGCCCTGCAACATCTCAATTTGCACCAACCTCCCAAAATTTTCCAGTAGAGAGAGAGAGAGAGAGAGAGAGAGAGAGAGAGAGAGAGACATACGCATAGGTGCACTACTATGGAATCATGACATATGCATAGGTGCCCTAATATGGGGGGAAAGTTGCTTTGATCCTATTTAGGTGGTAAAAGAGAGAGAGAAAGAGAAAGAGCGAGAGAGAGATAAAAGAGAGAGATAAAGAGAGAGAGAGAGCGAGAGAGCGAGAGAGAGAGATAAAAGAGAGAGATAAAAGGGAAAGTTGCTTTGATCCTATTTAGGTGGTAAAAGAGAGAGAGAAAGAGCGAGAGAGAGATAAAAGAGAGAGATAGAGAGAGAGAGAGAGAGAGAGAGAGAGAGAGAGAGAGAGAGAGAGAGAGAGAAAGAGAAAGATAGAGAGACGTGTTCATGGGTGCCCTCCTATGGAATCATGACATATGCATACGTGCCCTACTATGTGGGAAAAGTTGCTTTGATCCTATTTAGGTGGTAAAAGAGAGAGAGAAAGAGATAGAGAGAGAGAGAGAGAGAGAGAGAGAGAGAGAGATCAACGCAAAGGACCTGACCATTTCTTAACTCAAACAACACATTACAGAGTTGAAGACTAGGACCCAACAAAAGCACATTGCATTTCACTCAGAGGAAGGAGGACAACCTAATGGATGCAAATACAGACATCCCTAACCTCTCCATCACTCCCTAACCAGCCTTCAGCCTACTGGAACTACATCACTTGACCCATGGTCGAACCACCCATAGTACACAAATTCTTGCTTTGACTTCTACTAGAATTTCAATGGCTTCTACCACTAGCCTCCTCCATGCTTCACTACTAATTCTGGAGATGGAATTGTGATTAGGGAGGGGTATATTGACCACATTAACTAACATTTCTCTAAAATGTGTGGCAACATCTTCAAGCCATATTTTTGTACCAGGTATATGTAAAATGATTATGGGAAATATCAAGCTTATGACTTGTGTACTGCCAAAAGATAGTCAAACATCAAGCTTACAAGTAGCCTAGACTAAGTTATTGGGCCCCCAGACATCATTTGAGTGGTCGAACATTGTATAAGTGAATCTTGTATGTAAGACATTTTGACTAACAAGAAAACACATAATCCCATTCTCACAATTAAGTTTGAGTCTTCTTTCTCTTGTGATTAAAGTAGCTTGTATACTTTCTCTTCTTCTTTGGCAACATCTTCAAGCCATATTTTTGTACCAGGTAATGTGCTTTATGTAAAATGATTATGGGAAATATCAAGCTTATGACTTGTGTAATGCCAAAAGATAGTCAAACATCAAGCTTACAAGTAGCCTAGACTAAGTTATTGGGCCCCCAGACATCATTTGAGTGGCCGAACATTGTATAAGTGAATCTTGTATCTAAGACATTTTGACTAACAAGAAAACACATAATCCCATTCTCACAATTAAGTTTGAGTCTTCTTTCTCTTGTGATTAAAGTAGCTTGTATACTTTCTCTTCTTCTTCTTGTTACATGCATGCCTAGGTATTGTGTGGGTGAGTGATGGTGTTGATGTATGTTCTCTTTTCCCTCTCTCCTTCTCTTGTCTCTCTCATACCTTAACTCACCGTGGCATTGAAGTAGAGGTTAAGCTTTCCGTAGCCCTCACTCTTTGGTCACCACACTGATTTGCAAATCTCCTTTGTGGGTGACAAAATAAAGGAGGTAAGGTCGAGGACCTAACTCTCCACAAAAGAGACTTACTCTACCAAGAGTGGCTTGAGGTGTAAACTGGTAAGACCCTTGCATTATCCTCTCTTTCTCTCCATTTTGCAAGGGTTAAGTGTTCTCAATCGATGCGAATAAGTGGTGAACTTAGACATGTGAGCCTATAGACATAAACTTAGAGACCGGAGCTTAGCAAAAAAAGGAAAAAATGGTAGACGTGTCTAAAACTAGTTTCAAACCTTATTTAGGAGCACTAAAGACCTTTACTGCTATGAACCTGATCTGGACTATTTATTGGAAATGACAATACACTTGATTGTAGTGCATCAAACCATACTTTCTCAAACCCACCACAAAGTCTTCAATCCCAGCAAATCAATAAAGTGATGCACCCTAATTAAGAAGACTAGATTACTTCAAATCTCCCTTAAGAAAGGAGACCTCGAAAGAAATTAGCTAGGAAACATACAAAAAACTAGAGAAACATTGGAACATTTGCAAACATGGGCTCCCTAATTAAGTTGGTAGAACTGCTTCAAATCTACCTTAAGCAAGGAGACCTAGGAAGAAATTAGCCATGAAACATAGAAAAAAGCAAAGAAACATTGGAACATTTGGAAACAGGAGCTTCCATGTCCCTCCGAGCTCTAATTTCCCCAACTAGTTCTGTAAACAATGCCATAAATTTTTTGAAGAGAGTATTAGCAAAAGCACTTGTGAAGGAGTGTGAGCAAGACTAGGAACCTCAACGTTCACTCTCACAGGAAGCTATCAAACCATGTTGGGCATCACAATGTTTGAAAAATTTGGTGTCTATCCTAATCTAGGTTTATCTCAAGCTAATCACGATCAACAAGCAACTCAACAAACATAATTACAAAAATCAAGACATTTCTCTTTTGACGTACCATTACAGACTAAATGTTTCTTAAAACACACAATAGCAAGTGCACACAATGTAACAGGAGTTCATTATAGAAGCATCTTCACCACAAAACCAAGTTCTATTTCTTCTCCATTTGGAGAAGGAATAATGAACATGGCACCCAGGGTAAAGAATCAATATTAGGAACAACCTCAAACCAAAGGGATCCACAAGGGTAGTCACATAACATATCCTTAGCCCCCAGCAAGCCTACAGCCTTTAAGCATTGAAAATCACACAATCCAACCCCATGGGAAAAGAGACCCCCTACCCTCAAATAGAGGGTTTTGCATTACCACCTCCTTATGTTCCACCTCCATGTGAATATGCAAAGAAGACATGCGTAGGATGGCATTTAAAATGGGAAGGGGGGTTACAAAAAACATAGCACCTAAAGACTCAGAGTTGGGTTGCAATAAACATAGCACCTAGGGGATTGTGAAAAACATAACACCTAGAGGCTTAGAGTTGGGAAAAACTAAGAAAATCAACATCCCAAGGATGATGACCAAGCATAGCACCTAGAGGCTCAAACTTGGGCAAAACCAAGACTAGTACATAGAAGAGGGAGCAATGAGCAGATTTAATGGGTTTTCTTAGGCCTTGTCTAGTCCACCCCCGCAACTATATAGCTACACATGCTACTAGTGATCTCGCAAACCCAAGGGAAGATACTCATACACCCATGAAGACAGTCAATAAAGAATTTGAAGTGTAAATACAAAGAATTTGAAGACTAAGTTAACAAAGAATTTGAAGTGTAAATACCATCACCAAGGTAGAGAAATGTGACAAGATCTAATCAAGATGTCAACCAAACCTAAGAGCAGCTATGATTTTTGAGGATACTGCAATCTTTTGTGATTGGTGGTTGGAGATGTAGTGTAATAATATAGAGTATACATAGTGGTGTGGGTAGATGTTCTTGAAGAGTCTCTCTAAAGAAAGTAGCCTAACAGCAGAATGAAAGTGTGTTTTGAGTTTAAACTCTTCGCAATTGGCATCCATGGCTTTGGTTTTAAATGTGTTTAAGGTTCATCCTACTTAGAAGTCAATGTAGAAGTTCCTGTGAAAATGTAATATGTTTTGGAAGTTACTTATGGTTGGTTACTTAAGGTTGGCATCCCTTGCCATAAATTATAATCCCTCTCTTAATGAATGATAAAACATACTCACACTTTTTGTTCTACCATTTGCCTATCTCAACCTTAATGTTAATCAAGTTAATGGCTTAATTGCTTATGATTGATATTACTATGGTATCATGTGGTTTGGTTCATCTTAAAAAAGGTAAATGGCTCAAATACTTTAGTATGGTTTAATTGCTTATGATTGATCTTACTATGGTTTAATTGCTTATGATTGATCTTACTATGGTATCATAGGTCTAATTTCTTGCAATTGATCTTACTACGGTATCATGTGGTTTAGTTCATTAAAAAAAAGGTAAATGGCTCTCATATTTTACTTTGCTTTAGTATGGTTGAGCTATTCCCATCCATAGTTTAATTGCTTATGTTGATCTTACTATGGTATCATGTGGTTTAGTTCATCTCAAAAAAGATAAATGGCTCTGATAGTTTACTTTGTTTTAGTATGGTTGAGCTATTCCTATCCACATGGGATTAAACATAAGTGATAGCCTCCGATTTCGTCACCAAAAAGGCTAAAAGATGCGGGGTTTTTATCACATTGTCATTATCTTGTCCATGATTTTGAGGCATCTATGCCTAGTTGTATCCTTGTTGTTATCATCTATGTAAATGTGCTTGGCATATTAGCGGGTCCGCGATTGTGAAGCCAAGGCATGAAAACTCTCTCTTGTTTTGAAAAGTCAAACCATATACCATGTGCACACAGATAAAGCCTTAAGCCTAAGGTTCAAAAAAATGTATCACTTTTCAAGTTTTTAATAAAGAAAGGGAAAAAGAGAAGGTCGTGTGATCTTGGGGGTTGTGGGAAGTTGCAACCAACTACCTATATCTCTCCTTGCACGGCTCTTTTCTATCTCTCTTGGTTGAGCACAACTCTTGCTTCTTGCTCTCTGTGTGTTTCTCGATTATCAATGGAAGAAGAGAGTGAGAGTGAGGATGATGAAGATGATGCTATCTTCTGTGTGCCTAATACAACCTAGGTTTAGGGTTTTTTGTGTGTGCATAGGCAATGGCAATCTTGAGAGAGAGAGAGAGAGAGGTATCTCTGTGTGTAGAGAGGGTTGTTTCTTGCAGCTTTTGTGGCTATGGGCTAAGCCCAAAGCATATATTTTGCTTGCTTAAGAACCGGGTTGATGTGTTTTTGAATGCTTGGAAGGACCCTTTCATTTGGTGCGTTCGCCGGGAGAAGATGGCCATGAAAACTGCTGATGTTCGTGTGGTTTGCAGAAGGTGAGAGCAAAGAGATGATGAGGAAGCTGGGTGGTGGGGCAGTTTTACAAAGAAGAGAAACAATGCAAAGCAGATCGAGAGAGAAATGAGGAGATGGAGAGGAATGCCGCCCTGAGGAGAGAGAGGAGCAGGTCGAAAGTGGAGGAGAAGGTGAAGAGACAGTAGGCAATGGAGATGCACTTTTGCTGTAGATGGAAAGAGGAGGACGAAAGCATCAGCCGAGCCGGCCGTGCTGAGAGCGGATCTTGTTGGTGCTGTTGATGTGTATGAAGTGCCGATTGGGATGTGAAGCAAGAAGGAGAAGGGAGGAAGACCCGCCATTCTTCTGTCGTCGATGGGGAAGCAAACCCGGGCGCTGTAATTGTTGAACACTGTGAAGATTTGTGGAGTTCACAAGAGAGGAGAGATGGTGAAGGGGCCTTGCGGCCTTGCACGCAAAAGCAGTAAGCAGGAGATGAAGAAGGCAGAGGCGAGGGCTGCCACGTAGAAGGACACATTGGAGAGGAGTCGCCTGCATATGATGAGGAAGAAGAAATGAAGTAGGGGGTTCTGACAGCTTGACAACTGTGTATTGCTATTTCAAAAACTTCTTTATCCTTTTATGTTTTAAAATAATCGAAAGCACAGGAGGTTGTTCACACCACACTGGTAGTGCCATGCTGAAAAAAACCTTACGCCGGAGAACTTTTACGCAGCAAGGGTATTGTTTTGGGTGGTAGGTTTTCATTGAAAATGTTGTGTGGAGCGCTTTAATGCTTATATTCATTGTTGGGGTGTACTTGGTGTTTGAAGTTGGGAGTTCATGTTTTTCTTTATGAAGTTTGTGGGTTTGCTATGAACAAGAGGTTGTTGTTGTATCTCCTTATCCTATGTGTTTGGAAGATGAAGTAGTGTAGAAGTAGGAGATGGAGTAGGAGTTTAGAGTTTGGGGATGTTTGGGAGAAGTTTGATGGAGTGGTGATGTTGTTGGGTTGAAGAAGTTTTGAGGAGAGTGGAGGAGAAGTGTGTTGGAGTTACGGGAAGTGAGAAGTTAAGAAGGGAGTTTATTAAGTATGTTGAACAAGGGAGGTCTTCATCGGCATTTTGTTCGCGGGAGCTCACAAGCTAAGTGGGGGAGGAATGATAGCCTCCGATTTCGTCACCAAAAAGGCTAAAAGATGCGGGGTTTTTATCACATTGTCATTATCTTGTCCATGATTTTGAGGCATCTATGCCTAGTTGTATCCTTGTTGTTATCATCTATGTAAATGTGCTTGGCATATTAGCGGGTCCGCAATTGTGAAGCCAAGGCATGAAAACTCTCTCTTGTTTTGAAAAGTCAAACCATATACCATGTGCACACAGATAAAGCCTTAAGCCTAAGGTTCAAAAAAATGTATCACTTTTCAAGTTTTTAATAAAGAAAGGGAAAAAGAGAAGGTCGTGTGATCTTGGGGGTTGTGGGAAGTTGCAACCAACTACCTATATCTCTCCTTGCACGGCTCTTTTCTATCTCTCGTGGTTGAGCACAACTCTTGCTTCTTGCTCTCTGTGTGTTTCTCGATTATCAATGGAAGAAGAGAGTGAGAGTGAGGATGATGAAGATGATGCTATCTTCTGTGTGCCTAATACAACCTAGGTTTAGGGTTTTTTGTGTGTGCATAGGCAATGGCAATCTTGAGAGAGAGAGAGAGAGGTGTATCTCTGTGTGTAGAGAGGGTTGTTTCTTGCAGCTTTTGTGGCTATGGGCTAAGCCCAAAGCATATATTTTGCTTGCTTAAGAACCGGGTTGATGTGTTTTTGAATGCTTGGAAGGACCCTTTCATTTGGTGTATTCGCCGGGAGGTATCTCTGTGTGTAGAGAGGGTTGTTTCTTGCAGCTTTTGTGGCTATGGGTTAAGCCCAAAGCATATATTTTGCTTTCTTAAGAACCGGGTTGATGTGTTTTTGAATGCTTGGAAGGACCCTTTCATTTGGTGCGTTCGCCGTGCGTTTGTGGTTGGACGCCCTGCGCTCATGCGCTCAGGAGAGGGTCGTGACAGCCGCAAGGTGGCGTGAGGTGGTCAGCTTGCCTCATATGAGATTTGCGCCTAAGGCCTCGGCCGGGCACGGATGGAGATGAACTCCGTGAGGTGGTGGGCTAGGGAGCCGCCATGCATTTCATTGGAGATACACCTTCGCAAGACCAATGGGTACCTTTGGCTATGCGGTAGGTAGCTAGGTTGACCGTGCACTTTGCATGAAACAAGATTGCCAAGGCTTAATGGACATAGCCTGGCCGTGAGGTCATGAAGAGTAGGGGGCATACTTGCAACGACGAAGGCAAAGGCAGCCTAGACCGTGTCTTGAAACCTATCGGGCAAGACATCATAATGGCAAGCCCTAGCCACACTGCTAAGGGGGATGCTCATGAAGAGAGCAAGCATACACCTAGGAAGGCCACCCATGATAGACAGTGAGAGAGAGAAAGAAATGTGTGTGAATGTGGGAGGTTTCCATGTTCGGAGAGAGAAGGTGGGGAACCATAGAGGAGACATTGTGTGCGGGTAGAAGAAGAAGGAAAGAAGAGAGAGGGTAATATGACTGTGCTATATGTGTGTATATGCAAAATAGGAAAGAGAGAGAAAGAGATTTGATCACTTTGACATGGTGCATAATTAAAAGTAAAAGCATGAGAGTGTGAGAGAATGTATTTGTATGCCTTATTCTTGTGTTTGTGTTTCAGGAGGAGGAGGCTGAGAAAGAAAGAGCTAGAGAAAGAAAAAGAGCTAAAGAAAGAGCTAGAGAAAGTGAGAAAGAAAGAGGAAGAGAAAGAGAAAAGAAGAAGAAGAGAATTCATGAGAATAATGAGTAGAGAGAGAGAGAAGAAAGAAAAAAAAAAGTTTTGAAGTGTGAAAGAGAGAGAGAGTAAAGAGTAGAGTAAAGTGAAGATTAGCCAACTGTGGAGTGCAGTGATGCTATTGTCTGCTGAAACATGGAAGTGTTGAAATAGCGGTTCTTTCTTGGAAACAATTTAAAACAAAATCATTTTAATATTAAATTTCTTTATTCAGTTTAAAAAGTGAAGTTGTGTCTTGAAGATCTGTTGGGGTCGTAGTTTGTTTTTTTTCCATTTGTGTGTCCGTGTGGGTGTGTGTTTCTAGGAGTTAGGCTCTGTGTGGTTGTTATCTAGGACGCATTCATTGTTTTAGTGGATATTTAGTGCGTTGGACTAGAGAGTGGGAAGGCAGGTCAATAAGTTTACATGGGATTAAACATAGACCTATAGGATATGCATGGTGTGATTGATATTGTATATCCTTCATCATTAGTTTAAGTGGGGTTGAACATAGACCTAGGATATACTTAATGTGATTAATATTTTACTAATATCAATAAATATGGGTTATTTACCATAATTAAGATATTAATACAATAGACCTAGGATATAGACCTAGGATATACTTTATGTGATTAATATAGACCTAGGATATACTTTATGTGATTAATATTTTACTAATATCAATAAATATGGGTTATTTACCATCATTAGTTTAAGTGGGGTTGAACATAGACCTAGGATATACTTTATGTGATTAATATTTTACTAATATCAATAAATATGGGTTATTTACCATAATTAAGATATTAATACAATCCATTATGAATGTTTTATAGAATTGGTAAGGTAATCTTTTGTATAGCATTTTTTCAAGACATGTTTTTGATAACAAAGGGGGAAAAGGGTCACCCCCCAATGCATGGGCACCCCTTTTTTAACGTGATGTTAAAAAAAAAGAAAGCAACCAAACATTGGCCAACCATTTTTTGGAGAGGGAAAAAGAATACCAGTAATAGAATTTTGAAGAGGGATAAAGAAGACCAATAGAATTTTGGAGAGGGATAAAGAAAGCCAGTAGAAGGATCGTTAAAAAATGGACTGGTTCAAAAAGGACAACCTTGAAATCCGGCCCTTTAAGCAAGTTAAAGGGGAAACATATGGCGACCCTTATTACAACTTTTTTTTTAGTGTTTTGCATATCAACTACATAATCCAAGGCATACGATTACAAATAAGAAGGGGGGATATTAGTTGACCCCCCCCCTATTGTAACTTTTTTTTGTAGTGTCTTACATATCAAGAGCCTACACAATCTAAGAGATAAGATTATAATAAGAAGGGGGGAATATTAATTGATTCTAGTTAACAATGATACTTTATTTGACTTAATGTGACCAATACATTTGCAAAAGAAGTTAAAGCATTTTTATAATATTGTAAGTGCTTGTGACATTCATCCACTCTATGCATTTTCGACCAATTTCAAGACACATGCCTTTCAAGATAGAGAGAAGAAGAGGAAGAATTCAAGGGTCTTACTGGCTTGCACCTCTCTCCACCCTTAGTAGAGTAACCCTCTCTTGTGGAGAGCTAGGGTCCTCAACCTTGCCTCCCTTGTTGGGTGGGGAGTAAAGAGAGAGAGAGAGAGAGAGAGAGAGAGAGAGCTATGGAAATCTCAAACTCTACTTCAATGCCTCGATGAGTGAGAGCATGGGGGAGAAGGGAAAGAAGGAGAGAGGGAGAAGAGAACTTGAATCAACATACCATCACTCATCCACACAATCCTCATGTAGGGAGCATACAAGCAAGCTTCAATCACAAGAGCAAGAAACTCAAACTCAATTGTGAGAATGGGGCTCTATCTTTTCTCGTTAATCAAAATGTCTTACATACAAGACTCATATGTAAAATGCCCGGGCACCCAAGTAATGTTTGAGGGCCTAAAAGCTAGTCTAGGCTAATTTCCTAGTCTAATTATATACTACTAGCATTACACAAGTCGTAAAGCTCAGTTTTGACTATTTTTCGGCATTATAACAATTGTAAGCTCAAATATTTCCATGAAGCACATTTTCACGGTAGAAAAAATATGGCTCAAAAATGTTGCCACGTATTTAGAGTAATGTTAGCCAATGTGATTAACATAACCCCCTCCCTAATCATGGCTCTTTCCTTAAAATCAGTAGTAGTGAAGCTCCATCAGAGTTAATGCTTGAAGCTGTTAAAGTTCCAGTAGAAGTCGAAATGGGACTTCATGTACTAGGTGGTGTAGTGGAATGCCTTGTAGGATGTTTAGAAGGTAGTTTCAAACATATCTTTGAATGTGAGCATCCTCCAGCCTTGCATCCACTGTACTCGCTTGTAGTAGTCGAGTATCTGTTGTAGAGTAGGGCCTTTGTTGATGTCAAAGGCCATATGCCTCGGTGACTTTCAAAAGTGTTCCATTTGGAAACTCCACTAGTAAAAACAATCATTAGGTAAAGAAAGCAAATAGTGATAACTATGTCAGGGTTAGGTACCTCTCAAAATTTTGGATGAACTTGCACATTGTGTGAAGCATCCAATCTTCATGGAGGAGGGGTGGTCAAGGTGGAGGTATCCACCAGGAAAATTGAATTGCAGCCTTAAGTTCTTATCTAGCTCTTTCTCAAGGTCCCAAGCCCATCTTCATTTGATAGGAAAATAGATTGGGTTGACTCTAAGGTACCTGTAGGAACATAGTAGTACTCTTTCTAATATTTGGCCTAGAGAATGTAGGGCTACCACCATACACATTTTTCACCCATAAGTGCATGCATGATTAGGGCAACTCTCATTTATGGTCTCTTGTATTCCCTTGGTCCCCCCTTGCACTAAGATAAGCTCTTGACCATTGGTTGAACTTATCCTTAAGATAAACTTTGATCAAGCAAATGCCCAATCAATATGTGATCCTATTGATATCTACTAGTGTGGGGTGAGTGTGTTGACTTTAATCTAGGATCCTAATGGCTCTGACAGTGTCAACGTCATCAAGTGGATCTCACCAATTGAATGGGTGATTAGGGGGAACATATATTCCGATGGGGGGTGCTAGGATTTTGGCTTCTTCTAACACTCCCAATGAAGAGGTTGTTGCATATGAAGAGGTTGTTGCATATGAAGAGGTTGCTACATATGGGGTCAGAGGGGGGCGGTTGGCTTGCAAAGTGGAGGCCATGGTTAGTCCATTTAGGACATCCCCTAAAGATGTAATTGGTGGGGGTGGTTTGGGAGGGAAAATGGGGGATGGTGGCATTGGAGAGGCTAGGGGTGTAATCATGGTTAGAATTGCAATAGGTGTGTTGACGTGGACGCGGTGACAAGAAGGGGAGTTGATGTTTAGGGTTAGGCATGAAGTTTTTACCTTTGGCAGAAGCATCTTGAGTGGGCACATTTAAAGAGGGTCTAGATGGGGAAGGGTCCTAGAGAGCCTCACTTGGGCTGATACTATCAAGTGCTCCTCTCTCACTGAGACTGGTCCTTGTTGGTGCTTGATGCATTGTCATCTTCCTTATCCTTGGCAGTGTTGAGAAATGCAATGCAATGTGTCGTGTAGAGCAAGGGGAGAATCATGCACATTAGAAAAGGAATAGACGAAGGTTCCAATGTCAAAGGTTGATTTGTATGGTCATTTGTAAAAGGTGAAATCAAAGGTCAAAAAGATAGCACATGGAAAGTGCAAGGAGGCACATGTAGTGTGAGCATTTATTGACACATGAAAGGCACAAGGGTGCACACAAAGCACGGATTGGAGCTCCATGAAGAGCTATATAATGATATACTTGGATCATTCTAATGCAAGAGATTTATGTGGTTTTTTAGTTAATCATTGTCATTGTCCTTCTATTAGTTTAATCTCACCTTGTGTCTTAATTACTATGCTTAATCATGTCTCTCATTGGCTTTCATCCACCATCAACTCAAACATGCTTGATTTTCCAACTTGGGATGATAGCCATGACTCTTCACTTATGCCATCTCAATCTAGAAGTTAAAATAGGTACCACTAATCTTGTACTAATTTCCCATTAATCCCTCTTCATCACTCTATTCATTGAGTGATATAGCTCCTCAAATCAAGGCATTTGATGCACATTGGAGTTATGTTGAGATAATTCAACATTAAAGGAGAGGTAATTATCATCAAAAAGCTCACCACATGCATTTTACAAAGCTCCAAATCTCAACAGCAAGAGGTGGCAAGCGAAAACTGCAATAGGAAGGAGTATGTTTTGAAGTTTTCTCTTACATTGGTATCAATTGAGCATTCCATTATTTAATTGAGTATATGTGGAGTATGCCTAGCAAGTTTCATGCCATTTGATGAGCAAATCAAGCTATGAATTGAATTTCAAAACTGGTTCTCCTCTCAAAACATACCTCTGTAAATAGGCCTTCAATTCATTCATTTCTTGGTGTTTTTGGGCTAGTGAAGCTCAAGTTTGGGAGTTTCTTTTCAAGTCTATATCATCACATTCGATTTCCCCCTTGATTTGAAGAGCTAATTAATCACTTGAACATTGGAAATTTTTTGCATAAAAATAGAGAGCTTGATTTTGGGTTTTCATGATTGATTACTTGTATTAGCACTAGTCATTCCATTTAAATCATTCTTGTACTGAGATTATACATTAAACTTGAGTGATAATCAAGTGTTAAGAACTTTTCAAAACCTAAATGACTACCTCATTTATGATTGAGAAGTATAAATGGGAGTCCTTCCACACATGGCAAGTTAAGATCAAATTTATGTTAATGAAGGATGGACTATAGGGCTTGCAAATGGAAGGGAAAAGTGTCTGGCGGATGAAGGGGATAAAAATATTAAGTGGTTGATATGGAATGAAAAAGTATTATCCATCATTGCATTAGGGTTGGGATATGGGTTTATTCATCGTATTACATCACAAGATACATCTAAGGGTGGTTGGGAGGATGAGCTAGAGAAATTGTATGGGGCAAAGCAAAAGAATTCAAAGCAAAAGAAATTGTATGGGGCAAAGCAAAAGAATTCAAAAATAAGCTTAAAACTACAATTCTTTGGCCTAGACATTAAAGATAGTGATTCTCTTTCAACACACCTTAACAAAATGAAAAGTATAACACAATAATTGGTTAGCATTGGGGCACCACTAAAAGAAGAGGATGCCATAGCCATATTGTTAAAAAGCATGACACTTGAGGAGTACGGCCCCTTTGGCAACTACCTTGAAGAACGTCCCAGATTCAACCATTGCAGGAGTGGAAGCAACACTCATAGAAGAAGAGAAGAAGATTCGAGGAAAGACAGTCCAAGCTACATCAAGTGAGGAGAAAGCACTCTTCTTGAGAGGACCAAGACCAAGAATAGAGAAGGACCAAGGACAATGATGACCCGCCATTATTGTGGCGAAATTGGTCACATGGCAAAGGATTGTTAGCATAAGAAGAGAGCCGAAGAAGCCAATGTAATGACAAAGAAGGAAGATAGCAATGAGGCCTCCTAGGATGGAGGCAACACCAAGCATCTTTTTTAGATGATATGAGGAGCATGGCTCCTAACCCCTGGTTGTAACCCCCTCTCCCGACGTGTAAAGTGTCAAGACAAAGCCAACAGTGTAGCTCAGTGAGAATCCTATATGGACCACTTCAACCATATGAGTATGGAGTGTAGGTCATAACAATACATGTTAGGTGCTAGACCCTCATCACATTTATGGGAGGTGTGAGAAATGCAATGTGTGAGGGTGTAACATGTGTAGAGCAAGGGGAGAAGCATGCACATTAGAAAGGGAATAGAAGCATCCAATGTCAAAGGTTGATTTGTATGGTCATTTATAAAAGGTGAAGTCAAGAGTCAAAAGGTAGCACATGGAAAGTCCAAGGATGCATATGTAGTGTGAGCATTTATTGACACATTGTGAAGGCACAAGGGTGCACACAAAGCATGGTTTGGGGCTCCATGAAGAGCTACATGATGATGTACTTGGATCATTCTAATGCAAGAGATTTATATGGGTTTTAGTTAATTGTTGTCATTATCCTTTTATTAGTTTAATCACACCTTGTGTCTTAATCACTATGCTTAATCATGTCTCTCATTTGTTTTGATCCACCATGAGCTCAACCATGCTTGATTTTCCAATAGGCAGTCACTTGTGTCCTCCTCTACTTCCTTCACACTGTGGCCACTTGTCTCATAGATATGTAGAATTCGTGGGCCTCCCTGTATTCATCATAAAAAATGTCATGGGAGTAGGCCACATAGACAATGTCGAATAAATGGCACTGGCTTTGCCTCATAAGTTGTAGCTACTTCCAGATCCTGTGATACAGCACCAATATGCCAATAGGTTTATAAATTATGTTGCCCTTCAATGTAAGGCGCCTATAAGTATCATCCACTACATGCCAGGCCCACACTGGTGTTCATCCCCACTGGATGGCATTATTAATTAGGGTTTTTGAGGCAGGGTACACGCAGAGGTCTTTGAGCACAAAGAGCTCAATGTAATCTCCCTCCCTCTTCTTGCAAGTAGTTGGAAAGGTGAGGACTCTACACTAGGAAGTAAATTTGAGGTAGAGGACATGGTGAGGGAGATAGAAGATGGTGGAGGTTCTTTGTAGGAGGTGGTGTTTTGGAAGAACAACATGGCTATGGTGGGTTTGGAGGCTCATGGCACCTTGGAGAGGATTGTCAAGAAGGTGGATGTGGGGATGTCCTCATCCATGTGGAGAGGATTGTCAAGAAGGTGGATGTGGGGATGTCCTCATCCATGTGGAGAGGATTGTCAAGAAGGTGGATGTGGGGATGTCCTCATCCATGTGGATGTTATGTTGGAGAAGATTGAGCGCTTGAGGTGTTGCATATCAAGGATGCCATAGGGCGGTTGGGGAGGAATGACAAGGTCTGCAAGGTTTATGGCTGAATCGAGTAGGATTTCAACCTTCTTCTTGGCAGTGTGACTTGGGACTCACCTCTCATATCTATGATTTTCTACTCTAGTTAGGAAAAGTTGGCTTATGCAATGAGAAGTGCTTGCTAAGCTGCACCAGTTTGCTCTTTCTTATTGGCCATAAACTCTATCATGTGGCCTGTGAGGTTGTGAATCATAGAAGAGAAAGTAATAAGGAAATCTTGAAGGTGGCCTTGAGAGTTGAGGATGTCCCTTGAGAAGCTATGAGCGGAGGTGAGATGGCCTTCCTAGATCCATTTGAATCTCTCTGTAATGTTATGTGCAGCTTCATATGAACTTATGAATCTACTATCATGAAAGTGAAACATGTATCGACAGACACCTTTAGATACCTCTTCAGCCTTTTAACTGCATTCTCTTCAGGGGCCTAGCTTTCCACTTACTTAGCTATGCCCACATGCCACATGGTGTGTCCGTTAAGTTTGTCTTTGATAATTTAGTATAAAAGATGCTATAAGAGTTTAGGATGGCCCTTGAGTAGCCATGAGCGAAGGTGAGATGGGCTTCCTAGATCCATTTGTGTGTCTCTATAATGTTATGTGTGGCTTCATATGAGCTTGTGAATCTGCTACCATGAAAGTGAAATGTGTATTGGCGGACATCTTCAGGTACCTCTTCAGAACATGGGAAAAGGAAGGGTAGAGGGGCTTCCTAACTTAGCATGCTCTGCAAGGGTGCCTAGCTTTCCACTTGCCTTAGCTATGCTGCCATGTGCCGCATGGGTGTGACCTTCAAGTTTGTCTTCAATAATTGAGAATAAAAGAATCGATGGGCCAGATGTTCCGTAATCCATATTCATCTTTTTGGGATAAGGAGGGGGGGAGTCTATGGGGGAGGAAGCCAGAGGGGCATATTGTGTGGAAGAGGCCTAGTTAGGGTGGCATCACCTTGGTAGCTTTATGGTTTAGGGAGGTCTTCCCAATCTATGGCATAGTAGAGGACCTTGGTGAGAATCATGGCAACTCTGAACTTGCTCTGCTAGGAGGGTTGGTTCAAATGATGTGCAACTCATGGAACTTGCTAGGAGGGTTGGTGAGAATCATGGAAACTCTGAACTTGATGCTAGGAGGGTTGGTGAGAATGATGTGCAACTCGTGGAACTTGCTAGGAGGTGTTGGTAAAAATGATGTGTAGATGATGTGCAACTCATGGTGGAAGTCGTTAGCCCAGTTCACTTGCAATCCTTGCTTCTTAGAATGGATGAGTATGGAGAGGTTGCATCGATTGTATCTATCAATCCACTTGAGGTTAGTAACCATGCTCTAACAGGAGTAGTAAGCATGTTCTAGCGGGGGTAATCAAGTCAGGGCAAGAGATATCTTCCCAATTCATGCCATCCTTATTAATAGGACCTCTGGTAATATCTCTAACCATCCCCTACACACTAACATTTTTATTGGGTTTGGTGGCTTTGGGCAAGTAAAAGGCATCTCAGGCATTGTCTAGAGTTAGGGCTCCTATGGAGCCAATGCTGAGATGTGTGTCATAAGAATAAATAAATATAAAGCATGTGCTAAGGTAAAGCCCCCATGTTAGAAGACCTACCAACCTGCCTAGTCTAAATCTATTCATATTCTCCATGACCTCTGGCCTCTTTGCTACCTATAGTAGCATTCCTGACTGTGATAGGTGAGCTTGTGCTCCACCTTCTTCTCTAAATCCTGTTGTGGATCATATGCCCTTTGACTTCTTGAAGAAAATCCACTCCCACCAGTGGGGAGAAGTCGCAAGGAGAAGTCGGCGGTGGGCTGCCATGTGATATTCCAAAATCTTGTGGACTTCCTCTTCTTGGTGGGCATGAGTAGCAATGTGTCAGATGAGGTCTCTCCAATGTACCTCTACTGTACCTCTACCTATTGCTACCATGATGATGGTGGGGGAGAGGGATGGACAAAGCATTGTAGGGGCTATGGTGTGCAGCTATGGACGAATCTTGGATAAAAATGGTAAGAGTTTAGCTATAGAGTGAATAGTGGAAAATGAGAGGAGGCCCCTAGGTTATATAGGTTTTGCATGGGAACGTATGTGCACAGGTTGGTATGTACATTCGCAGACCAGGAAACGTGCATATGAAGAGCGATGTATATGCATTCACAACAACATTGAACATGCATTCATAGATGAAACGTGGGCATGCATAGATGAAACATGGAAACATGTGTGTGCATAAGTGAACGTGTGGGTGTAAGTGAACATGCATTCATAGACAAAACATGGGAACATGTGTGCATATATGAAACATGGAAACATGCATGTGCATTTGAAAAAGAGAGAATGTGTGCACAAAAGGGAACATGCATGGTTAAAAGAAACATGGGAATGTGTATGCACAGAAGTGAACATGTGTGCACAAAAGAGAACGTGCATGTACATCTTCTACATGTAATTTTACATGAAAATAGGCCCTTAGTGAATATGTAGGTGTGGTGTCAGGCCATGCTAATGTGGGTGCCGTAATTAGTGGTGTTCTAATAATCGTGGTAATGGGTTGTACCATGGACCAAGTTTTCACCCCACATCATGGTCCCCCATCCTGAGATGTACCTAGAAAGCTAATACTTAGAGGACTGATTACATGATTAGAATTGGCTTCCATGCACACTCTCCTTCTCACAAGTCTCCATCACTTTTGCTTTCTTACATCTCTGAATTCCTCAACTCTTTTTACTACTTTCTTTGACATTTTTTATTAGCTTTGGGATGGATACCCTACTTCTTTGACATGGGCGAGGTACTTGTGTTTTGCCCATTTTCACTTTTAATTGTAGAAGAGAATAAGCTCTTAAGGTCGATGTGGAAGGAGTATCCTATTCATAGTATGCTTGGTGGTTACATGGCTCTTTAACCTTTCCCTTACCCTTTGCTAGGATTGAACATGGGGTTCTAGTAGTGTTGGTAGCCTTGGGATACCATTATCGTCTTGCAAAGTCACTTTCCGTGATGGTGACCAAAGAATTTGGGGGTAATGATGGTGTGAATTTCGATACCCAAATGTTCTTGTTACCTTCATAATACCCTTGAGCCACTAGAAGAGCATGAGGTACCCACCATCTTTTGGTAGCAATCCTCCCGGTCAGGGTTGCCTTCTTGATGACAAATTGGTTCAATCTATGATACTTTCTAATGAGGTACCCACCATCTTTTGGTATCAATACTCCCCGTCAGGGTTGCCTTCTTGACGAATTGGTTCAGTCTATGATCCTTTCTAATGAACCATGTTTTCAGTTTAGGGCTTAGTTTCGTTGTCTTGCAATGCGGTCCATTTGGTGGCATGGATGTCATTGGCTTATGCATTTAGAATTTCTTTTCCCCTCTTTCATAGTAAACTTGTGCCTGGAATATTTCTTTTGGCATCCCATCATTTGCCACCCTCATTATGGAAACATTGGTGTTGCTGATGAGGATAGGTGGGCTTGGGCACTTGCAACTCTGATTCTATTAGGTTATAAATGTTAGTATCATGGGGGTTAGTTGGGTTAGTTATTGAGAGGCTAGCTGTGTCAAGGGATTTGTGAAAACAAGGGTTGATCTGGTGTGGACGAGGCTTTTGACGGAACTTGGTTACTTACCCCAGCAGTGGCCAAGTAAAGGATCGGCCTTTTTTTAAATGGCATGATCGGAGTATGGGTTCCCTTTGGTGGGAACTCAGTTGGCTCTAATACCTCCTTGTTGGGAGAATGACTATTTGGTGTTGAGATTTTAAAGGACATCAGCTCCTTTTCTCTTATGAATAGTTACATGTCCCAAGGCTCGGTTATAGTTCGCGAGTCCCAATCAATTTGGCATCAATTATGCCTCATCTACCCTCATCCAAGAAGCACTTCTTCACACATGGTACCTATAGGCATGACATAGAACTTCCCTTACAAGGGATTATTCCCAATGTGAAACATGGCAGCAGTGAACGAACTATGCATGTGATTTTTAATGCATTTACTTCTTCCACATGCTTTTGTGGGAGTCAACGATGGTTGCTATAACGTGAACCAAGTCTCATGGGGCATCAGGTTATGGTTATAGCACCCATGTGTCTAACAACTGCTAGCTTATGTTCTAGACTAGTTTTTGTTGTCATGCTCAGCGGGCTTCATCTCCCAATCTTCCTCTTTTAGGCCAGCTTCTTGGACCATGTTGATAGAGATGTGCTACAAATTGTCTTGCCTACCCTTTGCTTTGTGCTCAGCCTCTCGTTTCATAGCAACCTCTTTTATTATTTCCTCTTTCTTTTGGTGAATGGCCTTCAAAGCATTTACAGTTAAAGGACCATAGTAATGTCTAAGTTTGCTTACTGTTGAAGAATCATTTCGCCTCCACATTGTCAAGTGCTTCGATGTGTCTTGATCCTTGAGGGGTGAGTTCACACACATCGAGATAAATGCCTCCATGTTTTAGCCTTTATACTCATTGTTGGTCTCTTACTTGCTAGGCAGTTTATTGATTCTCTAACTCCCACTCATCATCGGTTAGACCTCCTGTGATAATGTCTCTAATCAGTGAGTGGTCTCTTACATGCTGGGTCGTTTATTGATTCTCTGACTCCCACTCTTCAGTTGGACCTCTTGTGATAATGTCTCTAATCACATCTATGAAACTCCTTTGATTGGCTATAGGGGAGTCAATAACTCCAACTTCTTGGTCCATATGAGGCTTTGACGTGATAGGCTCCTAGTAATAGGCCTCACTCAAGCTAGCATCTTTTCTAGCTTGAGTATCGCTCAAATACTCAATCACTAGGGTGGCTTAGCTCCTGTGAGGTCCGAGAGACTATGAAACATGTGCAATGATTCCTCTTAAGAAGGTGCTCTTGATTCTATGTCATTTGAGGCACTCTCTTCTAGCATGGATTGAGCCTAAAAATCCTTCCATAAAGGGTGAATAGCTTAGAGCACACCCTTTACTAACAAAAGACACATGTGGTTGACCCTAGAAATTCTAGATTTAGTTAGGTTTTTTAAGTTTTTAAGTCTCAGTTGGACTTGTGAGAATGTACATTCACAAGTTGAGAATGTGTGTTCCCACTTAGGTACGTATGTGGTGATTTGGGAACATGCATGTCTAGGTCCCTATTAGGCTTGCAAACATGCATGTCTAGGTCCCTATTGGGCTTGTGAATGTGCATTCATAAGTCACAAAATGTGTGTGGGTATCTACAAACATGCATGGGCAAGTGGCTGGTTGAGTTGAGAAGGTGCGTTTTCACTAAGTCTTCGACAAGTCTACCAACTGCAGTGGTAGAAGTTTGGGGCACATGTGATGGTTCAATTCTCATCAATTTTTATCATTATGGTGATCTTCTAAACTTTCCTCAATGGGAAGATTATGTAGATTTTCCTTGTCAAAACATAGGAATGTAATGTGAATGTATGCTCCAAGGCTCTGTCGAGACGAGCACGTACACAAGAAAACTAGAGAAGGCAAACTAGAGAGTAGTTTTCTCAATTTTGACCAAAAAATCTAGGATTTTTCCTCTAATTCCTAATGGTGCATGTTTTAGTTTTTTATTTGATAGGATGCTTTAGCTTTTGCTAACCTATCTAGTGATATGCTCATTTGCAACCGAATGATATTTCTACAAGGATTAATGATTAATGCCTAAAATGAACAAAAACTAAAAAATTTAACAAATGCAAGAAAGAAGAGCTTGAATCAAAGGAATTGGAAATGAACACTTGTAATCATGCAACTTAATCTTGAAGGGTTTCTCCATGCTCTATTACACCAAGGTAATAGAGCAACTTAATCTTGAAGGGTTTCTCCATGCTCTATTACACCAAGGTAATAGAGCAACTTAATCTTGAAGGGTTTCTCCATGCTCTATTACACCAAGGTAATCAAAAAAACCAAAAAATAAACAATAAACATGAGTTAAACAACACTAACTAGTGGATTTGTATTCCAACCAGGCTATGACAATACTCTAAATGCAAAGTATAAGATAGTCTGAAGCTAGGGTGCTTCCTTGGCAGTAGAGCGGTGCCAAAGATGTTTACCAATTTGAGAACACTTAAGCCTTACAAGATAGAGAGAAGAAGAGAAACAATGCAAGGGTCTTGCATGCCGGCTTGCACCTCTAACCACTCTTAGTAGAGCAACCCTCTCTTATGGAGAGATAGGATCCTCAACATTACCTCCCTTGTTGTCATACAAGGGACCTTTGCAAATCGGTAGGGAGAAAAGAGAGAGAGCTATGGAAAGCAAAACCTCTACTTCAATGCCTTGACAAGCGAGAGCATGGAGGACAAGGGAAGAGAAGGGAGCTTTGTAATAAATGGGTAGGGATCAAAGAGTGAGAAAGCTATGGAAAGCTCAACCTCTACTTCAATGCCTTGATGAGTGACAGCATGGAGTAGAAGGGAAGAGAAGGAGAGAGGGAGAAGAGCATTGAATCAACATACCATCACTCACCCACGCAATCCTAAAACATGTATGTAACAAAGAAAAGAGATCATACAAGTAAGCTTCAATCACAAGAGCAAGAAACTCAAACTCAATTGTGAGAACATGATTCTATTTTTTTTCATTAGTCAAAATGTCTTATATACAAGACTCATATGTGTAATGCCCGACCATACCCAAGTAATGTCTGAGGGCCCAAAAGCTAGTCTAGGCTAGTTTCCTATTCTAAATATACACTACCAAGATTACCTAACTCATAAGCTAGGTTTTGACTATCTTTCAGCATACACAAGTCATAAGCTTAGAGATTTCCCATGATCATTTACATGAAGTACATTGAAGATACAAAAAATATGGCTTAAAAATGTTGCCGTGCATTTCATGGAATGTTAGCCAATGTGGTTAACAATACATTAAGATTATATCATGAGAAAGCTAGCTTTCAAGGCTAAACAAGTGAAAAAACCTTAGAACTAGGAGTGACACACCCTCAGTCCAATTACTCTTGGGTGACTAAGTGAAAAAAAGGCTTACCAGGTATATAATATGATGTAAGTAACAACTTCCCATTTATGCTATATAGCTTAGTGTTCTCTATATTGTATCTTGAAACTCTTGGCTGGTATGTGAGGACATGCTTGTGCTTAAAGGTTGGGTGGGAAATATCATTCCATAGATTGCATGTTTCTCTCTTTTGTTCTCTTTTTCCTCTTTTCTCTCTCTCTCTCTCTCTCTCTCTCTCTCTCTCTCTCTCTCTCTCTCCTCCTCTCTTATATAGCTAATAGGTATTGATGGAAGAAGAATAGTTGCTTTAGTGGTCGCGATAGCCATTACAATCGCAATTTATGTAACACCCATTAGACATTAAACTATGACATTGTGACAATGCTTATACGAGAGTGACAAGGACGATTAGTGCACACAAGTTTGTTGGAAGCACTATAAGTTCTCAATGACCCTTGTATCAAGCTAAAACAACTTTACTTACCCAAGGCCTCTTCTTTAACCTTTAACACCTTAATCAACGGTGGACCTAATCACAAGGGATAAACTCTCATAGTATTTTACTCTATTATTCTATAGGGATCAATGTAAGGTTATGACCCATTCTACCCAATCCATAAGCCCCTTAATCTCTCCACCTCCCTTACATTAACTTAATCACACTAACGACTCATGCATTATACTTAACAAGAAACTTAGATAATATTTTTCTTCATTCTTCTACCACTACACCAATTGATGTAAGGTTTATCACCCGATCTTTAAAAAAAATCAATGTATATGTAGGTGCCTACACTTTTACATTGTAATGAAATACATGTCTTTTTTTAATGTAGGTTTCCTGATTCTTTAGAAATGTCTTTGTTATGTATCTTTTACCATTAAATTCCATTAATCATTGTATTAATTTTTTATTTGAAAAATGATTTTTTGGTTAAAGGAAGAGCAATGCCACTGAGGTCTTCCTTTTTTGGGCACACCAAAAACAAAACAAAAGATCTAATTACAAGCTTTAACACACTTGATAATGCAAGTAGGTAAAGTCAAAGAATTATATATCAAAAGCATGTGGAAAAGTAAGATTGGCAATGTGGCATATTCTGCCACAACATGGATAAAGTGATGTCTTTATACATTCATATAGATTAGAGAAGCATGCATTATGTTTTTCTTATGCAAATGAATTGTTTTTTTATGTATTAATCAATGTCCTCTCATGTATTTAATCATTCAAGGTAATATTTCAAAGTTTTTCATGTGTGTTACATGTGTATACATTGGCAAACATGTATGCACACACACACACACACACACACATATATATATATATATAGAGAGAGAGAGAGAGAGCACATGCATGTATGTGTATGTAAGTATGCATGCAAGCATGTATGTATACATCTAAATATCATCACAGACGTCCCTCCATATAGTCTTTCAGATCATTCCATAGGCTTGGGCTACCTTGGAGCAAGGTGTCGATAGGGATTTGGACCTGAGAAGAAAGGAAAGAGGAGAGACCTGTGATGTCTCTTGGGACTGAGATTGTCTCACGAGAGGAAGGCTGGATTTGCTTTGTCGTAAGCTCTTTTGTGTATATGGGATGGGAACTTGGATTTATGTGTTTGTTCCCCTAAGGTGTTCATCTTTCAAGTTTCTAAGATATTAAGCCACCATGTCTCCCGCCGGGGCTAGGGATTAGCTTCTACTTCTGTTAACTCTGGTGGGAGTGGTTGGTCAAGAAGATCATCATGATATACTTGAACATCGTCCGCCCGCAAGTTTTCGGTTTGAGATTGATGAACATGGCTCAAGGAAGGCAGTGGAAGGTTCATTCTCCAGCTGAGCTTGGCATTTCCTAACCAGTGGAAGGTTCATTCTCCAACTGAGCTTGGCATTCTCTTACATGGTCTTGGTTTTGAGAGGTTGATGCCAGCAACATGCGCTGTGGCCCTTTGCTTGTTCTATAGCATAGTTATTACGTTGTGGGGGACTCCTCGAATGAAACTGTGCGCTTTTGCCACACAGGTCGTAGCTAGGGACTTGCCGAACACCGTATGCGAGCCACGAATGGCTGCGGGCATACAACCAGGAAGGCAAGCTCAAAACAGAATGCAAAAGGTGTGTCACTCACTGCTTAACTGCTGCCTTGAAGGATTCCCACGTCGCAGCCGTGAAGGAGGAGCCGCCGTCGCCGCTCTACCGCCTCGCCGCCGCCGCCGCCGTGCCGCTACACAGTGCGCTCGATCACTCTCTCACTCTCTCTCTCACACACGCAGGAGAAGGAAACCAAGGAGATAAGGCAAGAGCACTCTTGTATTCACAACATATGAGAATGAGGGTTTTAGGGTTACATTTGACTCTTATAGGTGACTTGGCCGTTCATACATGGGCGCTCATACATGGTCGGCCGATCCTAACCCTTACCCTGCTGATATTCAAGGTGTGCCTCTCATCGGCGATCACCCAATCCCTTTATCCTTAACATATGGTGTCGACAAGCCCGGCCCATGACTCAGAATATTTAAATTAATGATGTAAAACATAGTACGTCTCAACGTCCGCATGGGTTAACATGCCCCCCTTCCTGATGTAGATTCTGTCCTCGGAAGCTATGGTATGGTAAGCTCGATAGGGTTGTTGTGGTGGACCATCTGCAAAACAGGGAAGTAGAGTGAAAGTATGCTAGAATTCAAAAGATATAAAGAGTATAAATTCAAGCATTTTAGACCACAATGGATGTTGCTATGAGAACTTAGTTTAAGGGTCACATGAATGAGCTAGTGTAGCAAATTAACAGGAGTTTAAAATTATTGAAAGTAAATCAAGAGTTAGCAAGGTGTCAAAGGTTAATCAAGGTTTATAACTGGTTTAAGTCAAGGAAAATAACCAAGCTTAATAAATAAACAGATGACCACACTGTGTCTACTCTAAGAACAAGTTAATACCACGAGCCTAGGGACACAAGAAACATCAGAGTTATAGGAGCCTTTTGCCTTTATTTCTTTACGCACGTGACAATTTTTATACACAATGGCGACCTTCCTAAGGCAAAACTAACATCGATCCTGGTACCATGTTTAACACAAGGCATTATCCAGGAATCTATTAGCTCACTTTAGGCAAGGCTACCCCCTACCAACCAAGGCATCGGTCTGGAGTAGAATACTCCTCGCCTACCAAGTATCAATAAGGCGATAGGCCAACATTAAAGCACATCATATACGTGTATTGCCATTTATTGTAGGCTTTTTTTTAATCTATTTCTTTTGATCTTCGCTCCTGAACTATAATTTGTCTTGCATCCTTTCGACAAAGGGGTAAAAGCTATGTCCTAGAGGTCAACACACACATGGCCAGGTGTCAAACATTAAGATGGTTTGACCCTAGACCTAAGACAATCGTATTCCAAGGTTAACTAAAGATGTCATGCATTCTCAGGAATATATCCAATAAGATTAAGCTCATTAATGATTTACACTAGCATGTCAAGCAACTTCAAAAACTAAGTAGTACATTGACAATTTCCATGTGGTCATGCATTATAGTTTATGCAATTAATTGAACAAAAAAAACGAAAGAGAGTGGGTATGGAAGAATTACACCTGTATTTTGGAGATCTCCTTGATTCGATGAGAAAAATGCCCGCAATTTGATGAGATATTTATGTATGAGTGTTGCGGCTATCTCAGGACTTGAAAGCGAACCCACCTCAAACTTTTCCACCTGTACAACCAACTAACAAGCACTATACCTCGAGAGACACATCAGTAAAAATTAAAGACTCGTTTAAGAAATCCAAACTAGAAAAAAATTGAAAACACTAACCTACCTACCAGTCACCACACTACTACTGAGGATACGGTAAGAGGATGTTGTAGAGTCCTGGCTCTAGCCCTAAGGCTAAGCCTCTATCCGCATCATCCAAATAAATAAAGTCAACCTCAGTAGTGCCATGAGTTTCATCCGTCCATTCATCATTGTCGGATATTTCCTTTTCATTTTCCCATCCGCATAAACTCATCAAGAATGGTCACTCCTCTTGGCTCAGGGGGTCATAGTATCTTTTGAATTTACTCCCATTAAGGAATCCAATGGTTTCAACTCCGTCCAGAGTCTCCACTCTGATGGTACCTTGCGGGGTAATTTCACATACTCTATACGGTCCCTTACCAGCATATTTGAGCTTTTTCTTTTCGTTACGCACTCCATACATCAGGACTTTATCCCCAACCTTGATGTCCTTGTCCTTAAGGTGGCGATCAAACCATTTTCCTTCTATCCTTCTCCACAAGGGCATTGTATACAGCCAATTGTCTTTCTTCGTTTAGCCGCTCAAGGATATATAGACGCTCTACTAAGGGATTACCATCCTTCTATCCTTCTCCACAAGGGCATTGTATACAGCCAATTGTCTTTCTTCGTTTAGCCGCTCAAGGATATATAGACGCTCTACTGAGGGTGTTAACCCATGGCGGACATGGCGACGTACTATATTTTACGTCATTAATTTAAATATTCTGAGTCATGGGCCGGGCTTGTCGGCACCATATGTTAAGGATGAAGGGATTGGGTGATCGCCGATGAGAGGCGCACCTTGGATATCAGTAGGATAAGGGTTAGGGTCGGCCGGCCATGTATGGGCGCCCAAGTGTGAACGGCCAAGTCACCTATATGAGTCAAATGTAACCCTAAAATCCTCATTCTCATGTGTTGTGAATAGAAGAGTGCTCTTGCCTTATCTCCTTGTTTTCCTTCTCCTGCGTGTGTGAGAGAGAGAGAGAGAGAGAGTGAGAGAGCGATCGAGCGCACTGTGTAGCGGCACGGCGAGGCGGCGGAGAGGCGGTAGAGCGGCGACGGCGGCTCCTCCTTCACGGCTGCGACGCGGGAATCCTTCAAGGCAGCAGTTAAGCGGTGAGTGACACACCCTTTGGCATTCTGTTTGAGCTTCCTTCCCTGGTTGTATGCTTGTAGCCATTCGTGGCTCGCATACGGTGTCTGGCAAGTCCCCAGCTACGACCTGTGCGGCAAAAGCGCACATTTTTGGCGCCGCTGCCGGGGAGTTGCCCTGCACCAAGCTCCAGTTTGCAGCTCGGCTGCTGCGTGAAGTTTAATCTACACTATAGGAAAGGCGTCTGTGTTGCTGTTGAGGTGTTTCTGTGGTTTTCAATCTCTGTTTCTGCAATTTGTCTTCTGTATTCCTGTTTCTTTTGTTATATTTTCACTCCGCGTGTGGGCGTACGTTCTGTTATCTGGTTTCTGCGTGTGAGAGGGATTTCTGAATCCCCAGATCTGTGCTGTGTGTGCGAACTGCGACGCGGCCAAGGTTGAACCGTAAGGAAACCCTAGAAAACTTATCCCACAAAAAAAAAACAGAAAATAAAAAATAAGAAAATTATAAAAAAGAAAAAAGAAAAAATTAAATTTTATTTTCAAAGAAAGAACCAAACGTGTGGAGAGGAAAGCTTTTCTAATTGGAGAAAAAATTTTTGAAAAGAAAGAACCCCAATTGACCCACGACCACGACCACGACCCCGGCCCCGGCCCCGGCCTCGGTCTCGGTCTCGGTCTTTTGATATATATATATAGGAGAGTGAGCCTCCATAGCTTTCTCTCAAGTGAGAGCTTATGGGAAGTCGTGCCCTATATGTAGCCCACTCCCCAAGGAGTAAAGTGAGCATGTGGGATAAAGCCCTCACCCTTTCCTCCACAAGCAAATAGGCTTTTGCCCCTTTCCCCCAAAGGAAACGGACTGTTTTGAGGACTACAAGAGCTCTGGATAGGCAAACACGGTGCTGTAAAGCACACTAGGACCCTTTAAACGATACGCTCGTTTCGAGCTATCACACGCCCTAGTCCAAGTTCGACCGTAAGTAAGGGGGTCAAAAACGGGTTAAAAACAACACAAAAACAAGTAAAAACGGGGTGCGAAACACCTAAGAAACTACTTGTGTGAGTTTCAAGGGTAGTTACCAACGCACGTAGGGTACCCACGTCACATGCATCTACGCTCTGGTCGGGTGCTAGAGCCTGAACCACTAGAAAGCGTTTCAGTCTACGCAGGCTCACACCATCCCTCCACGTTGGCATCTTGGCCTTCGGCTGGAACCCAAGGGAGTGCAACCCAAGATCCACGAATAGTGGATAGTGACTCGTCCTCTGACTCAGAAGCCATGGAAGGACACCCTACCAAGAACCCTGAGGAGACAAGCCAAAACATGCCAGTGTGGGCCCCACAACCCGGATCTAGCATGTTTAGTCGTCTAATAGAGACCTTTAGTAGAGCTACACGCTCTGAACATGCGACAAGCGAAGTAAATGAGGAAGGAGGGGTAGTAGATTCGCCATTCACATCTTATGTAGACCCTACCCTCCCAAAGAGTGTCCATGTGGATATTCTACCCACTTCGTTTAATGAGGGCCCTACTGAGCTACCACATTCCGATGCTCTTCCTAAAGTAGAGGTCCCTAGAAGCCAATCCATAAGAAGTGACATTGCGTCCACTTCAAGAGAACCGTTTGGCACACCAAGTCTAGATGGGACATTTCTCAATGAAAATTGGGAATATGATCTACACACAGAGACTCTAACGGACCTATACACGGGTTACACATACCATGTAGGTTGGTTAGAAGTCCTACGATCTACATCTAGCGCCACTAATCTAGAGGAGCAACAACACATGATATGTGAGGTGATTCATAGAATTATCCAAATTGAGAGGAAAAATAGGGGAGTGAACCTAGTTTCCACTGGCCCTATGAGATTTTTGGATACGGGCAAGGCCAAACAACCAACCCTATCACAATTGGAGACTCCCTCCGTGAGTCCCATAGACCCTTCATATGTTGTTTCGCCTGGAGTCTCAATGCAGGTTGAGCCCACGAGTAGTAACTTTAGCTTTCCAACCTTGGCTCAACTTTCCATTAGGGAATCCGCAATGCCTACCCCAATGATGAGCATGACAGAAAGTGCACCTGTTACCACTGTAGTTAGTACGACACCACTACCTAGTGGAACAGTACCTACAACAGTGCATGGTAGTGCCTATCGGCCTTATGTACCTATTGCTACTCATGCCCATGTAGCTCCTACGCCTCCTAGTATGCCAATGGCGTATGCTCCACGACCGCCTTATCACCACCCTTATCCAAGAGGAGCTAGGCCTAGCCACATATCATATCCTACGTCATTTGCCAACCTACTCAGACCAACGCCAACTCCTATCAGCCAGGCTATCCCAGAAGTGCCTCCACCAACTATGCCTGCTCACTTAGGTGATCTCGCAGCATTTGCTCAGACGATCGGACGATCCATTGCGGAAAACATGCGGGGCATGCCTGAGAGAGAACCTAGAAGCAAGGCAGTACAAGTGGCTAAGCTCACTCAAAACTTCAGTGGTAACGAGGATGTTAGGAAGCACATTGAAGTCTTTGAACACGTGTGTGATTCCTTGGAAGAGCACAATGAGCTCCATAAGTGTAAAGCCTTAGGCTTAACCTTAAGTGGGAAGGCCGGAGATTGGTATCGAACCTTAAGGGTTGAAGAGCGCACTCACTACCCCACTCTCAAGAGATTGTTCTTGAAAGAATACATACGCGAGGGTGTGCTTTGGGGGGTAGCATCTCAACTCCAAAAAGCTGAACGCGAGGAAGGGGAGTCAGTGAGAGACTTTATAAGTCGATTGAAGCATCTAAATTCTCGCTGCACTCCCGATGAACGCTTCAATAACAACCAACTCCTCGATAGATTCATCCGAGGATTGCGCCACGAGGACATTTACAATGGCCTAGTCATTAGAGGTCTTACAACGTGGGAAGCAGTCACTGCCAATGCAATCCAGTTAGAAGACAACTTGATGATTGCAGGTAAAAAGGTGTCTTCAGAAACAAAATCCGTTAGTTCGCAAGTATCTGGGCACGAGCCAATGACGGTAAAACCAATTGCCAAGGAGCCCAAGATATCTGAAATGTCTGTGACCGACCTTACTAAGGCTCTCCAAGAATACTTCAGGGGTAATCGAGCTCCTCAGAATAGCCATATGTACCCAAGGAGAGAGCAACAATGGTGTTCGGTGTGCTTAGGACCACATAGCACGAGTGAATGTCCCACATTCAGAGTCAAATTCAATGGGAATTGCAATGCATGTGGTAAGTATGGCCATCAATCTAAAGATTGCCTAACACTTAAGCGAATGTTGGCAAACCAGGCACCACTAGCTTGGTCAAACACACCTCAAGTACCCGCGCTAATGCCTGCACAACCTATCGAGCAACCATCACAGCACATAGTTCCAAGGAATCCGAATGTAGTCCAGTCTGTGCCGTTACCACCGCCAGTGCTAGGACCACAACCTCCACATCCAAGGATTACCCCAATAAACCAGATGGGTTGTGAGTCACATAGTGCATGTGGGGATTATGAAGAGGAGATAGACCCTACTGCTCCATATGGGATTGATACGTTTGAAATGATTCCCCAGTACTACATGGAGGATCATTTCGGGCAAGTCAAGCCTGTATATCAAGCGGCTGCTCTTGCCACAAGAGGGCAAAACCTTAATACCTTGGCAAGGAGACCACCTCTTCAATGTTACGAGTGTGGTGGACCGCATCGTGTAGCAGAGTGCCCTAATAGGCTACAGAAGATCTCTACTCAGATGCAACCAAATCAAGCGAGCACATCGGGAATGCCGGTACTTACATGCAATCGTTGTGGCATAGATCATTTGATCGCACAATGTCCACATAATCCTAATGCACCCAAGATTACGCCATTGAATTTGGTTGAGGTCACCAACCAAGCACGAAGAACCACACCCGTTGTACCCGCGAATGTAGTTACACGGTCAATGCTTCAAAATCAAAACTACATTCTTGAAGAGAGGGATACTGCATCAATCGCTCAGGCAAAGAAAAAGAAAACACGGCGAAAGAGATCGCTTAATGCCACAAGCTCCAAGCCCAGTTCAAAGACTAACATAGGGACAGGAGACGACCCCGTGTATATGAATGATCCTGAAGACGATTCTGATTCAATAGAAACCATGGGGACCAAAGCCACTACCTTAAGGGAGGAACCCACACGAGAGCTCAATGAAGGAGAATCAAGCGAGTACATAAATAAGGAAAAACAGAAGGAAACTTCCTCGGCCCCACAACCAAGTCAGTTAATGCCCTCTCGACCACCCAAACTAACTGAGACTCCCCAAGACAAGCCACGTGGGCCAAAAACCCTCAAGAAAAAGATTGGAACTTACCCAAACCCAGTTGAGGAGATTGAACAAGTACAACACTTAAGGGGTTTGGTGGAAGAAACACAAAGAGAACTAGAGCCAAACCCGAGAAAAGTCAAAATTTCAGACACAGTGTTTCCTACGCAAGTTCAGCCTCACCGGAACCATAAACCGTTAGCTATACCGAGTATCATTCGGGAAGAAAGTGAGGATAGGACATCCGGAAGTGGGCAAACACCCTTCTTGCTGGAAAGAATGTTTAGTGAGGGAATGCCTGACCCCATCGAAGAGGAAGTGATTCCATCTTCACCAGTCCCTAGTCAAGGGGCGATGTCTCGAAAAGTACCGTTGAATGTGTCCAAGCTAATGGATTTCATGTCCTCTGAGATCAGAACCACGATCATATCCAAATTATACGGAGATCCTGAGCTATTCTTAGCTCTTCGGGCATTTCTCAATGGAGAACTAAAGGCGGGACTACCACAATTTGCAAATATGGATAGACCCGACACGCTTCAAGATGAAGGAGAACATTGGGATCTACAACCCAACTTTGATGAAGATTCGGTCGTGGAAATACCTGTGAACAAGTTGGGACAGTACTTTGAAGGTGACGAATCTAATGCCACCCTCCCCATTACTACCAAGGGATTAACTCTAAAGGGAATCCTTGATGGTGGTGCTGGAGTGAGCATCGTGACTAAAAACTGTTGGGAATCTATGGGAAGGCCTCACCTCGAAGTCACAAACATAGTGGTTAAGATGGCAAACGGAACCATAGCTAAACCTATTGGAATGTTAAGGGACCTTAAGATCAAGGTCCTGGGATACAAGGTAAAACATACCTTCATTGTAATGGATTTCTCCAAGCATCCTATGTCATATCAAATGATCTTAGGACGTCCTTTCATGAGGGAAGCACAAATGGTGCATGACTGGTCGAAAAACCATGTCTACCTACAATTCCAGGACTCTGTCATTCGAGTTGATCTTGAGAATGGTCGTGCACATCCTTTAGGAAGCAAGGTTATCATTGATAATCGATCGGATACCACTATTCACTCCGCCCCATTAAGGTATTGCTATACATGCAAAAAAGAGACTGATGATGGGAAAGATTCTCCTTATATGGATGTCCTACCGGGTATGACTGAGTCGGATAACGTGGATTGGGTACACCTAGCGGCAACCATAGACACATGGGGAAATAGAGGCACAAGTTGGGTAACACCTGAGGGGCAAGATATGCCACCGTTAGTGCCAATAAACATGATAGGTGTTATGCACTTGACTGATGGCGAGAACGTGGCAAACTCCACCGACACTGAAAGTAGCGAAGACTCTGACCAATGCAACTCTGAGTATGAATCTCAAGAAGAAACTGACCCTGAGCCTGATGGGGAAAATGAATCAAATATTCACCCAAAGGTTGAAGCAAGGTGCTCAAGGCCTAGGACAGTGACCTCTTGCAGTTCATCCGAAAGTGAAGATCGACCAAGTGAGTTCGAATCTGATAGAAACAAAAATCAAAAACTTGGTAAGAAGAAAACGAGACATAAGCGTCAACGCTATCGAGCTAAGGTACGAACTGCAATAAACAAGGAGCGATCCACTGCAGAATGGCTTAGTTATGTAGGAGCCATTGATGCTCATCGGAAGATAGCGGATAATTGGGGACAATACCTCCAAAGTGTCATGTGGTGTATTCCGCAACCTCATGACGTCGCCCAATTAGAAATCGAAGAGAAGCCAAAACTAAGTCGTACTGCAAGAAGGCGACAAAACCAAGAGTTGGCTCAGCAGCAAAAGGAAGCGGAATTGAAAGAAAAAAGTCTGGCACAACAGGAACCAGTAGACTTACACCCCGCACCCGAGCATTTCAAATCATTCACCACAGGGGAACGTAAAGTAGTCTACACAAAAGCCCAACGAACGCCTACCAATGGGAGTAGCGGTGTCTACGATGGCCCTGCGGTAGTTAAGGAGATAGACTTAGCAGATCCGGGTGAGGAGTCTAAACCAGTTTATATTGCTCAAGACCTCACCAAGGCGGAAGAAGCTGCACTTACGAAGCTTCTTAAAGAATTCAAGGACATATTTGCTTGGACATATCATGATATGAAGGGTGTTCCACCCTCGGTGGTGCAACACACGATTCCAATGATTAGCACTGCTAAACCAGTCCAGCAACGTCCCTACCCAATGAATCCTAAGTACGCAAAGATTGTACAAGAGGAAATTGAAAAGCTGGTAAAATGTGGATTCATATATCCTATTGAGCACTCAGAATGGGTTTCTCCGATAGTCATCGTACCAAAGAAGAATGGGAAACTCAGAGTGTGCGTTGATCTCAAAAAGGTTAATGCAGCCACCAGAAGGGATCATTACCCCTTGCCGTATTCTGAACATGTGCTTGAAAGAGTGGCCGGCAAGGAGGCATATAGCTTTTTAGATGGGTACTCGGGTTACAATCAGATCACAATTGCAGTCGAGGACCAAGCTAAAACAGCATTTATCACGGAGTTTGGAGTGTTTGCCTTTCGCGTCATGGCTTTTGGCTTGACCAATGCACCTGCAACATTCCAACGATTGATAAACACGGCCTTTAAGGAATATCTAAGGGACTTCTGTGAAGCTTTCTTAGATGATCTTTGTGTTCATTCCTCTTGGGACGAGCACTTGATGTGTTTACGAAAAATATTTGAAAGGTGTAGATTATATCGCATCTCCTTGAATCCTTTCAAATGCCAATTCTGGGTTAAACACGGAGTTATCTTAGGGCATATAGTGTCCAAAAATGGGATTTCCACTGACGAGAGTAAAATCAAGGTCATTCTGGAATTACCCCCACCCACCAACTACAAGGGAGTCCAACGCTTTATGGGCCACGTTGGTTATTATCGAAGGTTTATTCTCTTCTTCGCCGAGATAGCTCGACCATTGTATAAGCTTCTCATCGAGTTTATTTGGACCGAAGAATGTGACCGTGCCTATGAGCTATTAAAGAAGGCCTTGGCGAGTGCTCCAATCTTGAGAATGCCTAACTGGGATTTACTCTTCCATGTGCATATTGATGCATCAAACTTTGCTATTGGGTGTGTGTTAACTCAACCTGGAGAACACAAGCTAGACTACCCCATTAGCTTTGCCAGTCGCCAGTTGAACGATGCTGAGATGAACTACACCACTACGGAGCGAGAAGGGTTGGCAATGATATATGCAGTAAGGAAATTTCGTTATTACCTCCTTGCCACCAAGTTTGTTTTCTATGTGGATCATCAAGCATTGTTGTATCTGGTAAACAAACCATGCTCCACAGGAAGAATCACACGATGGCTATTGATTCTTCTTGAATTTGATTTCACGGTTGTTGTGAGACCTGGCAAGAAACATGTTATGGCTGATCATTTGTCTCGCATACCTAATGGTGAAGCTCCTACGGGGGTTGATGATGACTTACCGGACACTTCCTTGTTTATGGTGGAGACAATGCCTGAATGGAGTGAGAAGATTGTTAACTTTTTGGTTAATGGCTTTCCACCCAAGGAGCTTCGTAAAGATCTAGCTCGAAAGCTAATCAAAGAATGCGAACCCTATTGCCTGATAGCAGGGACTCTTTATAAAAGAGGAAAGGATGATGTTCTTAGGCGTTGTGCCCGAGAGGATGAATATCTATACATTTTGCAAGAGGCACATATGGGCGTAGCCGGTGGTCACTTCTCAGGAGACTTAACTGCGCGAAAGATCTTACAATCAGGGTATTGGTGGCCCACTATGTTCCAAGATGCATCACTCTTTGTGAAGGGTTGCGATGAATGCCAACGATATAAGAAACCCCAGAGGAAAGATCAGATGCCCCTATATCCGATCAAAGTAAACCAACCATTTGAAAAGTGGGGTTTAGACTTTGTAGGTCCAATTAGTCCAGCGGCCCGAAACACACAATCTCGCTATATTATTGTGGCCACTGACTATATGACCAAATGGGCTGAAGCGAAAGCAACACGTAAGGCAGATGCGAGGACAACAGCCAAGTTCCTCTTTGAAAATATAATCACACGATTCGGTTGTCCTTTTGAACTTGTGAGCGACAATGGTACGCATTTTATAAATGAAGTGATTAAGGAGCTCACAACAAATTTCATGATATCCCATCATAAATCTACTCCTTATTATCCGCAAGCGAATGGCCAAGCCGAGAGTACCAACAAGACTTTAATCTCTATTTTGACAAAGACAGTTGAAGCTCATCGCACGGATTGGGATCTAAAGCTTACGACAGCTTTATGGGCCTATCGTACTGCGTACAAAGTGGCTATTAATTGCACACCATTCAAAATGGTATATGGCCAAGAAGCAGTCATGCCGTGGGAATTTGTCATTCCTAGTCTTCGTGTTGCTACTCAAGAGGGATGGGATGGTAATCCTTTAGCAGAGCGTCTGTATATCCTTGAGCGGCTAAACGAAGAAAGACAATTGGCTGTATACAATGCCCTTGTGGAGAAGGATAGAAGGAAAAAATGGTTTGATCGCCATTTAAAGGACAAGGACATCAAGGTTGGGGATAAAGTCCTGATGTATGGAGTGCGAAACGAAAAGAAGAAGCTCAAATATGCTGGTAAGGGACCGTATAGAGTATGTGAAATTACACCGCAAGGTACCATCAGAGTGGAGACTCTCGACGGAGTTGAAACCATTGGATTCCTTAATGGGAGTAAATTCAAAAGATACTATGACCCCCTGAGCCAGGAGGAGTTACACGCAATCCATCAAAAGAAGGCAGCTAAAGAACATGCTGAGCTTAAAAAGATACAAGCAAGAGTCGAAGCCAAAGAACGTCAACAGCGTGCTAGGAGACAACGAGAAGCCAACTTGGGAATTACGCAAGTATTTTTCGAGGAAGCAGAGGAGGATGCACTGGAATCTGACCCACCTCTAAGATACCCAATTGAGTTACAGAGTCCTTACGGGGAGGTGCTGTATAATGCATTATTGGATACAGGAGCTCAACACAATTTGCTATCATATGGCGTGTGGTGTCAACTGGGAAAACCACCTTTAACCAAGAGTTCTATCCAAGTCCAAGGAATCAGCAAGAAGAAAACCCCTGTCTCAGGAATTCTGCACACTCCGGTTGCTTATGACAAGGGAACCATAATTCAAAGCTTTTTGGTTATGCCTGCTGGTACCATGGAAGGGACTGTAATCTTAGGGCGTAAATGGATGATGGCCACCAAGTGCAATATCGATTGGGCAACCAGACAAGTCACAACGCAAGAACCAACACTAGGTCTGACCGCTCAAAATCCCGCACCTAAGT
Organism: Cibotium barometz; assembly: GCF_041138505.1. Classification (NCBI taxonomy): domain Eukaryota; kingdom Viridiplantae; phylum Streptophyta; class Polypodiopsida; order Cyatheales; family Cibotiaceae; genus Cibotium; species Cibotium barometz. The sequence continues at coordinate 49,574,028 of NC_141083.1, forward strand.
CATCCACTCAAATATTAGATAACGAAAAATCACAAAGTCCAGTGGCAAAACCATCTTCGATTGTTGACCACCCCTCTAACGCTTCAACGCCAAGAGTGGAAACAGGCAAGGTGGTCCCTAAAGCTTCGCTTACTATGCCAAAGAGTACATATAAATGGGTCCCCAAAGCTTCGTTAACAGCTACTTCCCCTGCTCAATCTCGTTCAGCCACCAAGAAGCCTCGTAAAAGGAAAGTAGCTACCCACCCGAGAAAGGGCAATGTAACATTGCGGTGGATCCCTAAAAAATTATTAGTAGCCCAAGGGTACTACGAGGGGAATGACCAGATTTGGGTTCCTAAACATAAGGTGAATCCCTCTACATCACCTATAAAACCTTGCAAACCAATTGTTGCCACCCCAATGACAATTCAAGACCGTGGTAAGGGAAAGGTAACAGAGTGCTCCGCACCACTTCCAGAGTTAGTTTGGATTCCCAAACGATATCGATCATTACCACCTAGCTCAGGAAGGGGAGAGCCACATGAAGCTTCTAGCTCCTCATGCCAGGCACACAATCATATAGAAGTTTCTACATGCTCTACATCTACTCTTGTCAACACCCAACAAAAAACCGATGAGTCTACGTCTCCCCTTGTAATAGTATCGTCGGAAACCATTTCCTCCATTCGTCAATGGGAGCGTACACTACCATCTCTACAATTGGATGTGGCCACAAGGGTCATAAAAAGCTATTTGCCCACATCACAACCTATGACCCGCTGGACAAATTGGTTCCAAGAAGCTGCAACATCATTGCAAATAATATGATCTACCCAAGGAAAGGGGGAGCATGTACTCACGCTCGACATTCTAATGCTTCCTCCTTAACCTTCTCCCCTGACCATGTAATTGCCAAATTCAAGGGGATGTATATATATAGCTTCATACATTTTTAAAAAATAAAAAAAAAACAAAAACAAAGAAAAGAAAAACAAAAAATAGTAAAAAGAGCAAGAGCACAAAAAGAGGATAAATATCTGTATACAATCAAGAACTAGATTGACCTGTCTCACAAACCTACTGATGCTATATCTGTGTTTGCAGATATGGCAGATGCACGATCATCATACACTTCATCCACTCCCGCCTTTGATGAGAGGTATCATCTGTACCTTTCTCAGATATTTCACATGTGCTATCCTGTTATTGAAACTGAATGGGATCATATAGATGTACTGGCCAGAGAGAAAAATGTTGAAGAATTAGAATGGCTAATTCGCCTATTGACCATGACTGACCCCTACTCCGTAGAGGAAATATCCCCGATAGCCCAATGCTTTCCTTTTCCACAAGATGACTATCCTCGCATGGTTATATTCTTGATGAGTTTATGTGGATGGGAAAATGAAAAGGAAATATCTGACAATGATGAATGGACGGATGAAACTCATGGCACTACTGAGGTTGACTTTATTTGTTTGGATGATGCGGATAGAGGCTTAGCCTTAGGACTAGAGCCAGGACTCTACAACATCCTCTTACCGTATTCTCAGTAGTAGTGTGGTGACTGGTAGGTAGGTTAGTGTTTTCAAGTTTTTTCTAGTTTAGATTCCTTAAACGAGTCTTGAAATTTTCACACTGATGTGCCTCTCGAGGTATAGTGCTTGTTAGTTGATTGTACAGGTTAAAAAGTTTGAGGTGGGTTCGCTTCCATATCTTGAGACTGCCGCAACGATCATCAAAATATATCTACATCACATTGCAAGCTGTCTCATCAAATCAAGGAGATCTCCAATTTCAGGTGTAATTCTTCCATACCCACTCTCTTTCGTTTTTTCTGTTCAATTAATTTCATAAACTATACGGCATGACCACATGGAAATTGTCATTGTACTACTTAGTTTTTGAAGTTGCTTGCATGCTAGTGTAAAATATTAATGAGCTTAACTTTATTGGAAATATTCCTAGGCAGCATGATGTCTTTAGTTAACCTTGGAATACGATTGTCTTAGGTCTAGGGTCAAACCATCTTAATGTTTGACACCTGGCCATGTGTGTGTTGACCTCTAGGACATAGCTTTTACCCCTTGTCGAAAGGATGTAAGAACACATTTTAGTTCAGGAGCAAAGATCAAAAGAAATAGATTTTAAAAAAAAAAAGCCTACAATAAATGGCAATACAAGGGTTAGTGTGCTTTAATGTTGGCCTATCGCCTTATTGATACTTGGTAGGCGAGGAGTATTCTACTCCAGACCGATGCCTTGGTTGGTAGGGGGTAGCCTTGCCTAAAGTGAGCTAATAGATTCCTGGATAATGCCTTGTGTTAAACATGGTACCAGGATCGATGTTAGTTTTGCCTTAGGAAGGTCGCCATTGTGTGTAAAAATTGTCACGTGCATTTAAAAAAAAAAAAAAAAAGAGGCAAAAGGCTCCTGTAACTGTGATGTTTCTTGTGTCCCTAGACGTGTGGTATTAACTTGTTCTTAGAGTAGACACAGTGTGGTCATCTGTTTATTTATTAAGCTTGGTTATTTTCCTTGACTTAGGCCAGTTATAAACCTTGATTAACCTGTGACACCTTGCTAACTCTTGAATTCCTTTCAATAATTTTAAACTCCTATTAATTTGCTACACTAGCTCACTCATGTGACTTTTAAACTAAGTTCTCATAGCAACATCCATTGTGGTCTCACATGCTTGAATTTATACACTTTATATCTTTTGAATTCTAGCATACCTTCACTCTACTTCCCTGTTTTGCAGACGGTCTACCACAACAACCCTCTTGAGCTTACCATACCATAGCTTCCGAGGACGGAATCTACATCAGGAAGGGGGGCATGTTAACCCATGGCGGACATGGCGACGTACTATATTTTACGTCATTAATTTAAATATTCTGAGTCATGGGCCGGGCTTGTCGGCACCATATGTTAAGGATGAAGGGATTGGGTGATCGCCGATGAGAGGCGCACCTTGGATATCAGTAGGATAAGGGTTAGGGTCGGCCGGCCATGTATGGGCGCCCAAGTGTGAACGGCCAAGTCACCTATATGAGTCAAATGTAACCCTAAAATCCTCATTCTCATGTGTTGTGAATGGAAGAGTGCTCTTGCCTTATCTCCTTGTTTTCCTTCTCCTGCGTGTGTGAGAGAGAGAGAGAGAGAGAGTGAGAGAGCGATCGAGCGCACTGTGTAGCGGCACGGCGAGGCGGCGGAGAGGCGGTAGAGCGGCGACGGCGGCTCCTCCTTCACGGCTGCGACGCGGGAATCCTTCAAGGCAGCAGTTAAGCGGTGAGTGACACACCCTTTGGCATTCTGTTTGAGCTTCCTTCCCTGGTTGTATGCTTGTAGCCATTCGTGGCTCGCATACGGTGTCTGGCAAGTCCCCAGCTACGACCTGTGCGGCAAAAGCGCACAGAGGGATTACCATCCCAACCCTCTTGAGTAGCAACACGAAGACTAGGAATGACAAATTCCCACGGCATGACTGCTTCTTGGCCATATACCATTTTGAATGGTGTGCAATTAATAGAAACTTTGTACGCAGTACGATAGGCCCATAAAGCTGTCGTAAGCTTTAGATCCCAATCCGTGCGATGAGCTTCAACTGTCTTTGTCAAAACAGAGATTAATGTCTTGTTTGTACTCTCGGCTTGGCCATTCGCTTGCGGATAATAAGGAGTAGATTTATGATGGGATATCATGAAATTTGTTGTGAGCTCCTTAATCACGTCATTTATAAAATGCGTCCCATTGTCGCTCACAAGTTCAAAAGGACAACCGAAGCGTGTGATTATATTTTCAAAGAGGAACTTGGCTGTTGTCCTCGCATCTGCCTTACGTGTCGCTTTCGCTTCAGCCCATTTGGTCATATAGTCAGTGGCCACAATAATATAGCGATATTGTGTGTTTCGGGCCGCTGGGCTAATCGGACCTACAAAGTCTAAACCCCACTTTTCAAATGGTTGGTTTACTTTGATTGGATGTAGGGGCATCTGATCTTTCCATTGGGGTTTCTTGTATCGTTGGCATTCATCGCAACCCTTCACAAAGAGATGCATCTTGGAACATAGTGGGCCACCAATACCCTGATTGTAAGATCTTTCGCACAGTTAAGTCTCCTGAGAAGTGACCATCGGCTACGCCCATATGTGCCTCTTGCAAAATGTATAGATACTCATCCTCTCGGGCACAACGCCTAAGAACATCATCCTTTCCTCTTTTATAAAGAGTCCCGGCTATCAGGCAATAGGGTTCGCATTCTTTGATCAGCTTTCGAGCTAGATCTTTACGAAGCTCCTTGGGTGGAAAGCCATTAACCAAAAAGTTAACAATCCTCTCACTCCATTCAAGCATTGTCTCCACCATGAACAGGGAAGTGTCAGGTAAGTCATCATCAACCCCCGTAGGAGCCTCACCATTAGGTATGCGAGACAAATGATCAGCCATAACATGTTTTTTGCCAGGTCTCACAACAACAGTGAAATCAAACTCAAGAAGAATCAATAGCCATCGTGTGATTCTTCATGTGGAGCATGGTTTGTTTACCAGATACAACAATACTTGATGATCCACATAGAAAACAAACTTGGTGGCAAGGAGGTAATAAATGAAATTTCCTTACTGCATATATCATTGCCAACCCTTCTTGCTCCGTAGTGGTGTAGTTCATCTCAGCATCGTTCAATTGGCGCGACTGGCAAAGCTAATGGGGTAGTCTAGCTTGTGTTCTCCAGGTTGAGTTAACACACACCCAATAGCAAAGTTTGATGCATCAATATGCACATGGAAGAGTAAATCCCAGTTAGGCATTCTCAAGATTGGAGCACTCGCCAAGGCCTTCTTTAATAGCTCATAGGCACGGTCACATTCTTCGGTCCAAATAAACTCGATGAGAAGCTTATACAATGGTCGAGCTATCTCAGCGAAGAAGAGAATAAACCTTCGATAATAACCAACGTGGCCCATAAACCGTTGGACTCCCTTGTAGTTGGTGGGTGGTGGCAATTCCAGAATGACCTTGATTTTACTCTCGTCAGTGGAAATCCCATTTTTGGACACTATATGCCCTAAGATAACTCCGTGTTTAACCCAGAATTGGCATTTGAAAGGATTCAATGAGATGCGATATAATCTACACCTTTCAAATATTTTTCGTAAACACATCAAGTGCTCATCCCAAGAGGAATGAACACAAAGATCATCTAAGAAAGCTTCACAGAAGTCCCTTAGATATTCCTTAAAGGCCGTGTTTATCAATCGTTGGAATGTTGCAGGTGCATTGGTCAAGCCAAAAGCCATGACGTGAAAGGCAAACACTCCAAACTCCGTGATAAAGCCTGTTTTAGCTTGGTCCTCGACTGCAATTGTGATCTGATTGTAACCCGAGTACCCATCTAAAAAGCTATATGCCTCCTTGCCTGCCACTCTTTCAAGCACATGTTCGGAATATGGCAAGGGGTAATGATCCCTTCTAGTGGCTGCATTAACCTTTTTGAGATCAACGCACACTCTGAGTTTCCCATTCTTCTTTGGTACGATGACTATCAGAGAAACCCATTCTGAGTGCTCAATAGGGTATATGAATCCACATTTTACAAGCTTTTCAATTTTCTCTTGTACAATCTTTGCGTACTTAGGATTCATTGGGAAGGGACGTTGCTGGACTGGTTTAGCAGTGCTAATCGTTGGAATCATGTGTTGCACCACCGAGGGTGGAACACCCTTCATATCATGATATGTCCAAGCAAATATGTCCTTGAATTCTTTAAGAAGCTTTGTAAGTGTAGCTTCTTCCGCCTTGGTGAGGTCTTGAGCAATAAAAACTAGTTTAGACTCCTCACCCGGATCTGCTAAGTCTATCTCCTTAACTACCGCAGGGCCATCGTAGACACCGCTACTCCCATTGGTAGGCATTCGTTGGGCTTTTGTGTAGACCACTTTACGTTCCCCTGTGCTAAAGGATTTGAAATGCTCGGGTGCGGGGTGTAAGTCTACTGGTTCTTGTTGTGCCAGGCTTTTTTCTTTCAATTTCGCTTCCTTTTGTTGTTGAGCCAACTCTTGGTTTTGCCGCCTTCTTGCAGTACGACTTAGTTTCGGCTTCTCTTCGATTTCTAATTGGGCGACGTCATGAGGTTGCGGAATACACCACATGACACTTTGGAGGTATTGTCCCCAATTATCCGCTAACTTCCGATGAGCATCAATGGCTCCTACATAACTAAGCCATTCTGCAGTGGATCTTTCCTTGTTTATTGCAGTGCGTACATTAGCTCGATAGCGTACATTAGCTCGATAGCGTTGGCGCTTATGTCTCGTTTTCTTCTTACCAAGTTTTTGATTTTTGTTTCTATCAGATTCGGACTCACTTGGTCGATCCTCACTTGTGTCCCCCTCACTTTCGGATGAACTACAAGAGGTCACTGTCCTAGGCCTTGAGCACCTTGCTCCCACATTTGGGTGAATATTTGATTCATCCCCCCCATCAAGCTCAGAGTTAGTTTCTTCTTGAGATTCATACTCAGAGTTGCATTGGTCAAAGTCTTTGCTACTTTTAGTGTCAGTGGAGTTTGCCACTTTCTCGCTATCAGGAGTCAAGTGCATAACACCTATCATGTTTATTGGCACTAACGGTGGCATATCTTGCCCCTCAAGTGTTACCCAACTTGTGCCTCTATTTCCCCATGTGTCTATGGTTGCCGCTAGGTGTAACCAATCCACGTTATCCGACTCAGTCATACCCGGTAGGACATCCATATAAGGAGAATCTTTCCCACCATCAGTCTCTTTTTTGCACGTATAGCAATACCTTAATGGGGCAGAGTGAACAGTGGTATCTGATCGATTGTCGATGATAACCTTGCTTCCTAAAGGATGCGCACGACCATTCTCAAGATCAACTCGAATGACCTAGAATTGTAGGTAGACATGGTTTTTCGACCAGTCATGTACCATTTGTGCTTCCCTCATGAAAGGACATCCTAAGATCATTTGACATGACATAGGATGCTTGGAGAAATCCATTACAATGAAGGTATGTTTTACCTTGTATCCCAGAACCTTGATCTTAAGGTCCCTTAACATTCTAATAGGTTTAGCAATAGTTCCGTTTGCCATCTTAACCACTATGTTTGTGACTTCGAGGTGAGGTCTCCCCATAGATTCCCAACAGTTTTTAGTCACAATGCTCACTCCAGCACCACCATCAAGGATTCCCTTTAGAGTTAATCCCTTGGTAGTAATGGGGAGGGTTGCATTAGATTCATCACCTTCAAAGTACTGTCCCAACTTGTTCACAGGTATTTCAACAACCGAATCTTCATCTAAGTTGGGTTGTAGATCCCAATGTTCCCCTTCATCTTGAAGCGTGTCGGGTCTATCCATATTTGCGAATTGCGGTAGCCCCGCTTTTAGTTCTCCATTGAGAAATGCTCGAAGAGCTAAGAATAGCTCAGGATCTCCATATAATTTGGATATGATTGTGGTTCTGATTTCAGAGGACATGAAATCCATAAGCTTAGACACATTCAACGATACTTTTCAAGACATCGCCCCTTGACTAGGGATTGGTGAAGATGGAATCACTTCCTCTTCCATGGGGTCAGGCATTCCCTCACTAAACATTCTTTCAAGCAAAAAGGGTGTTTTCCCACTTCCTGATGTCATGTCCTCACTTTCTTCCCGAATGATACTAGGTATAGCTAACAGTTTATGGTTCCTGTGAGGCTGAACTTGCGTAGAAAACACTGTGTCTGGAATGTTGATTTTTCTAGGGTTTGGCTCCAGTTCTCTTTGTGTTTCTTCCACCAAACCCCTTAAGTGTTGCACTTGTTCAATTTCCTCAACTGGGTTTGGGTAAGTTCCAATCTTTTTCTTGAGGGTTTTTGGCCCACGTGGCTTGTCTTGGGGAGTCTCAGTCGGTTTGGGTGGTCGCGAGGGCATTAACTGACTTGGTTGTGGGGCCGAGGAAGTTTCCTTCTGTTTTCCCTTATTTATGTACTCGCTTGATTCTCCTTCATTGAGCTCCCGAGTGGGTTCCTCCCTTAAGGTAGTGGCTTTGGTCCCCATGGTTTCTATTGAATCGGAATCATCTTCAGGATCATTCATATACACGGGGTCGTCTCCTGTCCCTATGTTAGTCTTTGAACTAGGCTTGGAGCTTGTGGCATTAAGCGATCTCTTCCGCCGTGTTTTTCTTTTTCTTTGCCTAAGCGATTAATGCAGTATCCCTGTCTTCAAGAATGTAGTTGTGATTTTGAAGCATCGATCGTGTAACTACATTCGCGGGTACCACGGGTGTGGTTCCTTGCGCTTGGTTGGAGACCTCAACCAGATTCAATGGCGTAATCTTGGGTGCATTAGGATTATGTGGACATTGAGCGATCAAATGATCTATGCCACAACGATTACATGTAAGTACCGGCATTCCCGATGTGCTCCGTTGATTTGGTTGCATTTGAGTAGCAATCTTCTGTAGCCTATTAGGGCACTCCGCTACACGATGCGGTCCACCACAATCGTAGCATTGAAGAGGTGGTCTCCTCGCCAAGGTATTAAGGTTTTGCCCTCTTGTGGCGAGAGCAGCCGCTTGATATACAGGCTTGACTTGCCCGAAATGATCCTCCATGTAGTACTGGGGAATCATTTCAAACGTATCAATCCCATATGAAACAGTGGGGTCTATCTTCTCTTCATAATCCCCACACGCACTATGTGACTCACAACCCATCTGGTTTACAGGGGTAATCCTTGGATGTGGAGGTTGTGGTCCTAGCACTGGCGGTGGTAACGGCACAGACTGGACTACATTTGGATTCCTTGGAACTATGTGCTGTGATGGTTGCTCAACAGGTGGTGTAGGCATCAGCGCGGGTACTTGAGGTGTGTTTGACCAGGCTAGTGGTGCCTGATTTGCCAACATTCGCTTAAGTACTAGGCATCAGCGCGGGTACTTGAGGTGTGTTTGACCAGGCTAGTGGTGCCTGATTTGCCAACATTCGCTTAAGTACTAGGCAATCTTTAGATTGATGGCCATACTTACCACATGCATTGCAATTCCCATTGAATTTGACTCTGAATGTGGGACATTCACTCATGCTATGTGGTCCTAAGCAAATCGAACACCATTGTTGCTCTCTCCTTGGGTACATATGGCTATTCTGAGGAGCTCGATTACCCCTAAAGTATTCTTGGAGAGCCTTAGTAAGGTCGGTCATCACAGACATTTCAAATATCTTGGGCTCCTTGGCAATAGGTTTCACCGTCTCATTGGCTCATGCCTAGATACTTGCGAACTAACGGATTTTGTCTTCGAAGACACCTTTTTACCTGCAAATCATCAAGTTGTCTTCTAACTGGATTGCATTGGCAGTGACTGCTTCCCACGTTGTAAGACCTCTAATGACTAGGCCATTGTATATGTCCTCGTGGCACAATCCTCGGATGAATCTATCGAGCAGTTGGTTATTATTGAAGCGCTCATCGGGAGTGCAGCGAGAATTTAGATGCTTCAATCGACTTATAAAGTCTCTCACTGACTCCCCTTCCTCACGTTCAGCTTTTTGGAGTTGAGATGCTACTCCCCAAAGCACACCCTCACGTATGTATTCTTTCAAGAACAATCTCTTGAGAGTGGGGTAGTGAGTGCGCTCTTCAACCCTTAAGGTTCGATACCAATCTCCGGCCTTCCCACTCAAGGTGAAGGCTTTACACTTATGCAGCTCATTGTGCTCTTCCAAGGAATCACACACGTGTTCAAAGACTTCAATGTGCTTCCTAACATCCTCGTTACCCCACTGAAGTTTTGAGTGAGCTTAGCCACTTGTACTGCCTTGCTTCTAGGTTCTCTCTCAGGCATACCCCGCATGTTTTCCGCAATAGATCGTCCGATTGTCTGGGCAAACGCTGCGAGATCACCTAGGTGAGCAAGTATAGCTGGTGGAGGCACTTCTGGGATAGCTTGGCTGATAGGAGTTGGCGTTGGTCTGAGTATGTTGGCAAATGACGTAGGATATGATATGTGACTAGGCCTAGCTCCTCTTGGATAAGGGTTGTGATAAGGCAGTCGTGGAGCATACGCCATTGGCATACTAAGAGGATATGATATGTGACTAGGCCTAGCTCCTCTTGGATAAGGGTTGTGATAAGGCAGTCGTGGAGCATACGCCATTGGCATACTAAGAGGCGTAGGAGCTACATGAGCATGAGTAGCGATAGGTACATATGGTCGATAGGCACTGGCACGCGCTGTTGTAGGTACTGTTCCACTAGGTAGCGGCGTCGTACTAACTACAGCGGTAACAGGTGCACCTTCCGTCATGCTCATCATTGGGGTAGGCATTGTGGATTCCTTAATGGAAAGTTGAGCCAAGGTTGGAAAACTAAAGTTACTGCTCGTGGGCTCAACCTGCATTGAGACTCCAGGCGAAACAACATACGAAGGGTCTATGGGACTCACCGAGGGAGTCTCCAATTGTGATAGGGTTGGTTGTTTGGCCTTGCCCGTATCCAAAATCTCATAGGGCCAGTGGAAACTAGATTCACTCCCCTATTTTGCCTCTAAAATTGGATAATTCTATGAATAACCTCACATATCATGTGTTGTTGCTCCTCTAGATTAGTGGTGCTAGATGTAGATCGTAGGACTTCTAACCAACCTACATGGTATGTGTAACCAGTGTATAGGTCAGTTAGAGTCTCTGTGTGTAGATCATATTCCCAATTTTCATTGAGAAATATCCCATCTAGACTTGGTGTGCTAAACGGTTCTCTTGAAGTGGACGCAATGTCACTTCTTATGGATTGGCTTCTAGGGACCTCTACTTTAGGAAGAGCATCGGAATGTGGTAGCTCAGTAGGGCCCTCATTAAACGAAGTGGGTAGAATACCCACATGGACACTCTTTGGGAGGGTAGGGTCTACATGAGATGTGAATGGCGAATCCACTACCCCTCCTTCTTCATTTACTTCGCTTGTCGCATGTTCAGAGCGTGTAGCTCTACTAAAGGTCTCTATTAGACGACTAAACATGCTAGATCCGGGTTGTGGGGCCCACACTAGCATGTTTTGGCTTGTCTCCTCAGGGTTCTTGGTAGGGTGCCCTTCCATGGCTTCTGAGTCAGAGGACGAGTCACTATCCACTATTCGTGGATCTTGGGTTGCACTCCCTTGGGTTCCATCCGAAGGCCAAGATGCTAACGTGGAGGGATGGTGTGAGCCTGTGTAAACTGAAACGCTTTCTAGTGGCTCAGGCTCTAGCACCTGACCAGAACGTAGATGCATGTGACGTGGGTACCCTACGTGCGTTGGTAACTACCCTTGAAACTCACACAAGTGGTTTCTTGGGTATTTCGCACCCTATTTTTACTTGTTTTTAGATTGTTTTTAACTCGTTTTTGACCCCCTTACTTACGGTCGAACTTGGACTAGGGCGTGTGATAGCTCAAAACGAGCGTACCGTTTAAAGGGTCCTAGCGTGCTTTATAGCACCGTGTTCACCTATCCAGAGCTCCTGTGGTCCTCAAAACAGTCTGTTTCCCTATGGGGGAAGGGGCAAAAGCCTATATGCTTGTGAAGGAAAGGGTGAGGGCTTTATCCCACATGCTCACTTTACTCCTTGGGGAGTGGGCTACATATAGGGCACAACTTCCCATAAACTCTCACTTGAAAGAAAGCTATGGAGGCTCACTCTCCTATATATATATATCAAAAGACCGAGGTCGGGGGTCGTGGGTCAATTGGGGTTTTTTTCTTTTCAAAATTTTTTTTCTCCAATTAAAAAATCTTTCCTCTCTCCACGTTTGGTTTTTTCTTTAAAAATAAAATTTAATTTTTTAATTTTTTTAATTTTTTGAAATTATTTTTTTTCTTTTTTTTTGAGAAAAGTTTTCTAGGGTTTCTTTCTAGGGTTCAGCCTTGGCCGCGGCGCAGTTCGCACAGAACACAGGTCTGGGGATTCAGAAATCCCCCCTCACACGCAGAAAACCAAATAACAGAACGCACTCCCACACGCGGAGCGGAAAAATAACAAAAGAAACAGAAATACATAAGACAAATTGCAGAAACAGATTGCAAAACACAGAAACGCCTCAACAACAAACACACAGACGCCTTTCCTACAGTGTAAATTAAACTTCACGCAGCAGCCCGAGCTGCACAAACTAGAGCTTGGTGTAGGGCAACTCCCCGGCAGCAGCGCCAAAAATGTGCACTTTTGCCGCACAGGTCGCAGCTGGGGACTTGCCGAACACCGTATGCGAGCCACGAATGGCTGCGAGCATACAACTAGGAAGGCAAGCTCAAAACAGAATGCAAAAGGTGTGTCACTCACCGCTTAACTGCCGCCTTGAAGGATTCCCACGTCGCAGTCGTGATGGAGGAGCCGTCGTCGCCGCTCTACCGCCACCGCTACACAGTGCGCTCGATCGCTCTCACTCTCTCTCTCTCTCTCTCTCTCTCTCACACACACACACACACACAGGAGGAGAAGGAAACCAAGGAGATAAGGCAAGAGCACTCTCTCTCTCTCTCTCTCTCTCTCTCTCACTCTCTCTCTCTCTCTCTCTCACACACACACACACACGCAGGAGAAGGAAACCAAGGAGATAAGGCAAGAGCACTCTTGTATTCACAACACATGAGAATGAGGGTTTTAGGGTTACATTTGTCTCTCATAGGTGACTTGGCCGTTCACACATGGGCGCCCATACATGGCTGGCCGATCCTAACCCTTACCCTGCTGATATTCAAGGTGCGCCTCTCATCGGCGATTCATCTTTTACAGAGGTCTGGCGCGCTGTACGCGTACACACTTCTTCACAGACGCGACCACCTCCCTGCTGATTTTCAAGGTGCGCCTCTCATCGACGATTCATCTTTTACAGAGGTCTGGCGCGCTGTACGCGTACACACTTCTTCACAGACGCGACCACCTCCCTCGTTGGCACGGATTGCTAGTCCGGAGAGACTGACCGAAGGTGCAACGGGAAGGGAAGCGAGAGTTAGTCCGGAGAGACTAGCCGTGTGTCTTCTGGGTATAGTTTGGAGCCAGAGAGCTCTGACATAGGCCCTTCATCACCTTTGACTGCCACGGCTTCAAAGGGGAGTGATAAACTTCGTCGAGGGGAGAAATATGCTAATTACTCCATTGACGACGGGTACTTACTCTACAAGGGTAGAGTATGTGTACCAACTATTGGTGACTTTCGGGCCTAAATTCTTAAAGAAAGTTTTGATAGTCCAAGTGCGGGTCATCCCGGGATTCAGAAGACCTATGCACTAGTAAAAAGATAGTTTTATTGGCCTAGTTTGTTTAAGGACGTCCAGACATGTGCTGAAATGCAATAAGTGCCAGGTCAATAAACATGAACGTCTTAAGGTTGGAGGACAACTCCATCCGTTGGAAATTCCTTAGGGGAAATGGGAAAGCATTTCCATGGATTTCATTACCGGTTTACCCGAGGGAATGACTCGGTGTGGGTGGTAGTGGACAGGTTAACTAAAATGGCAAAGTTTATCGCCACGAAGAAAACTGTTAAAATGCCAAAGTTGGCAAAACTCTTTATTAAACATCTCTACAAGCTATATGGCCTGCCCGCCGGCCGCAGATATAGTGTCGGATAGAGATAGAAAATTCAACAGTCATTTTTGGAGGGAAGTCTTCAAAAAGTTGGATACTACTCTGAGTATTACGGCAGATCATCCGGAGTCTGATGGTCAAACTAAGAGTTAACCAAATTCTAGAGGATATGTTGCATTCTTATGTTAGTAAGAAGCAATCTAATTGGGAAGAGTACTTGCCCTTATTGGAGTTTGCCTATAACAGCTCCAAACACTCAGCGGTGACTGGATTTACACCATTCATGTTAATGTATGGATTCCAGCCGAGATCTCCGATGGCTGTAGGCCTAGAAAAGGAGAAGATTCAATCTGTCAAGGATTTCCTTGAAGATATGAATGATATGCTCAGAGCCGCACGTGAGAGCATTCGTAGCACTCAGGATCGCGCTAAAACTTATGCGGATAAAGGACGTAAAAAGGTGACCTTTGCAGAAGGTGACTTTGTATTCCTCAAGGTTCTTGCGAGGTCAGAAACCATGAAAACGGGAAAGTGTGATAAACTTTCTCCAAGATATTGTGGTCCTTTTAAAATCCTTAAGAATATTGGGAACGTAGCATATAAACTTGAGTTACTGGAGAGTTCTCAAGTCCATACTGTCTTCCATGTCAGTAAACTGAAGAAATCAGTTCACGGGTTAGAGAACGCAGTTTCTCCAGAGATTTTGGTGGACTTGATAGAGCCACCAAAGATACCACATGAACCTGAAAAGATTCTAGGGTATCGTGATAGACAAACCCAACATAAAGTGTACCAGGAGGTACTTGTTAAATGGACAGACAGGGATGAGGAGGCAGCTACTTGTTGGGAACGCCGTAGTGCAATTTCCAAGAGGACGAAAACTCTTCTTAAGGGGGGAGTAATGGCACGTAGGCTATAACGCCTGTGTGACCGACGGCAGATCGGATGGCCGAGGACGTGGCCATCCGGGGTTCAGTGGGAGAGGACGCCCATGCGGAGTCATGGGCGGCCAGGCTAGTGTGGATGGCAGGCCACACACTACATAGCCTAGGGGATGAGGGGCAATCCTCATTCTTCCTCTGTGGATGGGTGGTGAGCCAAAGGCCATCCCCTCCTGTGGTAACACCCGTAGTGGTGCTACGGGTGATCTAACGCCATTCCTATTCACATACACCAACAATCACAAGCAAGCAAGCCACCATAAGCGAGAGAGAGAGAGAGAGAGAGAGAGAGAGAGAGAGAGAGAGAGAGAGAGAAGGCAAGACTCAATTTAGACAAATGGGATTGTCCCTTTTCATATTTCATGAAATGTCTTATATACATGAGCTCATATTTACAAATGTTCGGCTGCCCAATTACAAATGGGGACCCAAAACTAGTCCTCTTAGTTTAACTAGCTCTATGTACATCAATTCCTTATGACCGGCATTACACAAGCCATAAGCTCAGTCATCCCATGTCTCATTTACAATTAGCACCTAGCGCGGTTACAAAAGATGAGTTACAAAGGTGGCATAGTAGCCACATGAAAGGTCATATTAACCAGAGTGGTTAACAAAGTCCCTTAAAATACTCTTGAGCAAAGAAGATGAGATTCTAATATACACAAGCTTTGGCATTAATTAAATGTATCAAGATAAAAATGATGCACGAGTTGCTTTTCTCAAAAGATAGCTTGATAATGAGAAAATTCATGAGAAGGGTTCCATGAATGAACATTTAACCAAGCTGCAAGACTAAGAGAACAACTTCTCAACATTGATGAGATCATTCCTGACAAGTAAATGGTTAACATTACCCTTAACTCTTTGCATGAATCTTATCTGATAAGGAAATGGTTAACATCACTTATAACTCTTTGCATGAATCTTATATGACAAGGAAATGGTTATTACCATTAACTCTTTGCATGAATCTTATGTGGGTTTCAATACTTCCCTCTAGTTTTCTTTGAGAGGTAATGCAACCCCTCTTACCTACTACAAGGATCTTGTTAGCTTATTGTTACAATCCAAAAAGAATGTATCTATTAGTTTCAATAGGCAACGTGCTCAAGCTCTTGTTCACCAAGGACAAAGGCAAGAAGTTCCAATGACGGAAGAACAATTTATAAAGAATACATCTATTAGTTCAAGTAGGAATCAGGCTCTTGCCACCAAGGGCAAAGGCAAGAAGTTCCAAGGTGGAAGAATAATTCAAACTAATCTTCTAAGGCTACAGATGATTCCAATAAGCCAAAGAAGATTGCTTGCCGGTTGTAAGAAGCCTGGCCATACACTTGAATAGTGTTATGACTTGCAAGCCAAAGAAAAGAAGAAAAAAGGAATCTAGTAAATGTTCTATCAATTCTGCCCCAAACAACTAGAGTGCCAATAAAGAGGATTCTTCAAATGTTGTCCTTGAAGACTTCTCACTTAGTTGTTTGTAGCTTTAATCCTAACTAGGATTCGTATCTTAATACAACTACTTCAGTCAGTTCAATTGTCAAGCACATTACTTCAATTAGTTCAATTTTCAAGCACATTACTCCTTAAAGAAGTTTGGTCAATAATATGGAATCTATGTAGGATGGTCACATTGTTATGTTGTACAAATAATGCCTCCTATCCAATCAAAGTTATTGGTGAGATTTTCCTTGCTACTACTAGTAGTGAGGATCTTTGTCGTCAAACTATACTTTTTGTTGTAGGTATAAAGAAGAATATGATTTTAGTGCCCACTCTAGTAAGGGGGGGAGGGACTTTTGCTCGAAATTTGTAGATGATAAATGCATTGTCCATGATAGGGAACATAACATTTGCTTACTAGAACTCTCGGCCATGGTTTGTACAAATTAGACATGTATGGTAAGTCTGATGGTGGTTGCCTGGAAACACTTCACATGGAATAAAAGATGCCTAGTTATGGCATGCTATGTTTTTGAAGGATATATCCTTGGCAAACTCTCCTACCAACCTTTCTCACAAATTACAGTTCATACACAGTGATGTGTGGGGTCCAATGTAGACTCCATCTTTGGGAGGAAATCTTACTTTTTGTAACCTTCATTAATTAAAGTACATGCGGTTAGTTTTACCCCATGAAATCAAAATCAAAGATATTTTCTCATTTATAACACTTTCTTGTTTTAGTTGAGAATGAAAAAAGTTTAAAAGTCCAAACCCTCTGTACAGATAGGGGGAATAATATTTGTCTAATGCTTTCAAACACTTTATGGCACAGCTCCTTATACACCACAGTAAAATGGTGTTGCTGAGAGAAGAAACAAGACTCTCATGGAGATGGTTAGATGCATGGTTAAAGGTTAGTAGCTTCCACATTAGTTTTGGATGGAAGTAACTTTTTGTGCTACCTATGTGTTGAATAGGTGCCCCACTAAACATTTGAAAACCATCACTTTTTATGAATCTCGATTCAATAGAAAACCTAAAGTTGAGCACATGCATGTTTTTGGTTGTTTGGCATATGCCTATGTGCCAGCACAAAGCAAGACTAAGCTTGATAATAAGGCACTGAAATGCATTTTTATCGGCTATAGTTGAGAAACCAAAGGCTATCGTCTCAATAATTATCTTACCAAGAAAGTCATTGTTTTTAGATGTCCTTTTGTAGAGGATTCTATCTATCCTATGATGGAATATGATAGAATTTAATAAATATACCTATGTCAATTCCTCTGACATGTTTGATGGTTTACTGCCTATGCCTCCTGATCCTCGTTTGTTACAAGGGGAAAACTGATGCACCAACTTCTGATCAGATAGAAGATGTAATAAATTCTCAAAAAGATCAGCGTGATCAATGAGTAACCTTATGAGACTAAATGGGTTAAAAGCACCTCGTAGGATAGAAAATTGTCAACTCCTTTGTAAAGTATAACTAGATCCGGTGCTAAAACCTTTAGCAAATATTAATATCTTGACCTTCCGGTCAAGTACAAAAGATATACAAGCTTAAGAAAGATTTATATGGTTTGAAACAAGTCCCCATGGCTTGGTACCATAAGATTCAACTAGACAAGGATTTGAAAATAGTTCTACAGAAAGCACTTTATATGTCAAAAAGGACAAGCAAGATTTACTTCTTGTCATTCTCTATGTTGATGACATGCCGTTGTGTGATAGGAACCACTGAGGATTTGATTAAAGCTTTAAAGGCTAACCTCACCTTAAATTTTGAGATGTCAGATCTTAGTCTTTTGCACTACTACGGGTGTGAAGTTTATATAACAAGATGATGCTATAGTCATTAAGCAACTGCTCAAAAGGTTCAATATGGAAAGTTTCAAACCAATCTCTACACCAATATAACCTTATGTAAAGCTAAGTCTATAGGATCTTGGATAACCATTCGACATAACCACTTATGATCAAGATGTTGGATGCCTTATATATTTGTGCAACTCATGGCACTCAAGACCTTGGATGGTTTTATGCCAAGGGGGGTGATTTAGAACTGACGGCCTTCTCTGATTACAACTGGGTAGGTGATTACAACTGGGTAGGTGACTACGATACACAATGGTCCATATTTAAAAAACGATTCTTTCCTGGCAACTCATGCATATCTTGGCTAAGGAAGAAGCAACCAACTGTGGCAACATCATCTTGTGAAGCTGCGTGCATATCTTGGCTAAGCAAGAAGCAACCAACTGTGGCAACAACATCTTGTGAAGTTGAGTACAAAGCAACATTCATTATGGCAGTTGAATCTGTATGATTGAGAAGATTGATGAGAATCTTTGTGTCTCAAACATACACTCCTACTCTAATTCTCAATGATAGTTAAGTGTGTAATGGAAGTAGCCAAGAATCATGTCTTTTATGCTAAGACCAAGCACATTGAAGTGCACTACCAACAAAGAGAGACTCTATGTAGGTGAGATATTTGATCTATTACAGTACACATGATGATGTGGCAAATATTATCACTAAAGCCTTATCACATGAAAAGTTTGAGGCCTTCCGTAAAGCTTAGGGCCTTATACCTTTCAGAGACTAGTCTATAATCTCTATAAATGTCACATTTGTACTATAGGGGGTTTGTTAAATATTTATGGTAGTACTTCAGGGAGGCCATGTGTGGATATACTATGGCCACTTTTGTCCCACTAAGTTTTTCCCCATTGCCATTAGGTGTGAACGGACACCTTAAGGCTAGCTAGTATATAAGCAACCACATCCATTGTTTAAGGTTGCTACTCATTTTTACTTTCTCCTTTTATACTTGCAGAGAGCTTCATCTCTCTCCCCTTTCTCTCTCACACTCTACACCCTTTTGTTCTTCTCATTATGTGGGAGTTCAACTCCATTGTAAGCCAACAATTTGTGCAAGGAAAGTATTAGTTCAATAGAACACGCTCAAATCAAAGTTTAAAAATGTTTTTCTCTAGAAAAAGACACTTCAGGATCATCTTAGTCACAAGAGAGTCTCATATCCCCCTTTCCAGCTTCTAATTAAGGTTAGTTTCTTGAAATTGGTAGGGCTTAATGTATATTGCACTCCTCTAATGTATTACATTCACATCTTTTTTTTATGTAGGTTTCTTGATTCTTTGGATATGTCTTTGTTATGTATCTTTTAGCATTGAATTCCATTAATCGATGGATTAATTTTTTATTTGAATTTTTTTTGGGTTAAAGGAAGGTCAAAATGCCACACTAGGCCTTCCTTTTTCATGGGCACACTAAAAACAAAACAAAAAACCTCAATTACAAGCTTTAGCACACTTGATAATACAAGTTGGTAAAGACAAAGAATTCTATCTCAAAAGCATGTGAAAAGTAAGATTGGCAATGTGGTATATTCTACCACATCATGGATAAAATGATGTCTTTGTACATTCATACAGACTAGAGAAGTATACATTAAGTTTTACTTAAGCAAATGAATTGTTTTTTATGTATCCATTAATGTCCTCTCATGTATTTAATCATCCAAGGTAATATTTCAAAGTTTATCTTGTGTGTTACATGTGCATACATTGGCAAACATGTGTGCACATGGGCACACGCACACACACACACACAAACATAGAGAGAGCACATGCATGTACGTGTATGTAGGTATGTATGCAAGCGTGTATGTATACATCTAAATATCATCCATACACATCTTTGCATGCATAGTTACATACTCATTCATGCACATGCATGCATATGTGTGAACGTGCTCTCTCTCTCTCTCTCTCTCTCTCTCTCTCTCTCTCTCAATATACTAACACAACATGCTCCTACGAACAATGGATCAAACAAGAGCTCTGATACCAATGAAAGAAAGTGACATCTTGGTAAGCTCGAGATGAGCAAAATTAGCCTAAGATTAAAGAAAGCTTGAGAGATTAGCACTAGGAGCACTAAAAAGTAAAGTGTAATGATAGTCCAAAGATATCAAAAGGTGTCAAAAGGTATATCAAGGTACAATAGTCCTAGAGGACATGCCTTTTATAGTCCCCCCAAGGCCCATGTGCCTTAATCCCACATGTAAATGATCCTAACCCCATGTGCCTAAGCCGATCCCATGTGCATGTGCATCCTCAATACACTTTGTTACACCATATACCCATTATTAGGGTGTGTTTGTAGCAAAGTTCACTTATTTTCTCACCATTTTCAACAACAGACCCCTAGTTTTTTGTTTGGCCTATATTTGTTTTTGCTGGTGTGGGACCTCTCTTTGGAACTCCCTATAACTTTTCCCACGTTGCGCTACTAGCTGACCATGGGCTTGGGGGATAGGGTGAGGGTGAGGGTGAGAGTGGGTAATAGCCCTATGCCATTAAAAGGGAAAGGGAAGGAATTTATCACAGCTCCTAGTTACTATTTTTGTCCTCATTGAAATTCTTTAGGACAATCCTACATTTGAAACTAAGCTTTGGAAGAGGTGGGAGCTACTCAATAATATGGACTCTCTTGCATGTTCCCTATGTGCCTCTTGCATGTTCCCTATGTGCCATCACACGTGGAAGCTCTTTAACCTCACAGTTGCACCCTTCAATAATTAGATTGACTTCTAAACCTTACTTAGCAAGCTGAGCCCCCCTTTTCTCAACTTGACTTACATAGTTTTTTGTTGAACTTTGCAAGCGAAAATGTCTTGTTTACGTTACTTGAATTTCCCAATCAAATTTGGTGGGAAAGTTTGCACGCGAGACAAAACAAGCCTTATATAACTCTAATTTAGCTCTTAGAAGGTTTGGATATATCGATGTAATGCTAGTAAAATAATGTCCTTTAGTGCATTTTTTAAGGCTCAAATTGAAAGAGACTAGGTGAAATTTTGTATGCCTTGATTGATATTTTGAAAATTTTAGTCATGAAACAGATTGATGTGATAGAAAACCTCTCCTTGTTGTTGGGAATGCTTTTTTCTGGAATTGTATGAATGAACATAAAAGCATTTTATGCTAAACGAGCTGTGTTGACCTTGGGAGAGGAGGTCTCGAGTTCAGCCCACAAGCCCCCATTAGGATTGTGGCAGCTGTGCAACTACAAGTTGTAAAACCCTTGAGTGGGAAGGCCAAGCTTTTCTTTGAAGTAGGTACCAAAACACTTACCACAATTAGAGGATTTACTCATGGGGTACAAAATGATCTTTGAGGAGGACGGCATGTTTTTAGGGTTACCTTTTGATGGGCAGTATGCCTTAAAAAATTAACAGCAAGGAGTTTAATTTTAATGCCTTTTCTTTTTGCATGCCTTTAAAAGTGACAACAAGGAGCTTAATTTGAATGTTTTTTCTTTTCGCAATTAATTATTAATGGGCTTTCGATTTTTTAAAAGTTTTTAATGCTTGAAATGCCAAAACAGGCATGATAACCATATAAAAGCAAGCGCGTTGAAAGCCTTTGCACATGGGGGAGTTTCAAGGCCCACGTCCACGTTAATGTGACGTGGCTAGCCGATTTGTGGAGCGTGTGAAAGTTGAGGAATTACCAAGTACAGCCACATTGATGACAGCCACATTCAAATCATAAGCAGTGAAAGCCTTTGCACCACTAAACAAATAGGAACGATGAATTATTTATTTCCATGTGCAAAAAACTACCTTTCTGGTCTACTTTGTATTAAGCACAACTTACTCCCCTCTCACTGTAGCCAAACGAGAGTGAGAAAAGGGGCTAGGGAGAAAGGAGGATTTTTGAAACTCCTTCACAAACCCCTACCTGCACTACTCCTTTAGTAACCCCTCCCTGCTCTACTCCTTCTCAAACCCCTACATTGAAGGTATAATTTTTCAAGCTTTGGGTCATGCTTGGGTTCACACTTGGGAAAGTATTTTTGTTGTATGGCCTAACCGCAACAATGCGTGGGTCACCTACAAGTGACATTTTTTTTCGACTAGCTTTCACAAACCCTTGCGTGCATTACTCCTTTAGTAACCCCTCCCTGCTCTACTCCTTTTTTAAACCCCTACATTGAAGGCATAATTTTTCAAGCTTGGGTCATGCTCGTGTTCACGCTTGGGAAAGTACTTTTTGTTATATGGCTCGATCGTAACAATTCATGGGTCACCTACTTGTGACATTTATTTTTTTCCCGACTGGCCTTCACAAACCCATGCATGCACTACTCCTTTAGTAACCCCTCCCTGCTCTACTCTTTCTCAAACCCCTCCTCCTTTAGTAACCCCTCCCTACTCTACTCCTTCTCAAACCCCTCCATTGAAGGTATAATTTTTCAAGCTTGGGTCATGCTTGGGAAAGTACTTTTTGTTGTTTGGCCCGAGCGTAGCAATGCGTGGGTCATTTACTTTGTGACGTTTTTTTTTTCAACTGGACTTAGGCCCAAGATCCTCCCATAGTTACCATTTTTTCATTACCCGTTAGGTGCTCCTTCCCAAACCCCTACATTGAAGGTATATTTTTTCAAGTTTTGGTCATGCTTGGGTTCACGCTTGGGAAAATACTTTTTGTTGTATGGCTCGACCGCAACATGCGTGGGTCACCTACTTGTGACAATTTTTTTTGGTTTTTTTTTTTGCGACTAGCCTTCACAAACCCCTACTTGCACTACTCCTCCCTACTCTACTTCTCAAACCCCTACATTGAAGGTATAATTTTTAAAGCTTGGGTCATGCTTGGGTTCATGCTTGGGAAAGTACTTTTGTTGTTTGGCTTGACCGCAGCAATGTGTGGGTCATCTACTTGTGACGTTTATTTTTTTAAAATTTTTTCCCAACTGGTTTAAGGCCCAAGATCCTCCCATAATTATCGTTTTTCACTACCCATAAGCACATTTCACCGTCCATAGGTGCTTTTTTCTCCCCGCTTGGAAATTGGATTGCCTTACCTTGGCATGATGCATTACATGTAATATTGTCAGGCCATTTAAAAAAGAACAGTGAATGTCACGGGCGCATAGTTGAGTTGGTAGAACGGTTGGGTTCGGCGAGAGGACCCAAGTTTGATGCCATCAGGGCTACGAGACTTGAGTATGTGTGTGTTCATATATCGATCTCCCTCACAAAAAAAAAAAGAACAGTGAAACAATGTTTGAGGAAAAAAACTGTCGCTTAGGAAGTTGAAATTTTGTCTTAAAGGGTTAGCTAAGATACTGCAGCCCCCCCAGGGCCCAGGCTCATGATGAAAGCGGGTCCCGCGTCCAGCTTTGCATCGACGCCATTTCATCAATTTTCCGCTTCGATGCGAGAAAAACTGCAGTATTGCAAAAACCTAATTCTGCCTGATGTTGCTCTGCCTACCCTTGCCCCTTTGCTTCCCCTTCCGCCATAGCGCTCTGCAACCTCTCTTATTTCCCTCTGGACGGACGTCAAGAATATCGCGCTGTTTAAGCTATCGTTTGCGGGAGCTGCCAGAGGTATGGCTGAATGTTTCGAATGTGGAGGAGGTCAGATAGTCAGGGGTTCCCCCCCCCCCCCCAAACAAAACACAGACACAGGGACATTACACACGACCCACCAAATCACTGCCTGTCCTCCTCCTCCTGGTTCACATTTCTGGCTTTGCTTGCAGTCTAGGGCTGGCACACAGTCTTTTGAGACAAAATATTTACTTTTAAATGCGACGGAACTGCAGCTAGAGTTCCGTCAAGTCTCACTCTTGGACTTTGCCCTGTCGCAGGGCAAAGCCAAAGAGAGGACGGCCTTCGGCCAGCTTTGCCAGTCTCGTCCAGCGGTGCCTTCAAGTTGCTGTCTCCTGATTCAAATTTGTATGAGTATCTTTCTTTGAACGTTGTGTTGGATCTACAGTGTACAGTTTTTAGTGTCTACTGCATTCTGGTTGTACTAATTGATTGCGGGACTCATCTAATCATGGCTTTGACATAGCAAAAGCAACAGCCACCCTGGCAAATTCAGATCTAAATCGGCAGGTCTACTGGTTTGGAAGGATTATCTTCATTCAAGTTTGTCATCAAATCTGTGGCACCCCGGAGCCTCTGTTTGGATGCATAAGATTTCCTGTTGGAAAGGCATGCCTATAGGTTTACCGGATTGCCATCACAGTGGGTGACCTTCTGATGCTTCAGGTTTACTGCGGCTCATGAAAGTCAGGTCACTCATTCACCTATCTATTAGTCTTGTGTTGCAATGGTGACATCGTTCCCTTTGTAGATCACTCTAGCACTAGATGGTGCGAGGTTCTTTATAAATGGATGCCCATTGAATCTTTGGCACATGCTAGTGGATCAGTTTTTGCATCATTTTACAGCGCACAGTTTATTTTGTGCATTACAGAGATGGCAGGTTGAATATTGCCTTTTCGTTGTTGCAATTGAGGGCAAGTTAGAGCTCACCCATGGTGGTGACTTGGCCTATGTTAATGACATCAGCTTCAACACTCTAATGCACTTGTCATGCTAGGGTTACTAGTTAAGGATAGGGTTTAGGAGAGGAATCAAGCCATGTTGTTGTGACCCTAACAAGAATAGTAAGAAATGTAAGTTTTACAGAGACTTCTTCTTGAGACTCTCTGAGGATGGATACTTTGAGATTGCGAGAGACATACAGGGAGAGGTAGATGATGAGGGGTGCTATATGTTTAGCTACCTGGCCTACTATGAGATTCCCTTGCCTTGTGCGAGAGGGATTTTGGCCCACTTGCACAGAGATACAGTATCAGGATCAGAGATGCCTTGGCTTGTACTTGATGGAGCTCAGACGACACGGGGATGTACTGAGATAGCATGTTGAGATATAGACCCAGCCTCGACAGGACACCTCTCAAAGAGCCATCATTGATTTCTTCGCGGTGGTGAGATCCACATTAGGGTCCACGGTCCACCACCGATACATGTGCCTTTGCTCCAACATTAGAGCTCACCACCCATATCCGCGCTTTGACTCAGCGTCCTGTAGGACCTCTCAAAGAGCGAGCTTGATCTAGCCTACAAGCCATACGCTCTTGAACTAGAGTACTGCGGCCCTCCATCCGACAGAGGCAAACCCAAGAGACTCTTCGTCGATATGACATGCTCCCATCATAGAGACTTGACATTCCCTCTGCCATCAAATCGGTTCTAGCCGAGGTGCATATTGGCATTGGTTGATCACAATATCTCACTCTACATAGGATCATCTGCAAATTACATGTACATACACTAGTGTTAGATGTTAACTTTTTACCTTTTTTTTTTTCTAGTTCTCTATGGCTCGATATATCTATGGTACCATTGTATCACTTTTGGTTTCATAGACCTTGGGTTCTTTCGTAGACTTTCTTTATTTCCTCCGCCCCCCTACTCCCTCTCTCTCTTCTTTTTTATTGACTATTTTTCTTGATTTAAAGATGTATTTCAATCTAATGAAGGTGTGTGTGTGTCTACACACACACACACACACACACACACACACATATATATATATGTTCAATCTTTTACCCCTTGGTTGGTTGCGTTAAAAAACTTCTCAAACTAAGAAAGAAGACCTACTTGCCTTGATATTTTAGTTGCACGGGTTTACATTTGTTGCGTTATGTGCTTTTGCACTTTCATGATAGGGACCTGTTAGAAGTCATCTCCTGTCCAGTTTTATACACCAGGGCCTTTGTTGTGGGTGTGCCCGCCCTTATGAGGTGTTTTCCCATTTTTCCCCACTCTCCGTATTTTTCCCCCATTTTTTCCCATTTTTCTGTGGCTTGGGATGCATCTCTGAGTTGGCAGGAGGATCTATATGCTGGCCGACTACATCTGATATGTGTATTGGAGCTGGCCGACTGTATTTGATCAGTCGTGGACTCCTCAGAGTTGGCCGACTGGGTGCATGCTGCTGGCCGACTGCATATGCAGTCGTGGAGCCATTTTTCAGCAGGCCGACTGCACTTGTGGGGGCATATAAATAGGCCCCCACCCCCATACCACTGATTGTATCATATCTCGGGATCTTCTTGTGTATATAGAGCAGAGTTACACGCCTACATCTGTCTCTCTCTTGTGTTGTTTTTCTGCCTGCGTTTTTTGCTTTTGCTCGTGTTCCCAGATTTGGTCATCATCTCCGCTGCATATTCTGACATGGTATCAGAGCCCTAGGCTCTAGATAGGTCTTGGGATTTGTGTGAGCAAGAGGGGGCTGTTTTGTGGCTGATTGGTGGACTGTTTTGGGCTGATCGGGAAGAGGAGAAGCAAGAGGAAGGCGGGTTGATTTGCTGGACAGCCGCTTGCAGGTATCAGTTCTTCTTTGTTCCCACCCACCCACCCTTTTCAGAGTACATCCCCGCGATGGCAGATCTGTATGAGATGGCCGAGAGACATGTGAAGATCCCGACACTCCCCACGTTCCCGGTGGACCGTCAGTTGGACGGGAGCAACTACGGCATATGGAAGGTGATGATGGAATCCGTTCTGGAGTCCTACGATCTCGCCGATTTTGTCGTTGTTGGAGTTCCACGGCCGGAAGTGGAGGAAGGGGAGTTACCGTCAACCCGAAAGGACCGAGAGGCCCAGACGCAGATGTGGGATCGCGTCAACGCCAGGGTCCGTTCGTTTATTTTCCTTAATTGCACACCACAGGTAATTAATCATGTAAAGCACATGACGCTGGCCAGAGGTGTATGGCAGCATTTGGCCTCACTTTACAACAGGGTATCGCCAATGAAGAGGATTTCCTTGGAAGTACAGATGCGGGTTATGAGCCCTGCAAAGTCGTCGACGATGCGGGAGCATATTAACAAGCTGCAGGCTCTTCAGCAGGAAGTTCTCCAGGCTGGGAAGGAGATATCGTCAGAGGACATGGCTATAACGTTGCTGTCACATTTGCCCTCTTCGTACTCAGCATTTTACTCGTCTTTGATTACCAGTGGTAGGCTCAGCACCATCACATGGGAGGAGATTGTGCCCATGATCCTGGACCAGGAGGAACGATTTACGAACCCTCCTCAGGGTGGAGGTTCGGAGGCCTTTACTGGCCAACGGTCGAAAGGCCGTAACTCGGGCAAAGGGAAGGCTTCATCGGAGAAGTCTTCTGAGAAGATGTCCGACGCTGACCGCGAGAAGCTAAAGGCAGAGAGGACCTGTAATGATTGTGGCGAGAAAGGCCACTACTGGAGGCAGTGTCCCAAGCGGAAGAACGAGAAGGGTGAAGATTCCTCAGCAATCATGAAGACTCCGGCTTTTGTGCACCTGGAGGTGATGGACACCGATGCTTCATTTTCTTCAGGCAGGGAGGAGATTGGAGGACTCTCCGCAACGGATACTCGGGAGTGGATTCTCGATAGTGGTGCTTCCAGGCACATGACTCCTTCCCGTTCCGGTTTACAGGATCTCTGCAGGCTTTCTGGTCATATTCTTACTAGGGATACGTCCACTATCCCAGTTCACAGTGAGGGCAGGTTGGAGATAGTTCCCGATGGCAGAGAGGGGAAGCATTCCTCCCAGGTGTTGTATGTTCCGGCACTTGGTTTTCATCTGTTGTCAGTGCATCAGGTTTGCAAGACTGGCGTACGGGTGGAGTTTGATGAGCATTTTGTTGCTCTCCGGGACAAAGCAACAGGCCAAGTGGTTTGGGAAGGCGGAGTGGAGAATGGAGTCTACAGGCTTTCAGCACTCTCTCTCCCAGGTCCTCAAGATTGTGATGAGTGGCAGTGTGGTAATAGCTACTCAGGTGTGGATACGCTGCAGGTGCGGGCTTTGCGGGACCAGATGGTGGATAGCGTACCAATAGATGGCAGCAGTTGGCAGGAACTTTCCAGTACTGAGGTTGGTAGTTCTTGTGTTCGTGAGTCAGAGGAAGCTGAACAGGTCACTTATGCTCTGATGTCTCGTAGTGTTCGGGACATAGAACTTCCAGTAGTTGAGGATGTTCTTTCCACGGGGACCTTTCGGAAAGCGAGGTAGGTGACAGGTGCTTACTTGCAGAAGGAGGTGGTTTCTCCAGG
The DNA here is from genome assembly GCF_041138505.1 of Cibotium barometz. NCBI lineage: Eukaryota > Viridiplantae > Streptophyta > Polypodiopsida > Cyatheales > Cibotiaceae > Cibotium > Cibotium barometz. The sequence goes on from NC_141083.1 coordinate 49,601,917, forward strand.
CTTTGTGGTTCCGGATTCAGAGGGGGTTGTTGACAGGTTTCATCAGGTTTCCAGGACTTGCTTGTGCACCGTAACAGGTGTTGATCCTTGTGAGCAGTGTGATGTCTCAGTGATTCAGAAGCTGTATGGTTCATGGATCTGGTTGATGGACACCGGATTGGACGGGAGCTTCCTGATGAGGCAGTTGAGCTCTTGGTTGCAGATGTCTCTTTGGGAGGCAGGATTGCGTTTCCTGTGGTTTCTGCGACATGCGAAGGATCAGAGACTCTTGTACACAGGAGGGGGATTGTTGGATGGAGTTCGACTCCACGGTTGGAGTGACTCGGTTTGGGGAGGAGATCCGGACACGAGGAGATCTACTTATGGCCCAGGAGCAGTTTTACGGAGCAGGAGGAGGTTGCATGGCAGGTTTGGGCTTCCACTGGAGGAACCCTTGGTCATCCAGAGGCACTTTGTTCGTGAACAGATTGTTGCTGATGACATCTTGCTGGAGTTCTGTTCGACGGAGGACAGTACGGTGGACCTCTTCACGAAGTCGCTCTCAGGATTTGCTCAGGCGGCACCCCAGCTCCCAGTGGTTGGTTACACAGCCAGGAGCTGAGAGGGGGTGTTAGAAGTCATCTCCTGTCCAGTTTTATACACCAGGGCCTTTGTTGTGGGTGTGCCCGCCCTTATGAGGTGTTTTCCCATTTTTCCCCACTCTCCGTATTTTTCCCCCATTTTTTCCCATTTTTCTGTGGCTTGGGATGCATCCCTGAGTTGGCAGGAGGATTTATATGCTGGCCGACTACATCTGGTATGTGTATTGGAGCTGGCCGACTATATTTGATCAGTCGTGGACTCCTCAGAGCTGGCCGACTGGGTGCATGCTGCTGGCCGACTGCATATGCAGTCGTGGAGCCCTTTTTCAGCAGGCCGACTGCACTTGTGGGGGCATATAAATAGGCCCCCACCCCCATACCACTGATTGTATCATATCTTGGGATCTTCTTGTGTATATAGAGCAGAGTTACACGCCTACATCTGTCTCTCTCTTGTGCTGTTTTTCTGCCTGCGTTTTTTGCTTTTGCTCTTGTGTTCCCAGATTTGGTCATCATCTCCGCTGCATATTCTGATAGGACCATAGTTGTTATGAGGCATGCCTTTAATGGTTAGTGACGTACGAGGTTTTTGAGGCGTTAAAGGCATCCACGGTCAGCAAAATTTCTTGGGGCCCGTGACGGGGACTTTAAAGACCCAAGGCAGCCCCTCTCACACATACGCTCTCTCTCCCTCCCTTAAGCCTTTCTCAAGACCCAAACACACTTTTTGTTTTGGTTGAAGTCTATTTATATTTATGTTACAATAAGCAGTCTGTAGAAAGAGGACATGCAACTACAACATCAAAAGATAGCAATGTATGACAAGTATGTTGGGTAATCTAGATCAAGGGCACGTAGACAATTGAAGAATGATTGTTGCAGAGACGCCCGGAAGAAGTGGTATTTAGTTGGAGGTGGATCACCAAATAATCTATGGTTTTCGTCTTTCCATAGAGTCCAAAGTGCCCAGTAGCGAACCCAAGTGAAAAAAAGATCATACCCCTACCTAGCAGGGAGAACTCCAAATAGCCAGTAAAGCTTGCCAAAGGAAGCACTAGGGAAGTGTGCCTGGCAGCTTGCAGAAGCTATTGAAGAAATTGCAAGAAATCACACAGTCTTAGGGCAATGCCAGAAGAGATGGGCCATGGACTCCCACGGGGCCATACATCTGTGACAAGTTGATGGACCAACGTGTCTGCGTGCCAAATCCTGTCCAACTGGGAAAACCCCGCCATAAGAAAGCTCGTTGACGAAGCAGCAGTTTGCAAGCCCAAACATGCCGCAATCTTCTTCGCCACCAACATGCATCACGAGTCATAGACCAAATGCGATTTACATGATTTGAAATCCAAGGGGGTGGGAGCAAAACCTTTTACAACTTGACTACCGTAACATTTGCCAACAGCAAACGGACGACAGTCTGTTTCTGTTAGAATGCGCAGTAGAAGACTAACGCACGTAGGAGACGCATCACCATCAAGCTCCACGAACACCCCCAACGGGCACTGCAGCATCCCTCCACCGAGCTCTCATCTCTCGGTGAGCTGCCTTCCAAAACACTGGCCGGAGGAGATGATTATGACAAGGTGCCACTCTAGCCTATATATGGCTCTTCTACTTCCCATGCTTCCACTTATTGGATAATCCAAGGCACCTTCTAGCCATAGATCACAAGCTCGAAATCGCCAACCTTCCAACACCCTCCTTCGATTCGAGCTCCGCAAGCCATCGAGGCGTGAGGGGGTTGCCCAGGACACCACACGCCTGAGCCGCCTAGGACCACACACGCTCGGGCTTTGATACCATGTTAGAATGCGCAGTGGAAGACTAACGCACGTAGGAGAAGCATCACCATCGAGCTCCACGAACACCCCCAACGGGCACTGCAGCATCCCTCCACCGGGCTCCCATCTCCGGGTGAGCTGCCTTCCAAAACACCGGCTGGAGGAGATGATTATGTCAAGGTGCCAGTCTAGCCTATATATGGCTCTTCAACTTCCCATGCTTCCACTTAATGGGATAATCCAAGGCACCTTCTAGCCATAGATCACAAGCTCGAAATCGCCAACCTTCCAACAGAATCATCATAGTAGAGGGCCCAGTCCTTGAGGCGATGCGTAACCTCAAGACGGGGTATCGGTTGGAAGTCCTGGAGTATCTTGGAAAGTGCATGCCAAAGGGAGCAATAGTGCAGGCCCAATCCAAACTGTCTGATTGTTGTTGTAAAAGACAATGCATTTCTTGCATCATCAAGCACATCACCCATAGTATGGATCCCTTTTGACTAAATAAAATATGAACGTTTGGGCTACTACAAAGCCAGTGGAAGTGCAAACACCTTCGACCAATGCAAGCTCTCAGCATGCAGAGAGTTCCCATGAAGAGTGTCCCGTCCAGTCCATTTAAGATGAGAGAGAATGTGTTTCTAGTCAGAAAGCATATGGGCCACAAAAGGGCATCTTAACTTTGCAATCAATGTGTCCAAGAAGGAAATCCCACTAAGTTGGCCGCCAGTGGCGAAAGGCATCACTAGGCAAATGTGAGAGCAAATGGTGCATCATGACAGCCCAGGGCTGATCACCTTGCATGAACTCAAGCATAATTTTCCCCTTGTGTGCCATAATGTGAATGTGGATATTGAGAATATTAAGTTCCCCATGCATCTTCGGCGAACAGAGATGCTCTATGGAAAGTAACCTAAGGCCCTTACGGCCATGCTGCGACCGCCAGAAAGTCTTTGTAATAGTAGACATGAAGCGGGCTACGTCTTGCTTGCCAAACATCATCAGAGGCAAAAAGAAATGTATATATGCAACCAAGATCGATTAGACTAAGCGCAATAGGACATGCAATGGCCAAGTGGCTAACTTCGAATATTTCAATTTCTGTTTCAGCTTAGTAAGCACCCATTCCGTTTGTTGACGTCTAGTGACTGTCCACCCCAAAGGGTAACCAAGATGTTGCACAAGTTCCGTAGGTGGAACAATCGCCAGAATGTTATGCCAGTCTTTCGCATGCAATGGCAGAAGCCTAGATTTTTGAAAATTCACTTGTAGGCCAGCTGCCAGACCATACAACGATAAAGCATTCATGAGTTAGCATACGCTTGTGTAATCATAGTCTTTCTTCCATGCATCTCTAAGCCATGTAAGCTACCTATAGCAATAGGGTGATCCATGTATTGAAGCATCGAATGTGTAGCAAATATAACGCATTGAGAGGACAACTTTGACGTACTGATCGACAGAGAGTCCATTCATTAGAGAGATCTCCAGATAGAATGCATGCTGCTTTACTATCACGGTACATCCAATATATGGTGTTGCATTTTTTTGCCGAATCCCAGCAATTTCATAGTTTGTGAGATGAAATCCCATTGTACCGTGTCAAATGCTTTGGCAATGTTCACTTGGAGTAAGAGTACATCCTGCTGAGTATACTTAGCAGATTCTATCCCATGCATTGGCAATATTATCCATAATATATCTACGAGGAATGAACCCATACTGAGCAGGATGCAGGCCATCATGCAGAACACCTTTAATGCGATTAACCACCATCTTAGAAACCAGCTTATAGATAACAGGCATCAGCGTAATGGGTCTCCAGTCAGCAAATGATTTACACAAGTTCTTCTTAGGGAACAATTTGGCCAACCCGCATTGATCAATTGGCGCAAGACAGTGGCCTTTTGGATCAGTAGTGCTCCCACTCCGGCATGGAGCCCGGACCCCGGTTTTAGATGGATTCCTCCAGGCACAGCAGTGCGGTATTTGGGATGCCAGATTGGCCTAGATTTGTCACCTGAGCAGCAGATTGCCCCGCTTCTTCTGAGCATTCGGAAGAAGCTTTTGTATTGGAGTACAGCTCGACTATCCTTGGCTGGGAGGGTGGTGGTGGCAAATCAGGTGCTGTTAGCGACCATGTGGTACATTACGTCCTGCTGGATTTTCTCGAGTTCTTGCATCAGCCAGGTACAGAGGCTGATCAGGAACTTTCTGTGGTCTGGGCGGGACGGTCAGCCAGCTCGGGCAAAGGTTGCATGGGCAGTTATTACACTTCCGCTGGCTCAGGGAGGTTTGGGCATTATAGATCCAGTCGATCAGAGTAGAGCCTTATTGGGGAAGCTTATTGTTCGGGGGTTGCTTCCAGGCGCTGAGCCTTGGAAAGAGCTCCTCTTGCAGCGGCTGCAGGCTCGGGCGTCCCCAGCAGGGGGCACTTGGGCACCAGAGATTCGCTGGATCTTCATAGAGATGAGGAGGACAGGCCTCAGTAGAGGATGGGAGGACAGATTTGCTTTGAGTATCCTGAGAGCTTGGGAGCTGCTGAGACCGGGGCTCTCTCAGCGACCTCCTTCTTGTGTTGAGGAGCGGGCCAGACAGCCGCTCATCTGGAGCCCAGCGGTTCGCACGGAGCAGGGTCATATGTTGGGTTCTCGGCCTCGTCTAGCCTGGGGACCTTTAGCGGTAGGCCCAGCTCGTAGTTTTGGAGACTGGCAGGCCTTCTGCAGTCTCCCAGAGGAGATCCAGGTGGAGAGGCTGAGTCACTTCAGAGGGGGGTTGATTATGAGGGATGATATTCAGGAGGCACTCACAGAGGAGTGGTTCACGCCTCGAGCCAGTGGCCCCACGGTGGATGGGAGCCTTTACACAGTTGGAGATCCTGATTGCAGTCAGAGCTTGCACTGAGGATGGCAGTTGCCTCTACTATGAGATTCAGGATGAGGGCAGACTCCAAAGAGTGGAGGTGGAGTCGCCTTTGGTTGCAGAGTGCACCTTTCAGAGGATTCGGGTAGTGGCCGCCGCTTCTCGGAAGTGGCATATTGACCCCGACCCTGTTGATGTGCTCCCGGATTGGCGCATATGGGCATATGCAGCGCGCCCCTTGGCCCGGCTACAGTGGGACCCCGGGGAGTACGAGTGGCATGATCCTTATGCATCCCTTGAGGCCACAGAGATTACCTTTTTCCAGTATACTGTTCGGCTGGGGCGGCATATTTTGACGGCGAGGAGGACGGTCTCTCCAGCGGCAGCGGGGCATTGGCGGCTACAGGGACTCTCACAGGAGTTCCTGGAGGATTTTTGGGCTCGGCTCTGGGCTAGTCGACATGCCCGCAGGATCTCGACTTTTCAGTGGCTGGTCGCCCACAGGGGCTCAGCAGTTGGCACTTGGCTTGTTTACAGCAATCTTCAGGCGGCCTGCGTCCGATGCGGCCACCCTATGGAGACACAGAGACATTGCCTTTGGGATTGCCCTCAGGCGCAGCAGATTTGGCTGCGGATGCTGCGTATTCTGGCTCCCCTCTCTCCAGAGGGTATGTTTACGTGGGGTGCCGCTGCTTGGTCGACCTCGTTAGGGCCTGCGATGGGCTATGAGATGGAGCAGGGCAGTCAGGCCATCAGATTTATTAGGGGCCAGCCTCGCCTGGTTCCGGCACCGGATTTCTCGTCCGCCAGTTGGACACAGGAGAGGGATTTACGATGGGAGCTCCTCAGCAGCCTCACCATCTGGTTCACCTGGAGGGCCCGGTGCTTCACGGCCTTTGAGGGGAGATTGGAGCCACCAGCAGAGACTGTACGAGGGATTTGGCAGGAGTTGATCCACACCCTGCGAGGACAGTACGACCGCATCCGGGGAGACTCGGATGAGGCGATCTTGCGGCGCCAGGCCTTTCACACCACTTGGCGCTGTGGCCCCTTCTACACCTTACACACGGGATTCCCCCGTTGGCACTACAGGCCACCTGTTTGGCTCTTCCCCCCCCCCCCCCCCCCTATTGTATGATTTAGCCTCTCAGTCCTTTGTGCGGATGTTTGTATTTTGCAGCACCTAGGGAGAGTCTCCCGGCTGCCTTGCTGTATTCACTGCTCTTTTTCTCTTATGAGAGCAGGAGAGATTTTTTGTAGCCCTACGGGCGTTTTTTATATAACTAATGAAAGGATCTTTTCTCGGGAAAAAAAAAATTTTTTGACCAACCCTTTTTTCCAAGTTACCGGCATTTGCTGAGTTTCCCAAGCATAATTAATCATATGTAATAATGCAGGCGAAAGGGCATCCCAATACGCAAGGAAGAACTCTACAGTGAGACCATCCCAACCCGGGACTTCCATTTATCACATGACTCAATCATATATCACGTTCCAAACGCTCTAAAAGTTGACATGTCATCTCATTCTGCACTTATTTATTTTGTAAGACTTGTGTGATGTGGACTTGCATCTTTTTATTGACCACAAACACTCATGAGATCTGTCTGGAAGAATTCCAGCAGATTTGCCAGTAGCATATAGGTTGTAAAGATCGATACTGTGACTTGTTGTGAGTATTTTTTAGTAAGTTGTTGAATATTTGTGCTGTGCAGAAATAAGCTGTACTGATATGATTTTGAATTCTTGTTTTGAAAAATTTTATAGGTTGGGGGTTGCAAAGAAGGTTTCTATTTTGTGGAGGAGACTTTGAATTCTTTATAATGCTCTTGTTTTAACAGAGCTATGGAAGCAAGCCATTCTGTATCTTCAGGTGGGTAGTTTTCAATTTCCATTGCTTTTGTAAGTTGATATTTTTGGATCAAACCTTGAGTATGGTGCAACAATATAAGGTTTCTATTTGTGAGGAGGAGACCACAGATTCTCTATAATGCTCTTGTTTTAGCAAAGCTATGGAAACAAGCCATTCTGCATCTTCAGGTGGGCAGTTAAACAATTTCCATTGCTTTTGTAAGATGAAAATTTTGGATTAAACCCTGACTATTGTGCAACAACGTTTTGGTAAATTCTCCTTTTGACTCAATTGCCCAGCCATTCAGCCCCCGTCTCCTATTCATTCATATTGATGCTTATGGATTCTGGAAATATGACAATGTTTTGTGTGTGTGTGGTGGGGGGGGGGGGTGGGCGGGGGGGGTGCGGGGTGGTCTTCTTTGCTTACAATTGATATTTGTTGCCCAGGTGTGCCTTTTTTCCAAGCCTCTATGCATGACTGTTTGTAGGGAGTGTGAGATCTGTATGACAAAAGAGCTGGTTAAATTTGCTGATAGAAAACCTTCTTAGTCTCATTGGTTACCCTTCGATTTCTCTGTAAGCTTCCAGGATTGGTTTCTCAGGGCAGAAGGGGGGGACTGTAAACAAAAAGGGTCTCCACCTTTTGAGTTGTGATCTGAGAGGAAATGGGAGGGGGATACTACCACCACAAAGCAGGCACAAAGTGGTCGATGGTGCAAGTGTATACCCTGCTGGTCTTGAAAGGAAAAACTAACTACTCAAACCTGTCTAAATCTTGTTTTGCTCATGGCAGATGTACATAAGTTCACTGGTCTTTTTATATCAACGTATTAACGTAATAGGCCCTAACCTCGCTTTGATAAAGACCCACAAATAATGAAGGGTTTGTGGCCTAAATTAATGTCATAATAGCATAAGTATTTTCGTGTCAAAACATGGTTTACAGGATCTTCACATCATGAGGACTCATGGACATGCCATCGTTGTGGTTGGGCCTATCCAAATCCACACCCAAGTGCAAAGCATCGAAGAAAGCACAAAAACCAGTGTGGTAAAATAGAAGGGTTTGAGTTGCAACCTGAGTTACACAAGGGAGGCTCTTCGGATGAAGTCTCTTCTGATGATGAGTGTCATGCCAAAAAAGGTAACATATTTTTTCCCCCGTTGATGGAACTTTTTAGTATTAATTCTTTAAATGTAGAGCTTACTATTAGGATCTGTACAGAGCATTTGCCACCTCAATCACCACAACCATTGCAAGCCCATTATCTGGCCACCAGTCCAGCTGCAACAGGTAGCCCATTTCCATCTGTAGACCATCCTGTGGCATTCATAGAAAAAGAGATTTGCACAGATAGTGCAGCCAATGATCAACAATCCAGAGATTTTTCTATGATGGAAGACAATGCCCCCGATGGAGTAAAAGCTGATTTGCCAAACTTGCAAGGTTTTTCTGATGTCGATTCCAGAGATTGTTCTATGTTCAAAGACAATGCCCCTGATGGAGCAAAGGCTGATTTGCCAAACTTGCAAGGTTCTTCTGATGTCAAATCTGGAGATCCTGCACAAGAACTTACACCAAGTATGGCTTTTCTGAATGAACCTTTGAAGACTTTTCCAGGAGGAGAAGAAAAAGTGGGCCATGCAGTGAGTGTGGATGAAGTTAAGGTGGTTTCACATGACTCACCCCAATTGGACACTGACCAGACAAAGGAGTCGCATAAGCAGGAAAATGTTTCAAATCTGAAAGAAAGCGTGCTTACCAATCAAGGTAGTGCTCAACAATTTGGCATGATGATTTGATGTATAGTGGGACATAAGTTGCCTTTTTAATCTTTCTATGTGTGCCTCAATGGGGTTGATGTGATTATGATATAATTGCAGACCCATGCTCTTAGCTAAAGGAAACAATTTTGATGAGAGCACTGACTAGTTCATAACAGTGAATGCAGGTGGTATGAAGATTGACCAGCATGATCTTTGGACATGTCAGGATTGTGGATGGACATACCCGAATGCACATCCAAGTGCCAAGCATAGAAGGAACCATAAGAAGCACTGCAACAAAGTAAGAGGTTCAAGCCTAGGCTCAGTACAAGCGCCTTCAGTTGGTGGTGGTTCTTCAGAGGAAGTGTCCTCTGATGAAGAAAATAGTTACCTTGAATGTGAGTAGTTACATTATGCTGGTCTCAAGTGTTTTTTTTGTCTATAAAAGATGATACGCATACCTACAAAAGCTTGTATAGGATATATTTCTTAATCACCATTAGCATTTTTTATCGGTGAGGTCCTCTAGTTGTGCATTTGTTTGAATGCAAGGTGTAAATGTCACCTTCTTGATGCTAAGGGCTGTGGTATGGAGGTGCTATCCCTTCTACATAGACCTGTAATCTCAAGAAACAAACTTCATGATTGTGAGACCATGAGTTCATCCATTTTTTTTTTTCACGAACTAACTTTAGGCACTTTTCTCAACACCCCCCTTGGTGCCAGCTTGTCCACTTTTTCTTAGCTTAGAGGTTGAACGTGTCCATGTTTTCTTGGCTCAAAGGCTCAACTTGTCTTGTCTAGTATGGCTCGGATACCATGTTGGAGCCCAAGTCTTGGGAGGTCACCCATCCTAGTTGTGTTCATCATGCCAATGCACGCTTAACTGGAGGTTCCCACAAGTTGGTCTAGCCATCCAGACCCCAAAACGTTAATGTGATGGAGGACCCTCGGCCTATCCATTTTGTGGAACTCTCCTAGTGCTACGCTTTGGCACCGAGGAGGAGAAGCCGAGGAAGGAGGGGGTGGAGAGGCAGGGGGTAAAGAAGTTGATGGTGGAGAAGCTGGTGGTGGAGTTGGGGTGGCTGAGAAAGGAGGGACCTTGATGGTAAGCTCGGGATGAGAGCGAGAATCATCTGATGAGGGTTCAACGAAGTGAACATGGCAAGAAATCACCAAGGATCGCGACACCAGATCCCATAATCTGGAAGCTTTGGAATGAGAGCTATATCCGAGGAATTTGCACTTCTTGGACTCGGGATCAAATTTGGATCTCTCAGAATTAGGGATATGAACGTAGGCATCGGAGTCAAAAATCTTGAAATGAGAGACCGAAGGTTTCTGTCTAGTAAAAGCCTCCTCTGAGTCATATGAGAAACCGTCTTTGTAGGAGAATGGTTGATGATGTAAACAAGAGTGCTCATAGCTTATCCCTAGGAAAAGGGAGGAAGATCAGAAGAAAAAAGGATGGTACGGGTCATCTCCTGAACAGTCTCCTTCTTGCGTTCAACCACACCATTTTGCTGAGGAGTGTGAGGTGTGCAAAATTGATGGCTTATAACTTTTTGTGATCAAAAAATTATGCAAGGCTTTGGAGATGAATTTTCCTCCATTGTCAGAGAAGACTTGTCGAACCTTCTCTGTGTTTGCAGTCTCGACCAAAGTCACCCACTCTTGGAAGCAGGAGAAAGCTTGAGATTTGTATGCCAAGAGATAAATCCAAACTTTGCGTGAGTAATCATCAATAATATGCATAAAGTACCTGGGGCTCGGGATGCTTGCAGACAGACTGTGTGGGCCCATGTGCAAAGGAGGGTCACAGATCGTATGCGTACAGTTCTGGGTGAGCCTCTTTCAGAGGTTGAGCTTGCTGAGGCCTTGAGAGTCCTTCCGCGCCACAGTTGCCTTGGGGAGGACGGATTGACGCCTGCCTTTTTTATGCGATATTGGGACAGGCCTCCGCAGGGGCTTTCAGTATGTGTTGGACACTGGGGTGATGCCACAGAGCTTTTCAGAGGGCTTGATCTTTCTTATCCCCAAGGGGGAGGGAGTATCAGATTATATTCGGCATTGGAGACCTATTACGATCCTCAATATTGTCTACAAGGTCTTAGCAAAGGCCTTGAGTTTGAGGATCCAGCCCTTCCTGGGGGAGTTGATTCATGCTACCTAGACAGGATTCGTCAAGGAGCGTAGTATCCTTGAGAACATTTTCACCTTCTGGGAGGCGACGGCCCGAGCTAGATTTCTCGGTGAGGACCTGGTCGTGATGCTTCTCGATTTTAAGGCAGAGCAATAATTGCGGCTATTGAGCTTAAGAAAACAAGAGCTTGATACTCAAAGATCAAGGGAAGAACAGAGGGAATGGAGAGTCGAGCTCTTGCATCAGCCAGGTACAGAGGCTGATCAGGAGCTTGCTTTGGTCTAGGCGGGACGGTGAGTCAGCCCGGGCTAAGGTCGCTTGGGCAGTTATTACACTTCCGCTGGCCCAGGGGGGCTTGGGCATTATAGATCCAGTTGATCAGAGTAGAGCCTTATTGGGGAAGCTTATTGTTCGGGGGCTGCTTCCAGGCGCTGAGCCTTGGAAAGAGCTTCTTTTGCAGCGGCTGCAGGCTCGGGCTCCTCCAGCAAGGGGCACTTGGGCACCGGAGATACGATGGATCTTCATAGAGATGAGGAGGACAGGCCTCAGTAGAGGATGGGAGGACAGATTTGCCTTGAGCATCCTGCGAGCTTGGGAGTTGCTGAGACCGGGACTCTCTCAGAGACCTCCTTCTTGTGATGAGGAGTGGGCCAGATAGCCGCTCATCTGGAGCCCAGCGGTTCGCACAGAGCAAGGTCATATGCTGGGTTCTCGGCCTCGTCTTGTTAGAAGTCATCTCCTGTCCAGTTTTATACACCAGGGCCTTTGTTGTGGGTGTGCCCGCCCTTATGAGGTGTTTTTCCATTTTTCCCCACTCTCCGTATTTTTCCCCTATTTTTTCCCATTTTTCTGAGGCTTGGGAGGGCTGCCAGGTGATGCCAGGAGCACCCTATTGCTGGCCGACTGGATCTACATCAGTCGTGGGCTTCAGGGCTGCTGGCCGACTAGATTTGATCAGTCGTGGGCACTTGTTTTGCTGGCCGACTGCATTTATGCAGTCGTGGGTCTTTTCATCAGTCGTGGGCATTCCTAATGCTGGCCGACTGCCCTCTAGGGGGGTATATATAGGACCTCAGCCCCCATGCCTTATTTGTATCATATCTCGGGATCTTCTTGTGTATATAGAGCAGAGTTACACGCCTACATCTGTCGGATTGGACGGGAGCTTCCTGATGAGGCAGTTGAGCTCTTGGTTGCAGATGTCTCTTTGTGAGGCAGGATTGCGTTTCCTGTGGTTTCTGCGGCATGCGAAGGATCATGGACTCTTGTACACAGGAGGGGGATTGTTGGATGGAGTTCGACTCCACGGTTGGAGTGACTCGGTTTGGGGAGGAGATCCGGACACGAGGTGATCTACTTATGCCCCAGGAGCAGTTTTACGGAGCAGGAGGAGGTTACATTGCAGGTTTGGGCTTCCACTGGAGGAACCCATGGTCATCCAGAGGCACTTTGTTCGTGAACAGATTGTTGCTGATGACATCTTGCTGGAGTTCTGTTCGACGGAGGACAGTACGGTGGACCTCTTCACGAAGTCGCTCTCAGGATTTGCTCAGGCGGCACCCCAGCTCCCAGTGGTTGGTTACACAGCCAGGAGCTGAGAGGGGGTGTTAGAAGTCATCTCCTGTCCAGTTTTATACACCAGGGCCTTTGTTGTGGGTGTGCCCGCCCTTATGAGGTGTTTTCCCATTTTTCCCCACTCTCCGTATTTTTCCCCTATTTTTTCCCATTTTTCTGAGGCTTGGGAGGGCTGCCAGGTGATGCCAGGAGCACCCTATTGCTGGCCGACTGGATCTACATCAGTCGTGGGCTTCAGGGCTGCTGGCCGACTGGATTTGATCAGTCGTGGGCACCTGTTTTGCTGGCCGACTGCATTTATGCAGTCGTGGGTCTTTTCATCAGTCGTGGGCATTCCTGATGCTGGCCGACTGCCCTCTAGGGGGGTATATATAGGACCTCAGCCCCCATGCCTTATTTGTATCATATCTCAGGATCTTCTTGTGTATATAGAGCAGAGTTACACGCCTACATCTATCTCTCTCTTGTGCTGTTTTTCTGCCTGCGTTTTTGCTTTTGCTCTTGTGTTCCCAGATTTGGTCATCATCTCCGCTGCATATTTTGACACGTCTAGCCTGGGGACCATTGGCGGCAAGCCCAGCACGTAGTTTTGGAGACTGGCAGGCCTTCTGCAGTCTCCCAGAGAAGATCCAGGTGGAGAGGCTGAGTCACTTCAGAGGGGGGCTGATTATGAGGGATGACATTCAGGAGGCACTCAGAGAGGAGTGGTTCATGCCTCTCGAGCCAGTGGCCCTAGCGGTGGATGGGAGCCTTTATACAGTTGGAGATCTTGATTGCTGTCAGAGCTTGCACTGAGGATGGTAGATGCCTCTACTATGAGATCCAGGATGAGGGCAGACTTCAGAGAGTGGAGGTGGAGTCGCCTTTGGTTTTTTCAGAGGATACGGGTAGTGGCCGCCGCTTCTCGAAAGTGGCATATTGACCCAGACCCTGTAGAGGTGGACTCTGATTGGCGCATATGGGCTTATGCAGCGCGCCCCTTGGCCCGGCTCCAGTGGGACCCTGGCGAGTACGAGTGGCATGATCCTTATGCATCCACCAAGGCCACAGAGATCACCTTTTTCCAGTATACTGTTCGGTTGGGGGCGACATATTTTGACGGCGAGGAGATTGGTCTCTCAAGCTGCATCGGAGCATTGGCGGCTACAGGGACTCTCACAGGAGTTTCTGGAGGATTTTTGGACCAGGCTCTGGTCTAGTCGACAGGCACGCAGGATCTCGACCTTCCAGTGGTGGCTGGTCGCCCACAGGGGCTCTGCAGTTGGCACCTGGCTTGTCTACAGCGGTCTTCCGGCGGCCTGCGGCGGCCGATGCGGCCACCCTATGGAGACACAGAGACATTGCCTATGGGACTGTCCTCAGGCGCAGCAGATTTGGCTGCGGATGCTGCGCATTCTGGCCCCCCTCTCTCCAGAGGGTATGTATACGTGGGGTGCCGCTGCTTGGTCGACTTCGTCAGGGCCTGCTATGGGCTATGAGACGGAGCAGGACAGCCAGGCCATCAGATTCATTAGGGGCCAGCCTCGCCTGGTTCCTTCATCGGATTTCTCGTCCGTCGGCTGGACACAGGAGAGGGATCTACGATTGGAGCTCCTCAGCAGCCTCACCATATGGTTCACCTGGAGAGCCCGGTGTTTCAGGGCCTTTGAGGGGAGACTGGAGCCACCAGTAGAGACTGTTCGGGGGATTTGGCAGGAGTTGATCCACACTCTGCGAGGACAGTATGACCGCATCCGGGGTGACTCGGATGAGGCGATCTTGCGGTGCCAGGCCTTCCACACCATGTGACATGTAGAGAGTCTTCGACCGTAGTAATCACAACCTTAGTCTAACTAAATTGCACTTAATGATGTTTAAGAGATAGACAAATATGTGTCAATGCAATGCAGCTATATTAGATGATGAATGCGGTTACAATGCGATCTTGCGGTGCCAGGCCTTCCACACCATGTGACATGTAGAGAGTCTTCGACCGTAGTAATCACAACCTTAGTCTAACTAAATTGCACTTAATGATGTTTAAGAGATAGACAAATATGTGTCAATGCAATGCAGCTATATTAGATGATGAATGTGGTTACAATGAGATCCAAATGGATCTATACTGCTGAATATGCTGCCTATATGCTGAATATTCTGATATGCTGAATATATTGCTGTCCACTATCTTTCCCTTGTCTCCTGGGAAGGAAACACTGAAGGGATGCTTTGGAACAGATGCTATGCTGACCTGATGATGAAACGCAGATGTACTCCTGTTACCTGGGAAGGAAACGCTGAGGAGAATAGATGCGTTTACTGAAGATGAAGTACTGAATGCTGACGATGATGCGTTGCTGAATATGCTGATGCGTTGGCTGGATATGCTGCTCCCAAAGCTTCCCGGAGGAGAAACGCTGGAGAACACCCTGCTGAATGCTGCTATGATGAGCTTGAAGTGCTGAATGGAGAGGCGCCTGTATATATATGCAGGAATGCTGCTGGTCGGCCAGCATAAGTGCTGTCGGCCAGATGCAATGTCCACAACTGCTGTCGGCTGCCCCATAAATGAGCCTAAAAATATCATAAATTAAACTATGTGATGCAGATGATGTGTACACTGTTGCAGGTGCCATTCCAGCCCCATACAATGATGTACAAGTTGAATTAAATGCTTTTAATGCCTGTAAAATGCCTGATAAATCTTGATGATACTTATGATGCTAAAATGATGCCATGTCATTGTACACCTGAATGGTGTGCACGTGACACACCACTTGGCGCAGCGGCCCCTTCTATACTCTACACGCGGGTTTCCGCCGCTGGCACTACAGGCCACCTGTTTGGCTTTTCCCCCCTCCTATTGTATGATATAGCCCCTCAGTCTTTGTACTGATATTTGTATTTTTCTGCACCTAGGGAGAGTCTCCCTTGTTGCCTTGCTTGGATCTCTGCTTTGTTTTCTTATGAGCAAGAGAGGATCTTTTGTAGCCCTACGGGCGTTTTTATATAACTAATGAAAGGATCTTTTCTCGAAAAAAAAAAGAAGCAGCATGAAATCAAAGAGCCTAGATTCATCATTTAAGTAAGAGTCAAGACTCAAGACAAAGGCTGCATCTATGATGCCAAATCACATGATAATCTCAAAGTTCACTGACTAAAATCTCAATGTCAATAGTCAAATACAAAACCCAAGATTTCAAAATGAGTAGCTGGCAGGTGGTAGGTGCTAGCATCATGCATGGAAAATCAGAAATCCTAAACCACTCGCGAGTCGCTACTATGAGCTCTCGTCATCACTATCTGCATCTAAATCACTATCATGGGAGGAGTCCTCTATATCCCCCTGCCTTGCCACCATCTCCTTGGAAGAAACACTAGTATGACCATTGGTGGCAAGAGTCTCCATAGCTCGGTCACGGCCTCCTCGTCATATGTATGTGCGTGGAGTAGAGGAAGTGTCATCTGCTGCACTCATGGGTGTATCATCTGCTGCAATCAAGGGTGCACTAGTGGATACTCGTACAACTGTCCTCAATTGTGCACGAGTGACGCGTTGAAAGCGTCTCTCATCCTCCCGAAGAAAATGATAGGGCATGTCCTCATCCATACGCCTCTGGATAAATGATATGTCAATCTGCTCCACTCGCTTAAGGCCAAGCTCTAGCTTCCTAAGAACTTTAGGATCGACTTCTTTCACCTTCCACTGTAACATATCCCTTCATCATCACGGGAGTGGTGTTTGAGCCTTTAAGTAGGCAAAGGTTGGCATTTACATACACCAACCTATTAAGCTGAGATGTGCTCAACCTATAACAAATTCAAATCGTTAACTAGTTGATGTGATATAACCACATATGAAGTCCAAAATTATGATTAAATTATATTTTTATTTATTTCTTTTCTTGGTATGAATATCGGCATATATACTCCATATGCGCTTAACCGCTTTACTAGTACACTCATGAGAGAGAACTCGAAGAGCTGATGCTTGCAAAGTGAGAGTGAGACGTTTATTTATTTCCCACTACGATACAACGAACCTCCGTTGCTCCGGTCTTATGGCCACATCTCGCATGAACTGATCTCGATCATGGATGTAGAGGATAGACTTCTCTTCAATTCTACAAGATGGCATTGCTAGTTAGTTATTGCAAGAATGCGACATGTCTTAAAGATAAGTAAAGCATGAGTTATTGCAAGAATATGATATGCTTACTTTGCTTGCTCCCTCGAGAGAAAGATCCTATCCACATAGGATGTCCAACCACTCACAAGAAAGCGGTTGGACCAATGTTGTTGATCCTTGTATAAAGGATGCAACATGTAAGAAACCATGTGAATTGGTTTATGAAACCAATTCCATCTCTTGGTCCAAATCCGACGTAGATCATCCACCTGTAAATTCTTGCTGAATATAGATTTCATCTATTTGAAAATGTGAATACGATGTGATAATGCGGCAGCTACTTGCAAGTAATACTAATAGTTAAAAAAATTGCATACCTCTCATTTGAAAGACATCTACAATTTACCATACTTTCCTTGAGCCTATGCATGTAGTGGTAGAGTAAGCTCATTGTACTTCTTTCATGGTCAAATAATTTCAAAATGAAGTAAATGGTGCAATGGTTGTCTTTATAGACACCGCTTTCTCCCAAAAATTACTATCCAAGGTGTAGGAAGTAATAGTGCGGGTCTCCACTTTGCGGCTTCCTCTCCAAGCCTCCCACACTTCACTACAAAAAAGCCACCTAAGTGCATCCTTTATTTGCGTCATCCTAATTATATCATTAAGAAATTAAATCTCAAGTAAGTATTAAGATTACAAAATGAGAATTGCAATAGGAACGAACTTTCCAAAAAAGCTAGCTACTTATAGCTTACCTTTGAAGAACGAGGAAAAGATAGCCAAATCGTGTCTTTGAAGGCTTCACGAGATTGTACTTGCATATAGCTCTAAAGAGAGCTAGTGCTTGAGTCTTTCTTGTAATCAATCTAATGTGTGTGCGGCCTTATTAAGTGTAGAGTGCACCCACTCTAGCTTTGCAATGTCCTCTATCATCAAATTCAAAGAATGGGATGCACGTGGAGTCCAGACAATGGAAGGATAATGCCTCTCCACAAATTCACCCATCTTGGCAGAATTGGAGCCATTGTCTGTGATAACTTGGACCACATTTTGTGGCTCAATCTCCTCAATGGTCTGCCTAATGTGGCCATAAATCCACTCCCCAGTAATACTCAAGCCAGGATGAGATGCATTGACGACATAAATCCACTCCCTAGTAATACTCAAGCCAAGATGAGACGCCTAATGTGGCCATAAATCCACTCCCTAGTAATACTCAAGCCAGGATGAGATCAAGGTTGCAGCCGTACGTACGTACGGATCGATCTGTACCGTACGGATCCGTACGCGTACGGATCGATCCGTACGTTTATTTTTTTAAAAAACCCCCCTTTTTGATCTTCAACGTACGAATTTGGGCTTATTTCGGAATTTCGCCTGCAGTGCTCTGTTTCGCTCTGTCTCTGCACACTGTGCACATTGCAACCAGGTAATTCTCACGCTCTCTCTCGCTTATGGCCTTGGTCCCTCATGATGCATCTCTGTCTCGTACTTTACTCTCTCTCTCTCTCTCTCTCTCAACCGCGAGCGGCCAATGTACTACATGATTAATCTCGTCTCTCTCTCGCTCCCTCCCGAGTCCCTCTCCCTCTCTCTCTCTCTCTCTCTTTCCTTCTTTGGAGTATGCTCTAAGCTCTCCCTCTCTCTCTCTCTCTCTCTCTCTCTTTCTTCCTTTGGAGCATGTCTGTTTCGCTCTGTCTCTGCACACTGTGCACATTGCAACCAGGTAATTCTCACGCTCTCTCTCGCTCATGGCCTTGGTCCCTCATGATGCATCTCTGTCTCGTACTTTACTCTCTCTCTCTCTCTCTCTCTCTCTCAACCGCGAGCGGCCAATGTACTACATGATTAATCTCGTCTCTCTCTCGCTCCCTCCCGAGTCCCTCTCCCTCTCTCTCTCTCTCTCTCTTTCCTTCTTTGGAGTATGCTCTAAGCTCTCCCTCTCTCTCTCTCTCTCTCTCTCTCTTTCTTTGTGTCACACAGCTTCCAGGATCCAATATGCCGAAGCCATGCAACCCCTACTGGCAGGAGCACACCAATGTCATCCCTGTTATTAATCACATGGATCTCATGATACATCTTTCACATCATCACATGTGCCCGTGATGGCAGAGCCTGAGTATGACGACGAGGGCAATGTCCTGACAGATGGGGACTTGCTCTCTTCTGGTGCATCGTCATCATCATCATTTGATGAGGAGTTTTGACTCTTAGATCACGTTTCATTGTGGAGTCTAGACTCTGGACTAGCCCTTATGGGCCTTTTGAGGACATTTCTATGATGTAGTGTTGCAGCTTGCTATGTAGTATGTGCATTGTATTCAGTTTGTTTTGATGCATTTGCAGCCTTTTAACATGGATGAGAGTTGAGACTTTTGTTGTGTAAACACTGATTCATCAGTTTATATAGAGCTAAGAGTGGTGATTGGTGATTGAAGATTGATCTCTGATTGAAAACTGGTTTTGGTATCTGATGTTTGATTTCTGAAGTAACAAGTTTTACAACGTGCGACAAGGGTTTTGTGATTACTAATCAAATGCGTATTAGCAAAGACCTTATTAGATTGTCTTGTAGGTCTCTCTCACAATTTAAAATGTATTTGGATCTTTTTATGTTTATTTTGATATGAAATGCCGTATAGATTGATATTTTTTACAATGGTACGTATTTTTACGTACATAAAAATTTTATCTGTACGGAACAACGTACAAATACGTACCGTACATTACGTACAGTACGCACACATCAACTATGGATGAGATGCATCAACGACATGCAACAATGTGGTGCCAACACAAGATGATACGAAAACATTTATTACGTGACGGTGCCGCTGACCATAGAAAAACCATGCATTAGAGAAAGAGAAGAGATAAAAATTTACAAAGTTCAAACCTTTATGAAAGATTTTCATAAAACATTAACATGAAGCATAGTTGTGGAGTGTTTAGACTTGATAGTTTGTGACTCACCGTGTCACTCCATCCATTTGACACTATGCTGCAACCATAACGCTACCAACAAGCTCTCAATCCGATGAGCTCATCCTCAATCTGCCTCACTTGATCTATCAAGTGAGTAGTTCTCAAAGACTCAACATTCATTGGATGTAGCTCCTGCGACGGCGGCCGCCAGAAGTGCATCATAAAACTTGTGGTATGCTGGGCAACGAGCTATGTGAAAGGCAAGGTTGCATTGATAAAAGAAACGATGCTTAGCAATTCGGGTCTCTAGCTTCAACTTTGGAGCATAGAGCGTATAGTCTGAGAGAAAGAAAGATTTTATTAACGTCTTCCAAAAGACCGAACTCGGCCTATGAGACAAATCAGTGTACCTGTGTGGGGTATCCTCTGTCATCCCAACAAAATGAAAAAGTACTGAACTAAAAAAGCTGAATTTGGGTGTGCAATAAGTACAATGAGTGGGGGAGGTGATGGAGCTCTACTACTAGGAGAATGCAAAGCTATATGCATGGAGTATAAAATCATGATATGCAACCTAGCTAGCTCCATCCTGTACCATACTGGGGGTATAGAATGGTATACATCAATGAAGGGGGTGTCCACAGCTCCCTGAAGAACATGCCTGGGTGTGCTCTGAAGCGAGCCAGTCGCTCCGCACCCTCTCTGTGAAACTGAGCTCCGATCTCTGTCATCTCTCTCTAGTATAGGGGTGGTGTCCGAAAGCCAGGTGTCCTCTGTCTCCTGCGGGCTCTAAGTGTCTCTGCTCTCTGGAGAGTAATTCCGTGCTGTGTAGGGGCTGGGAGTGGGGTGGATCTCTGAAAAAATGTAATAATCTGTATTTGTCGTCCCCCCTGTGGAGCTGTGTGAGCCTGTAATGATGTCTCTCTGTGACGCTGTATGTCTAGAATGAATCTCCCTAGTATGTGCTGGTCTACTGTCTCAAAGATCTGGCGTAGGGAATGTGGCTCTCTGAATAAAATGGGATATCTCTCTTTGATGGCTGTATATGCTCTGCATCTTCATACATAATGCTCCTCACTCTCCACCTCCTCTCTGCACAATCTGCATACCCTCTCCTCTCGGGGGATCCGTGCTGCTCTGCCAGTCTCGATCTCCAATCGATGTGAGGAGACTCTAAGCTGACCAATAGCTACTCAGGAGCCGTGTGGTAAAAAGCCCTCCATGTATCTAGGCCTCTCTATAAATCCATCATCAGTGATACTCATGAAGTGATCTCTGTAGTATAGCATCTTCGGTGGAAGAGGCTGTGTAGGTGATATCCATGTCTCTCGTGTATAGAGCTGCCATAGGTCCTGTCTCAATACTCTGTTCCTCTCACTATGAGAGAGACGGATATGTGGTGCATCCTTGTCATACTGGAATGGTGGTAGATGATCCATGTCTAGGCCATGCTGTGAGAACCAATGTGTGACCTGTGCATACCATGATCCTCTGTCTCCTGCCTCAGCCAGCTGTCTAGATGCCTCAAAAGCTCTGTATGACAATCTATCCTGTGGCATCTCTCTGAATCTGTCTAGCAGGCATATAGTTTGGAATATGGGCTCTACCATCATAGGAGGCGCAGCAAACTCTGCTCGGATAATGTCATGAGGTACTGACGGTTTGCTGCGTATCATGCGTGCCATCATGAGGGCCTGTGGTCTCTCTATCTGTGTCTACCAATGGGTAGCAAGTCCTGGCGTCCATACCGCTGCTCCATACATCAGTGCCGGTGTGACTAATGTGTCAAATAGCGACCCTTTCGTCCGGGGTTCCTGAAAATGCGCCTGGTGGCACTGTCTCTCTAGCATAGCCAATGCTGCATATCCCTGTGTCAATCTGGCTTTGGCTGCTGAACCCATGGTGAAGCGCGTGGCTGCTATAGAGAAGGTAACCCCTAGGTACATGTATGATGTCACCACCTCCACCTGGCGTCTTGCGAGAGTGAATGTCAGCTGACTCCTGCCCTGTCTCGATGTATGAAAGACCATAACCTTGGTTTTCCCAAGGTTCACAGTAAGACCCCTCTGTGTGCAGAAATCATGGAGTGCATGTAGATGTTGCTGTAGACCTCCTGGAGACTCAGACACTAATACAATATCATCAGCATAAAGCATAATATGTACTGAGGTACCCGCTAGATCAACTCCATCTCCGCCTCCCCGTGTAATGAAGTCAGCCACCTCATCAATGTATAACCCAAATAGCATGGGGGAAAGTGGGCATCCTTGCTTCACACCAATGGTGCTAGCAATAGTCTCGGACATACCTCTTGGGCATCTGACTCGCCCAAAAACCTGCTCATATAATGCATAGATGCCCCATGTCATATCTGCTGGTATGCCAAGAGACTGCAGGCGCTGAAAGAGCCTCTCTCGTGGTACTGTGTCAAATGCCTTGCGGAAATCCACAAAGCAGCAATAGAGCTTTCTCATCCTCACTCTTGCCTGATCAATCATACATCTCAAAGTGAATACATGGTCCGTGGTAGAGAAAGCTCTCCTGAAGCCTGCCTGTCCTGATGAGCGTAAACTTGCTCGCTCAGCGTATAAGCTAAGCTCTTGCTCCAACACTGCACCATAGAGTTTGGCCAACACGTGGCCAATCATAACCGTCCTGTAGTTGCTCGGATCGAGCATATCCCCCGTTTTGTGGATCGGCACAATGGTGTGCATCGTTCACTCCGCAGGCAAACCCGCTGCTAGTGCCCTGTTAAACAGGTGTGCAAGAAAAGGAGCCAAAGAATCTAGTGCATATATGAGAGGCTCACCCTGTAGGTCCATATGGTCGACGTCTCGTCCATGCTGTAGGCGGCGGATAGCTTCCTTTACCATCGTGTGGGTAAAGAAGCTAGCTGTGGTAGGTCGAGGCTCCTGTGGCCGAGATATAGGTGGCTGCTGTGGGGCGTGGTATAGGCCCTCTGCATATGTGTGCCATGTCCGTGGGTCTGCAATGGGTGTCGGTGTCTGGGGCTCTCTGAAGTGCCGCCATGAGATAGGGCTATCTCTACTCATGAAGAAATGAAAGATCTCTAGCTCCTGTATCTCTGCGAAGGTCCACCTTTTGCGGCGAGTAAGTCTCCTCATCTCTCTCCTCGACTCCGTGATGGCTCCCAAGGCTCGCTGTATGTGGAGCCGTGAGTATAGGGCTCTGCACTCGTCATCATACCATCTGTTCTGGGACAGTCCTAGATCTTGCAGGCTCTCCTGAGTGGACACGATGTGGGAAGCTCTGTAATGCAGCCGTGTGTAGGAGTGATGCCAGCTGGGCTGTAATAGTATCCATAGGTGCCAGGGGATCCATGAGTAGGAGCCCATCCTCTACTCTGCCAGTGTATATGTCTGCCATGTCATGTGTGAAGTAGATGGTAGTGTGTGGCGTGGGTATGTGGGGGGTTGGTGATACTGGTGATCCGTCTAGTGAAAATGCCAAGTATGTATGATCTGCCCCAATAGGACGAGGTGGGATGGAGAATGAGGTGACAAGCTGTGATGCCTCCAAAGATCCCATAATGTAGTCCACCACCGTGCCTTCGGTCCGTGTATGACTCCCATGTGGGAAGCATGTCAGCCCTCCTGATCCCGGCCACTGTAGCATCCCGTTATAAATAACGAGACGATGCCTGGCTCCCAACTCTAGTAACTGGTCCCCATAATGTCCTCTGTCTGGTCCAGTGTCCTCTGATGCCCGACTAGCCCCTATCTCCTCTGGATCCACAGGGTGGAGGATCTCCATGTCATCATAGTCATACACCTCACATTGTCTGCTTTGTGTGTGGGCATTGAAGTCACCCGTAAGAAATACTTCCCCTAGTGTAGAATAATGCATAATCTCCTCTGACAGACAAGTGTATGGCGAGGCTCCTGTCTCCTCCTCCTGTGGCATGTCCTCTGTAATGACATAGGAGGATCCTGATGGAGGAAAGTAACATAGGGCTATGTATATAACCCTGTCCTGTGAGAGCTGTAAGCTGATCCACATGTATCTGGCCTCTGGATCTTGTGCTACCACGCTCAGTCTCCCCTGTAGCTCCCGTCTGAATAGAACTGCTACTCCCCCTGACCCTTTCGAGGTACCCTGGCGTGTGGTCCTCCTATATGCTGACTCCCACTGGAATCCCTCTACTTGAGGTAGCCCTCTCTCTGGGCTCTGATGTGTCTCTGTCAGAAGTATGATGTCTCTCCCCACCATAACATGCTCCAGTCGTCCAGGCTGCACCCATAGTGAATCATTACAGTTCCATACTGCCATGTGTATCTCTGTCAGTGGCCTGGTCTGTGTCCCATAGGCCCCAAACCGCTAATCAATGGGCCGGCCATCAATGATGACCCGACCATCTCGATAGAAGGCCTTCTTGCCTTCTCTCCTCGCGTGTAAGACTCGTGGCATGCAAGCTCTCCTATGCTCTAGCTGCATCCTCGTGAGATCATCATCCAAGAAAATAGGAGCTCCCTCTAAGCCTCGTAGTATGACCCTCTTCCTCATGAAGGTGACCCTCTCCGTCTCTCCTGCAATCTGTAGGATGAGGGCTCGCTTGCGTGTTGAGTCTTTCCCGGCTCTCCATGCTTTGGTGAAGGGGAGAGGGTCCTCTTCCCTGTAGCCTAGCTTCATGCATAGAAGCTGTCCATCTTTCTCGGGAGTGGAGTTGGGTGTCTCGGCTATACCTGTGACTCGAATGTTGAGGCGGCGGGCATACCTCATCTTCTCCTCCTCAATGGTGGTGTGAATGATTTGATGTTCTTTCCTTTGAGACTCCTCCCTCACTTCTTTGCGGATGTTCTTCTTCACCACCTCAACCCATCTTGACTGCTTGGCTTCGAGTTTTCCCTCCATGTCCTTTGTGATCTCTTCTTTGATGGCCGTGAGAATGTTCTCATTGATCTCCCCTTCTTCCTTCTCGGTGTTCTTGACGGCTACCAGTTCCACTTTCAATGCACTCACCTCCTCCTTGAGTGCTGTGTTCTCTTGTTCAAGGCCCGTGACCCGTGCTTCGAGGGCCATGATGTGCTGATGTAGTTTGTTCTCCACCTCATTGAGGTTGGAATCGGATGTCTTCTTATTCTCCTTGATTAGTGCCTTCATTGCCGTCTCGAGGGCCTCGAGTTTCTCTTGGAGACTCGGGGCCATTCCTCGAGATTGAGGAGAGAGAGAGTTATGTTGCTGCCTTGGGGGCCTGAGCAAGGGTGGGTGGTTGGCTAGACCTTGGAGGAGCTGGAACTTTCAACATATCTTATTGAAAAAATTCCTAGGATTCTGGTTGGATTGAAACTTTCCAATAAAATAACCACAGCTCAAGCACAGCTTTATCCACCAACACGAGAACACAATCTTATGACCCTCAAGTTATTGGATTTATTAGGTCAACCAACACTCACGGTTGATCCTAAAAGAATTCCCTTTACACAAGACTGGAACATGTCATGTTTAGGGTACTTTGAACATACAATGTATATTGAAACTAACTTCCTTACTTTAAGTTTTTTGTGGTTGAGTATGTGTTGGAAGCAGATTTGATCTTGCGGTATAAATGGACTATTGTTGCCTAAGCACCACTGTGCTTTGCTAGCGATAGAGTTATCATGATGGTCAACGACAAAAGGTTGACAATACCATATTGCACGGAAGAGGATCCAACTTTAATGGATTCCTATAATGTTGAACACAAAAGGTTACAAGTCTCTTCCACAAAAGCCCCTCTACACAATGACCTACCATCTGCATTAACGACCGACTCCGATAAAACATCTATTCCTTCAATCCCATCCTCACCAACAAAGTTCGCTGCCAAAACCTCATAATCAACAGCTATTCTTGAAGAAGTCCCCTCCCCCCCCCCCCCCCAATTGCACGGAAGAGGATCCAACTTTGGATTCCTATAATGTTGAACACAAAAGGTTACAAGCCTCTTCCACAAAAGCCCCTCTACACAATGACCTACCATCTGCATTAACGACCGACTCCGATAAAACATCTATTCCTTCAATCCCATCCTCACCAACGAAGTTTGCTGCCAAAACCTCATAATCAACAGCTATTCCTGAAGAAGTCCCCTACCCCCCCCCCCCCCCCCCCCCCCCCCCCGTGCGTAACCATCTATCTCTAACAAGGAACTTAAAGGAAAAGCCCCGGAGCCTATGCCTCTTCATCGACAAACCTCACCAAAGGAGACAACCACATGCTTGAAAGCCTCATCATCGACAGCCACTCCACAAGAGACTCTAGCGTGATTATCATCAACAAAGCCCATGAGTCTCAAACCTATAGCCTCAGCGCCAACTAACGTGAAGGTGGTCCCAAAACCTTCCACTTCCACCAAAAAGAAAACTCCACCAAGACAGTCAAGATCAAGGTATCTTAATGGTATCAAGATGTGGGTGGAGAGCAGTTACTGGTAGCACAAGGCTACTACGAAGGCGCCAATCAAATTTGGGTGTCTCGACAGTCAATGCCTCTTCCTCAACACAGCACTTAGAGGCCAAGAAAAAAGAAAGGTACTCTACAACACTGTCCACAAAAGCCTATGCGAGTTCCTCAAAGAACTCCACAAGTGTGAGTACCAAAAAGATTACTGCAAGCACAAGGTTACTACCAAGGAAATACCAACGCTTGGATTTCCAAGTGCATTACAAAGCCCTCTAAGCTTGCACAAAGTAGGAAACCTCAGCACCAAGCACATCAGCCACCACCAATTGTGCATGTGCTTGAACAAGGATACTATGATGGTAATCCCATCATATGGTTGCGAAAATCGAACAACGTGAAGAAAGCCTCACCATCGACTTCAACCCCAACAGCTTCAAGCAAAGCTCTACAAGAATGGAGGCCTAAGCAACACTAAGCAAGTTACTCTACCACTCTCGTGCATTCAATACCTACACAAGAGCTTGTGTGTTAGACCAACCCCAATGGTAACCAACCAGCATCTTACTTATTGTCTCGACAACGTTTGAGCCAAAAATTCAAGAATCAATTCCCACGTCCGCAATGGAGACTTATGAGCGCATCAGAGACAAACTCACAATGCTCTTTTCACCTCTCTGGATGTGAAGTGTAAGTGCAGAAGCTACGCGACAGACATAAGAACCTATTCTCTCAAAAAGGAGAGTAGCCACAAGAATCTGTTGCTCGCAAGGTGGTAATAAACACACACACACACACACACACACACACACACACACACATACGCATAAGGGAGTCTTACATATGGCCTATTAAACAATTCTCAAGGATCTTAAATAAACATTTCATTTTTGTTAAGCTTATAGTTTTCTATTCTTTTGGCTATGATAACGTAGCAGCTGCTCCATGAGTACATATCCAAAGCCTCACAATCGACAACTTCCAGGTACATCTCTGGATGGGGGAGCGATGTTGAACGAAAGCCTGGTCAATGGTACAACCCATCGCTTGGAATTTTCCTTCAAATTACAAACCTCTCCAAACGACGCTACCATCTTCACAAATCAATGATCTTCAATCCTTATTGAAGATATCTATATTAGTCTCGTAAGTCGACGTAATTCTTTCAATCCTCACCAATGAGTGGTTACTTCAACAAAAAGCATCAGCTTAATAAGAGTCTATATGACTCACTTCTTGTACTTCATGTATATCTACTTCATAAGAGCACTTAAATATACAAAAAAACATAAAAAGTACATGGGAAGAAGCATGCAGGAACATGTGCTGCTCAACAACATTTGAGAAGAATCGTGCCACACAAAAGAGACATTATCGAAGGCCAATTTCTTCAAATGATGAATGTCGCTTCAAATGAATCAAATTAGGAACTGAGAATCACCATCTTGTTCTGATGATTATGTCTACGTTCTTCTGGATCCTTCCCTCTCTTCTTATCCATTATTAACATCTCTTAGCGTCCCCACTAACACAAATCACATGTAACATTGCTTATGATTGTCAAAAACAAAGTGAGAGAAAAAAAAACATGCTCATACAAATATAAAAATGCAATCATTCGTAAAAAATCCCACCTCTCACATCAACAGAAGGACTGACACTCTGAGGTCCACGGCCACTGCCAACGACACGGTGACCAAGCTCCCAAATGGACTTGGAAGCTCTCAAGCTCCATAAGGCCCACAAGGAGGAAGACCATCTCAAATGTTAGCTAGAGGCTCTCATGCTCCAAAAGGCTCAGCAAGAAGAGGGTAGTTTGGCTCAGCTCTAGAAGGAGAGAAGAGCTCAAGACTCAACAGGACGCCAAGAGAACAGTTTGGTGTGGCATCTGTCAAGTTGTCGGTCACACTCCACATGAGTGTCCAAGGAGGCGACGTGTATAGGAGATGGAGCTCTGCAAGAGACGAGCACATGAACACACATTGAAGCACACACAGAGAGAAGCATGAGAGGAGCTCGATGTTTGCTGGATAGATGTGCATTTATAATGATAAGGAGTGAAGTACAAACTTGTAATAATGTGATAAATAGAATTCCCAATAAACCAATAATCTTTTCATTCACTAACTAGCTTTTTTTATTCCTTCCGGAGGGACAAAGATCATTGAGCGTCCATTCTCCCCACACAAAGGTCTTCAACGCGATCACAAGGACGCCATCATGCTGAGCTCACCACGAGGATGACCCACAAGAGTCTTACACCAGGTTAGTTCCAATATCAAATGTCGGAACCAAGTCTGATGCTCTCAAAATCAAGTACCCAAGGTATTGGCAAGGCGAAAAAGTTGCACCAATAACAATTTGAAACTTTTCTTCACAAAGGAGGCACAAGTTCAGCGGCGTCGTTGCTTTGGTGGAGGCAGCGGCCTTACTGAGATGACACTGGCTGGGTGGCGCACGGTGCTGCATAGGGTGGCGTAAGCATTTGCTGGCGTTGCTGGTTGAAGTAGTGCAGGCAGCGTTTGGTGGCGACAACAGTTGAGGCGGCTGTGAGTGGCAGCTGAGAGGCGGCTCACGACAGCGGCCCAGTCGCACAGGGAGGTGCAAAGCAAGGTGGCGCACTAGTGGCTGAGGCAGGCGGAGTAGCAGACACAAGGCGTTGTAGAAACAGGGCAGTGATGTACAGAGAGGTGCTTCTGGTAGCTGTTTGCGGTGGTTTCAGGGCGGTGCAGGGAGGTGGAGCAAGGGCGGGGGTTGGCGCTGCAAGGGTGGCTGTTGTTGGCGGTGGTGGAGGAGATGGGTGGCACGAGGAAGTAGAGAGAGAAGGTTCTCTTGCTTTTCTCAAGGTTTATCTCCACCAAGGTATTAGCTCCAAAAATTTCTCTATGCTTCACCACGGAGGTACAAGCTTCTTATATACTTGACGGGGGTCCATGCTTTTGCCTTGCCTTGCTTTTGCTTTGCCTCTTGCTTTTGTTTTATTTTCTTGCTTTTGCTTTTGTTTTATTAAATATTACTAATAGTCAAAGTTCTTGATTTGTGCTTGTACAATCTTTAGGGCCTTGCTTTTTGGCCCTGGAGTTGCTTTTTGAAAAAGTGGCTTTTAGCTTTTTGATCCAGTTCGATGTCCTCTTCCAATGGTGCCTTTAGCTTTTGGTCAACATAGTTTGATTTTTTGCTTTTTCTTACTTTTTGACCTATGATGGTGCTTTTTCCTGTGCAAACCTAAGGATCCCTGTTTCCATGTGTCCATCAACCTGACCAAGTGTTTGGGCATGAATTTCATCATGCGAAAAGAGCTTGGAGGACCAAATAGTTACAAAAATAAATGACTTTGCACAGTACACCACACTAGGGGCCAGAAGATGGGTTGACAACCCTCCCCCTCCCCTCCCTCCCCTTATGGTTAGATTACCGAAAAGGAGTCTGTTTCAAATACAACTTTATGGGTGCCCAGGGATTCTCCAATGGCTAGCATCTAATTCTTCTAGTACAAGATGAAAACTGCAGGCATATGCTCACTTATAACAAGGCTACATGTGAACATGGCTTAACCAAGGGTACTTTTTTCCATGTGGTTTTTTCCCTTGGATATCAAGTGTGACAGGACACTATCCATTCAACTTTTGTACTTGGATATTATATGGATGTGACTCACATGCAAGAGTTGACTTGCATTTGTGATCAACCACACACTTTGTGTCTTGCTCTCTCTCTCTCTCTCTCTCTCTCACTCACATGTTCATTTTGTCCTTTTTTTTTCTGGAAATCCAGAAGACATTGACAGTTGTACATTGGTTTGTCTCATAGGTCAAGTTCGGCCTCTAGTAGACATTAATACAGCTTTCTTTCTTTCTTTCTCCATGATGAGTTTCCATGGACAGTTTTGTATCACCCCAGTGAGAGAGCTATATATATGTTTTCTTTCTGTTTTATTTTCCATTCCATGATGAGATATGCCATTGACATTGTTGTATCACTTGGGTCTCATAGGCCCATTGGGTCTTTAGTAGACGCTTAATATATCTTTCTTTCTTTCTTTCTTTCTCTCTCCCTGTGAGCCTTCTATTTTTGCACCTAATCCTAATTTGGAGGAAACCCTATTTTGTGTGTGAGTGTCTGAGTCCAATGGTTGGTATTAGAGCCTTGTTGCCCTCCTTCCACACACGTAGCTCTCGTCCGGCTGCTACTCCTTCCATTGAGTGCCTCACCTTTGGTGCCCTGGCTCCGTCTGTGATTGCATGTTCTGGCGCTCTATCTCTCCCCGTGTGTGTGCGCCGCCCGCTCGGCCAAGCTCCGCCCGCATTCCGCCTTCACGACCGGCAGCACTAGTGCCACGAGGTCCGCTTCCGGCCATCCAAATGGCGGCGCTGTCTCCACAACTGGCACCACACGGCGGAGCTCAGCCACACTTGTGGATTATGTGGCAGGCGATGGAATTATGAGAAAACTCGAACACCCTTCCATCTGTTGGTTGCCGGCCGTCTTCGTCCGTTGGTTGCCGTCCGCCACCGTCGCTGGATCTTACCAAGCAAGGTTTTGTCGGAGAGTCACCGTTCAACCCGGCTCCTCCCCGTTGCTTACTCTATGCCCAATTTGGCGGCTGCTCCTCCCGTCAACCCTCTTCTGTGGAGACTCCCGCTCGCGAGCCGCTAGCTCTCTGCCTATCCATATGTGGTCTGGCCAGCAGCCCGTGACCAATCCGTTTGCAGTCCCGTTTGTGGCCCTCGGCAATACCCTAATTCAATTTCACTTGCAGCACTCCCGAACGTGAAGCTGGCTCCCTCACCTATTTTGTATACTCCTTGCACTCGACAGCTCCCATGTGTACCACTTTGTATTAAATGCGTACTCCAATGACTCCGAATTGCAGGTATAAATCACTAAAATATACAAGTTACAGTTTGCTTAATTTGCAGGTACAGAAATTTGGGTCTTTTCTCATATCGCATCGAATTGTTCATGGAAGTCAAAGTATATTCCACTTGGCATAAACATGATCGATGATGATGAAGAAGAATATCCCTATTACGAGTATTCCAACTTCTAAGGTAATATATTCATTTCATTTGATTGGGGCATTGTGTGTGGTGACGACACATGCCCACTTACCATACAACCAGCAACGCCTCGAAGGGGAGGTGCTCAAAGAGCTCCTGAAGTAGAACTTGCTCCCACACACAAGAGCAGAAGCGATGGGAATCTAGGGATGCACATGCCATCTCCTTGATAGCTCTTTTTGTGAAAAGGTCTATTATTCCACACATTTGGTCCTGCAAGACATCGACGCTTGCATGGGACATTTTGGAAGCAATGTATCAGGTACGCAACAAGGCAAGAGTTGCCTACTTGAAGAGGCAATTGGATATTCTATGGATGAGGGTAACTCCATGTCAGATCACCTCATCAAAGTGAAAGATTTGCAAGAACAATTGCTCAACATTGATGAGGTTATCCCAGACAGATAGCTGGTCACCAACACTCCAAATTTTTAAGCATCCTCCTATTTGGGCTTTCACACCTCTCTCAACCTCTCTATGAGAGGAGATGCTAATCCCGTCACTTTTGAAGAGCTGGTGGGTTTACTTTTGCAGGAAGAGCAAACCTATCTAGAAACCGTGGTGGAGACAAGGCATTTTTATAGCCAAGAGCTTTAAGCATGGGGGACACCAGTCCAGTAAGGCTGGTCATGGACAGCCCTCTTCTGGTGGTGAAAAGTCTGACAAAGGGGATGCAAACAAGCCTAAAAAGAAGGGCAAATGTCACTATTGCCATAAGCCTGGCCACTACATCAATGAATGTAGAAAGCGGATTGCAAAAGAGAAGAAGAAAGATGTAGGCAATGCAATAGCAGACTCTTTTGATGACAAAGCAGAGCAAGCAGCTAAACGTAATTCAGGAAGAGTATACTTTTTTGGTCACATGCACTAGAGACACACCAAGTGCTTCAAGGAATGATATGTCTTGCATTGCATCTGGCAGATAGCATGTATCATGGTATTTTGATAGTGGTGATTGAGCCACATCACTTCATGTAAAGATATATTTTAGCACTTGGTTTATGCTTCTAATGAATGCACTGTATCATGTGCAGATCATACCACTTATCCAGTAAAGGGAATTGGCGATGTCATACTTGTTGCAGCCAATGGTGCAGATATATGTATGACGACAATAGTGTTGTATGTTCTAGGGATAAAGAAAAATCTGCTCTTCGTCTCAGCCATAAACGACCAAGGTTTAAAGGTTGAATTTAAAGATGCAAAGTGTTTGGTGAAAGACCCATCAAAGGGTTATGCGATAGTCACTTTCGGAACACGATACAATGGCTTGTATAAGTTGGATAGCTATGACAAGCGTACTTATGATGCACATAGAGTGGCTGCCCACACTCCTGCTAGCATGATGCAAAGCTTTGGCATGCTGGTTTTGGGCATGTAAATTTTCAGAGTTTGATGCTTTTGCAGAAGCATCATATGGTTGATAATATGCTGCCTCTTGAGTCTCCAACAAGACATGTATGTGAGGGGTGTATTTTGGGAAAGATGCATCGTAAACCATTCCCTAGGGATGGAGCTGTTAGAGCTGAAAATAAATTACAGCTCATACACAGTGATGTATGTGGTCCAATGCGTACACCATCCATAGGGAGGCATCTTTATTTTGTCACATTCATTGATGACTACTCAAGGTTTTATAGGGTTTACCCCTTGAAAGCGAAAGCAGAGGTGTTTACATGCTTTCGACAGTTTGTAGTAATGGCTGAAAATATGTGTGGATGTAAAGTCCAAACACTCCGCTCAGATAGAGGTGGAGCATATCAAATGCATTCAAGGATTATATGCTTCAAAAGGGCATCAAACACCAATGTGCTGTGCCTTATACACCACAGCAGAATGGTGTAGCTGAGAGGAAAAATAGATCTCTCGTGGAGATGGTAAGATGCATGGTGAAGCATAGAAGTTGCCTCACAATTTTGGATGGAAGCTATAATGTGTGCAACTCATGTGTTGAACAGGTGTCCAACGAAAGCTTTGAAGACCGTAACACCATTTGACAACAGAAAGCCAAAAGTGGATTATATGTGTACATTTGGGTGTTTGGCATATGCACATGTGCTAGAACAACTTAGAACAAAGCTAGATGATAAAGGCATTTTTGTGGACTATAGCAATGAGAGCAAAGGATACTGTCTTTATAATCCAGCAACATGCTGGATTTTTGTTAGTAGAGATGTGGTATTCGTTGAAAATTAGGTTTAGCCCAACCACAGCTTGTATAAAAGTCATCATATAGGCATACAAGACATGTTTGATGGGCTATTACCCATTGCAATTAGGGGGGGATTCAGATCAGCCAGCCCCTACACAGGAAAACCCTCATGTAGAACAGCCGGCAATTCAGCCCCCTTCTATGGAAGAAGTTTTAGATCTTGTCAGGGAAGAGTAAACAGCCATAGTCACAGCCAAGTCGGTGCCAAGATGGTTGCTAAAAACTTTGCAAGATAGCAAACTTACAACTCCATTGACATGTAGAACAAGGGCTAGTTCCAGCCATGCATTGAATATGCATCATGGGGAGTCTGCATTCGCCATGGGTGGTCTCTTTGATTCAGAAGAGCCTTCTTCTTATGAAGAAACACAAGAGAATAAGCACTCGATGTAAGCCATGCAGGATGAAATCTCTTCTATCATGAAGAACAATACTTGGGATCTTGTGGACTTGCGGAAAGGCAAGAATGTCATTGGAACAAAGTGGGTGTACACATAGTAGCACGAAACGGCGTTTCCGCCCTTTGGAAACGGTTCGGGCGTTTCTGGAAACGGCAGGCCGGCGGAAACGCCGTTTCCGTGCATTTTTTTTTTCAGGTTTAACGGGGGGGGGGGGGGGGGGGCGCGTGCGTTTTTTCCATTTCGCTCTCCTTTCCTGCGGCGCTGCGCTTCTTCGAACCTTGCGGCTATTCACCACAAAGGGCCAAGGCTCAAGGCCAAGGCCCTAAGGCTCAAGCCTTTGCCCCCAGTGCCCCCCACAAGGCCCCAAGGCCTGTACTCTGCAGGCAGCCTGCTCTCCAATCTCACAGGTGGCTGCCGGGCAGCCCATTCTTCAAGGCTTCAAGGGCCAAGGCTCAAGCCCAACTTCCAAGCCTCCAAGGGCAAGTGTTCTCGAGGGTAAGTGCTTTCAACTTCAAGTCTCACTATGCCTACAGATCCCTATTGGCAGTATGCAACAAAAGGGGATGGATATGTTGGAGGTGGGGGTTCCCGCAAGTGGAAATGTAATTTTTGTGGATATGAAAAAACAGGTTCAGTGACCCGGGTAAAAGACCATTTGGGGCATGTCCCAGGCAGAGATGTCGCTTTATGTCAAAATGTGCCGCCCGATGTATTGGCATCACTTGAGGGTTGGAGAAAGCAACGCCTTGGTTTGGATGTTGGTGAGCAACATATGGCAGCACATGCAACAGGTGAAGCATCCTCGAGCCAAGTGGCCTCTTCAAAGAGGACTAGAGTTGAGAGCCAGACAGATGTATCTTCGAGTGTGGGTGAGGGCCCTAGTGCAAAGAGGACACCTTTACCTAGTGTGGAAGTGCCTGCAAAGGGTTCATTGCAAAGAGCAAGCATTACAGCAGGCTTGCAAAAGCAAGCCATGAAGGAGGCAACAAGGGAGGTCACGCGCTTGTTTATACGGTGTGCTATCTCTTTCAATGTGGCTCGCATCATACAATGGAAGAAGACCATGCGGGCCGTTAGCCGCATTGGCTGTGAGTGGGAGGGTCCCTCGGCTGAGACAATCCGCACACGAGAATTAAAGAAGGAGAAACTCAACGTAGAAGGCCAGCTTGAGTTTTTGAAAGAAACATGGAAGAAATATGGCTGCACTATCTTATGTGATGGATGGTCAGATGTACGCAAGAGGAATGTGTATAATGTGCTTATCTCCTCTTGCAAAGGCACCATGTTTTACAAGGCCATTGATGCATCGACTGCGGGTCTCACCGTTACAGGTCTCTTTATTTGGACACACATCAAGAAGGTGATTGAGGAGATTGGCCCACAAAATGTTGTGCAGGTTATTACGGATAATGGAAGCAATTGTGTCTCCATGGGGAGTATGTTGGAGGATGCATTCCCAACAATTGTGTGGACCCCTTGTGCCTCCCATAGTCTTGATTTATTGATTGAGGATTTGGGGAGAATTTTTTTGGGTCAACGAAATCTTTGCCACCGCGAGGAGCATTGTCAAATTTGTGACACAAAGACCAAAGGTTTTGAGCATGTACAGGGCTAATAGTACCTTGGAGCTTCTCAAGCCATCCACTACGAGGTTTGCATACATGTTCATAGTGCTTGAGCGGCTTCTTCGTGTGCGGCCAAATCTGATTCGCACTATTAGTTGTGATGCATGGATCCAGTCGGGTAAGAGTATGACCCCAAAGTTTGTGGATTTTAGACGCAAGATCCTCAATGAAGCATGGTGGGAAGAGGCAGAGGCATTAGTGAAGACCTTAAATCTCATCTACACGGTCTTGTGCATCACGGACATGGAGGGGAGTACACTAGGCCTCATTTATGAGTACATGGATAGGATCGGGAAGGCACTAGACAACAATGCCTACCTATCTGTAGAGAGGTACGTACTTCTTCGCTCATGACTCAGTCTCTTTGGTTTTGTTTGTTACTTGTAACTTGTAGAATCGCGGAGATCAAGCAGATTTGGCAAAACCGTTGGGTTTGGTTTCATAGACCAATCCATGCTGTGGCTCATGTGTTGCATCCTCTATGGCGTAGCGAGGATCAGCTTGAGTGTGAGGAGCTAAACGATGACTTCCAAACCTATGTGGAGAAATGGTGTGGTGGTAATTTGCAGATGTTGCGATGCTTAGAGGATGATCTCCTTGCTTTCCGCAACAACACTGGCTACTTCACAAGACCTACTGCAAAACTTCGAGAAACGCAGCTTCAGCCGGTCTCATGGTGGGAGAAATATGGACATGGTGTGCCTACGTTGGTGAGTAAGAAGCCCCTCTGCTTAAGCTTTAACGGCGACACCTTATTTGTATAATGTACTAATCCTAAATCTGCTCTTTGAACAGAGATGTCTTGCCATTCGAGTCCTCTCACAAGATTGCAGCTCTGGAACTTGTGAGAGGAATTGGAGCACATGGGCGCTCTACCATACGAAGAGGAGGAACAAGTTGACTACAGCCCAACTTGAGCGTCTTGTTTTCTGCAATTGTAACTTGAAGCTTCTTGAGCGGGCAGCTATGGGTCCTGAGCCAATGCAAGTGAATGTCGACAAGATTGACATTGAGAAGGTGCGGGATATTCCCACAATTCTACAAGAGGACTGAGATCTTTACACTTTGCTTTACGAGGAGGCCACAACACCAGTTCAC
This sequence comes from Cibotium barometz, assembly GCF_041138505.1. Classification (NCBI taxonomy): domain Eukaryota; kingdom Viridiplantae; phylum Streptophyta; class Polypodiopsida; order Cyatheales; family Cibotiaceae; genus Cibotium; species Cibotium barometz. The sequence continues at coordinate 49,638,314 of NC_141083.1, forward strand.
GACACACGTGGTGGTCGTCGTAGGAGAGGGAGGCCGGCTGCAGCTAGTACTAGTGCTGCTAGAGAGGAGGCTACTGGAGAGGACTCATCTTCTTGCAGTGAGGACACACGCGAGAGCCATGAGGACTCTCAGGAGGATTCAGACTCCTCGGGTGCTTCAGATGAGCCTCAGCAGTGATCACTGATTCACTGATGTTCCATGTTTTTTGTTTAGTTTTTCTTATCCTTAGGGATTATGGACAGCCGGCATGTCGGTTATTTTGTAGTTTTTGAACCTCTGACTCCCAAGTTTGATGATCATTGCTGATATGTATGATGTATTATGATCACAATTTGCAGCTTGCTATGTATGCTTCGGCCTTCAGCCTTTAGTTTTTTATGGTTCACATGAATTTGCCGCGACATCATACATGTCCATTATCTACATTTTGTTAAGTGTTATGATTCTAATGTCCACTTGAGTCTTTGATGTGTCTTGTTTGAGGTCTCTATGCATGTTTTTTGCATCTCTTGACATAAGTTTATTTAATAGGATGTCTCTATGCATGTTTTTTACATGTCTAAAATAAATTCAAAAGAAACTCCGTTTCTTGCCGTTTCCGACCTCGCGGAAACTCGGAAACTCCGTTTCCAACCCGGTCCGAACCGACCGTTTCTGCCGGTCCAGGTTACTATGGGTGTACAAAGTCAAAAGGAAGTCTGATGGTACCGTTGACAAGTACAAAGCAATACTTGTGGGGCTAAAGGCTATTCTCAGAAAAAGGGAATAGATTATGAGGAGACTTTTGCTCCTACTTCGAGGATGACTACAATCCGATAAATGATTGCATTGGGTGCACATAAAAGATGGAAAGTGCATCAGTTGGACATCAAAACTACATTCTTGAATGGGGATTTATAGGAGGAAGTATATGTAAATCAGCCCATTGGTTTTGTAGTTCCTGGCGAGGAACATAAAGTATGTAGGTTACACAAAGCATTGTATGGGTTAAAGCAAGCTCCTAGAGCTTGGTATGAAAAAATACATGCTCATCTAACCAGCCAGGGTTATGTGAATAGTCCAATTGAAAGCACATTGTATGTGAAGAAAATTGGTGCTGATATTCTCATAGTCATCTTGTATGTAGATGACATGCGGACTAGCAAAGAACAAATTTCAGATTTCAAGGCTGATTTGAAAGCTGAATTTGATATGTCAGATTTGGGGACGTAACACTACTATCTGGGCATATAGTTTATGCATAGAGATGATGGCATTGTTATGAAGCAAATAAGTACTTAAAAAGTTTGCTAAAAAAATTTCACATGGGAGAATGTAAGGCAATTTCTACTCCAGTAGAAGTGTATGGCTTATTATACACGATATTGTTGAGCCTTTTGAGGCCGGCATTTACAGCCAGGCAGTGGGATGCCTCTTTATTTGTGTAACACGAGGCCTGGCATATCTTTTGGGGTGTCTTTGTTGAGCAAATTTATGCATAGCCCAGGCACAAAGCATTGGCAAGTAGTCAAACACATTTTTCGTTATCTTCAGGGTACCTTGGATCTTGGTTTGCTCTATCCCAAGGGGAGCAACTTGTAGCTTTATCTATACAATTTATGCATACCGTCAACCTTAAACTTTGGCAAACCTACAACAATATTTTGGGCTTGCATAAACTTCAGTCGTCGTACATTCACATGACCAATGCGCTTGTGGAATATGTCAATATCTGCAATGACACCTATTCCATGTGCAAACATGGCTGTCTTTATCTCAGGCATGTTCACATCCAAAGTAAACATCCTGCCATTTCTGTTACCCTTTGCAACCAAGCGACACTTATTTTTGAAGTCTTCCATAAAACATCCTTGAGGATTAAACCTCACTTGCAGATCGTGCTCAACCATCTGTCCAACAATTATGCACCAAATCTGCTGAAATCAATGCCAATGTGTGCCAATGTCGCAATTGCAGGCTTAATTGTGAAAAGCCCCAAATTTCAACAGGCAATTTGTGCAATTTTAGGTCAAAAATTTGTTTTTTTGAAAATTTTCAAATACCTCAAATTTTCTAGTGTGCAGGTACATTTGCAGGAGTGGTGCAGATCTGTACGGAGGGTAGCTAGGCAGGGCGGCGCAGATTTGAGGCGTATGAGATGCAAGCAGCGGCGGCGCAGGGCGCACTGATCTGAGGCGCAAGGCGGCGCAGGCGGCGGCGCGGTGCAGATCTATCACATCTGGCGCAGGTGGCACAGTACAAGGTGACGGGCGGCGCTGGGCAACGAGGGCGGCGCAGATTTGATAGTCGGCGATGGTACAGGGCGGACGCGGATTTGACTGGCGACTGCTCTAAGGCAGGCGGCGGCGCACAGTGCGGCGAAGGCAGATCTGTCGGCGACGGCGTCGCGCAGCACAGATTTGACCGGCGGCGGGCAAGCACAGAGAAACGTGAGAGTGCTGGAAAAGATGTACTCAATAATGACATAAAATAAAAGTACAAGTGGGTACTAAAAGGCCTAGGACTAAGTGCCCAACACACATAAGTGTGTTCACACGGGAAAAAACTTGTGTCCAGTCACAGGGAAAAAGTGCCCGTGAGTAAGTTGGGTTCACACCTAAACTAGCCGGGAGTGGACATGACCAACATGATCCATGTGTTACATGTGTATAGCTCTAGTAGATTGTATCGGATCGCTCGGTTTCATTGAGTATGGCCAATCCGTTGATTACAGGTTCGTTTGATGGCCAAGTTCAGGAGCTGAGAGTGCGCTCCACGACAGATAGACCCGGTGCGAGTATAGTGGACTACTTGCTGGGACCATTATCTCTCATATTGGACATTAGGTCTTTTACAATCTCACAGAAAGGCTGGTATGATGATGAATGCTAGGAAACCTGTGCTTGCCTCATCCGAGAGGAAGCACAGGGGATCTGTACACATCCCAGGCGTGCGTGATCTTTTGCCGCCTCGTGCGGAGGAAGAAGCGAGCCTACCTGGCGAAGTTGGAACATGAGTTGTACCATCTTTTCTTGGGACAGGACAGCAAGGAGACATGGCGAGTTTTCGAGACACCTATTACATCACCGGAGACATGGCATGCTTATGCTACCTCGCTCTACCAAATACCCAGACATACCTTGCTCTACCAAATACCTTGACAGTCTCCCCCGACCACCAAAGAGCCGACTCACCTCCTCCACCTTCTTCTCCATTGGCATGATCCGCGATGCCATTGATAGGTTGCAGAATGGCCGAGCCCAGGATCATGATGGATTAGTGGTAGAGCACCTTTCGCATGCGAGGGATGTGCTCGTGCCACTCTTAGCCCACCTATTCAATTGGTCCCTTTGCGAAGGTTTCCCTGCCAGTTGGTCAGCGAATACTATAGTACCGATCTTGAAAGCGTGTGATCCTACGGTTCCAAGTAACTATAGGACCATCATGGTTGGCCATGTGCTAGCCAAGCTCTATGGATCGGTACTAGAGCATGAGTTGAGCAAATGGGCAGAGACACATCAGCATCGGGCACATGGACATGCGGGGTTCAGTAGGGGATACTCTACCCAGGATCACATCTTCACGCTTCGGGCCATCATCGAGGAGGGAAAAGCTCATGGGAGGAGAGTATATTGTTGCTTTGTGGATTTCCACAAGGCATTTGACACAGTACCACAAGGGAGGCCGATGCAGAGGCTACAGGACATGGGGGTGCTCGTTGAGATGAGATGGGGAGTCTTAGCATTGTATGAGTCAGTCAGAGGCAAGGCCCAGGCTGCGTGAGGGATGTCAGAGGAGATCACCAGCACTATTGGGGTGAAGCATGGTTGCCCGATGAGATCTCCGACTACATTGATAGATTAGGAGCCCTAGAGCTGGCTTCGGAGGAATGTTGATCCCTCTGTTGCTCTATGCCGACGACATTGTGCTTATCTCAAATACACCAGAGGGGTTGCAGAGACACCTAGATGCATTACGGACCTTCTGCCAGGATAGGGACCTTACAGTGAACCTTGGGAAGACCAAGGTAATGGTGTTTAACACCTCTCAACAGTGGGCCAACCGGTTTTCTTAGTTCACCTATGGTGGGGAGACAATACAGAGAGTTAGGAGATATGTCTACTTGGGGGTCACTTTTGCTAGACTGCGCTTTACCATGAGGAGGGTGGTGGAGGACAGATTGACTAGAGGATATGCTACACTCGGAGCCCTGGAGAGCCAGTGTGCACACATCCAGCTTCATGAGCCTGGGACGAAGCTCTAGTTATTTGACACGTTGGTTACACAAGTGCTTTTGTATGACACTCCCATCCGGTGGCTGAGTCTCTGAGTCTCTATCACAGGCGGAGGAGTGGATCTATAACAGAGCTGCGAGCCTTGAGTGGAGGGGAGTTTTATGATGGGTGGGAGCAGATGGAGAGACCACTAGTGATGATGATCTCCTGCGTGATCGGGAGTAAATCATCAGTACCACATGAGATAGTCCGGGCAGAGATGGGATCCCCACCGATTGTAGCCGAGGCCCTCTTCTAGACGGTCACTTTCATACATAGGCTATGGAGCCTCTCCAGGCACAGATACTCTAGACTCGCACTAGAGTCGTCCAGACAGCTCACATCTCACAGGGCGACACGGAGTGTTGGTATGCCCAGACTAGCACATGGTTACAGCTACATGGTATGCATATGGACCGCCTTCCACCTTTACAGTACAGCTTGGATTCCCCCTTCCTGAAGTTTTGCTGGAGTGAGCTCAACAAGATCATCAGGATGGATATCATTCAGCGACACATAGCACGCATATGGATCACACCGGCCGTGCCACTAGGGACGAAGATGGCTTTCCACTGAGAGCATCTTCTCCACTTATCCCCTGATGGTTTTGTTGTCCGCCAGAGATACATGGACATTCACCTCTCTCATGGTGTCAGATGTGCTATTGGCCAGATCCGCACGTCTTCACATCAGGTGAGGATGGAGACCAGTCGATATGGAGCCGTCTCCCTTCCCTGCCGTGAGGATCGGATTTGCCAGCTCTATCAGCTGGAGCCAAGGACTGAGGAGCACTACATATGTCGGTGCCCAGTGTACTACGAGATCCGAGGGCGCTTTCATTGCCTCTTCCGAGATGGATTTGTGCCATTGTCTAGAGTGATGGACTACTCAGACCAGCGTTGCCTTGGCCTTTTTCTCCTCGAGTTGCGCAGACACCGAGACCACATCCTACGTTCCAGACAGGGGGACATGTTCGAGATATAGGCAAGCGCACCCTTATTGACTTCTTCAGAACAGCAGCCCACGTACCGTTGACTGCCGCGAGTCGACTGGGCCCACACAGTCACCTCGAGGACGAGCTGGAGAGCTATGTAGAGCACGGCGTCCACGACTCGCTGGGCTGTGGCCCCAGCTGAGACATTATCAGAGGATACAAGCGATATTGGCACGACCTCGGCGCTTCAGCTTGTCTATGCTGGATCGACCTATGTGAGACACTATGGGATGAGTCTATCTCAGTTGCTTTCCATAGCCTACCATTTTTCCAGTTCCACACTTTTATCAGATATGCCTTTTTCTAGCATTTGTATCAGGCCACTAGCTCCTCTTTGGCCACATGTTATAGCTAGTTGTTTTTCAGTTTATGCTTTTCATTTTCTACTCGCGACATTTAATTTCCTTTAGTTTTGGATGTATTGGTACTTTAGTCTCATAGGCCACTTTGGCTTCTCTCTCTCTCTCTCTCTCTTTTTGTAACCTTTTTGGTCTCATAGGTCATTTTGGCCTTCTAAAGACGTTAATATATCATTTCATTTCATTTCATTTCATTTCTCTCTCCTTTTTTCATCACAGCCATGGAGACCATCCCTCACACCTTATAAATTTACCATGATTATCTTGCTTTTTTGCTACAGGCTTTATAATCACTCTATTGGGATGGCACTATGTTGAAACTATGATTCCTTTTTTTGCCTCCATATGAGGTTTTTGACATAATCCCCCTTTCACACTATTATAGGGGGTGAAGTACTCCAGTGTACTTGCTTTCAAGTTTCCATAACGTAGTTATTTGCAGCAGTATACATACCATTTGGTGTTTAGGATCAAGGTATTACCCAGTAAGACTTCTTCCAGTAGTGTGTTACAGGTTGACTTGAAGCTTTTAGCAAGTTTTTGCAGCTAGCAACATTTAAAATAGGTCCTGTCATGCTGTTTGAGGTCTTGAGACTTTACACGTGCTTTGAATACACTCTAGATTATTCATGCTGTTTATTCCATTATGCTATTTTCTTTCTTAGTGTGTTTATTCTTTTTTTCCCCCTTTAAAATTGAAGTTTTAGCAAGTGGGTCGATATTTTATTGGATTATGTGCAGCTCATGCTCAGAGAAATCTAGGAAGTTCTGCTGCACAGTTGAACATAGGCACTCCTATGCCAAAAGATGTTCTTGCTTCAGTCCATGAAAGTGATGACAATCATGGTCAGGTGAGTGAGAGTCACATTGAATCTGGAACCGAGACCAGACTTGGTGAAGGTCAAGATGGACTCTCAGGTCACACATCAGAAGAAACAAGCATCTCTGTTTCCGCCTTGCTGTCATCTGATGCTTCTCCACAGGCTTCTGTTTCGGCGTCATATGCTTTTCCAGCCACTGCTGTTAAGGAAGGTCAAGATGGACTCTCAGGTCATACACCAGAAATAGCTAGCATTTCATGTGTTTCAACCTTGTTGTCATCTGATACTTCTCCACCGGCTTCTGTTACATTGGTTGCTTTTCCACCTGCTTCTGTCGAGGAGAACGGTGCCAGTACCAACAAGTTAGATGAGCCAAGTATAGTCCACCCTGCCATGGATCTAGAGAAAATTGGTGCGGGTGACGAAACTTTGGATGCAGCCACAGGGATGGGACCCAAAGAAAGTGTCATGCCCAAGGAAGAGACAGGTGCACCTTTGGTTAAATGAGAAAATGCATTTTAGTTGTTTCAAAAAGGTCTTAAGATAATACTTCTTTTCACTTTTCAGATGTAGCAGCAGGAGTCTTCAAGCTGGACACTTCTTCTGAATTGGAAAATCGCGAGGCTTTGCATGATGGGACGGTGGATGATCCTAACAGAAAGGCAAATGCGGATACTTTGGAAGGAGGATTAGGAAGGGGAGATAGAGGGTTGGCACTCCATGAGGTTTCAAGTGGTAGCCCTCCTCCTCATACAGGCTTGAGTGACGATACTTCTGCAGAGAACGAGTCAATGGAAAAGATTCTTGTGCTATGTAGTGTCTCATCGGCTTCAGAGGATGCTGGTTTGACAAAATTTAGAGAGGAAGAGAAAAGGCTTTTTGGTGCGCAGGTTTGTGAGAATCCAACTGAACTTATATCAAAAGATGCTTTGCTGTCTGAAGTAGTTGCCAGTAGTAAGAATGATGCATTTGATAGAGTAGACAGGCCAGATGAAACACCCATTGAGACCCTTATACAAGGGAAGCCAAGCCATCCAATAGATTGCCAAGGGAGTCTGGAAGAGGACTCTCCTCAAGCAGCCACTTCTGTTGGGACGGAAAGGAAATTTGATTTGGTGGATGAAGTGGATACCTCAAGTTGTAGCCCTCATACATTCTTGAGTGATGATATTTCTGCAGAGAACAAGTCAATGAAAAAGATTTTTCTGCCGAGTACTGTCTCATCAGCTTCAGAGGATGCTGGCTTGACAAAGTATGGGGAGGAAGAGGAAACGCTTGTTAGTGGTGAGTGTTCAACTGAACTTATATCTGAAGATGCTTTGCTGTCTGAAGGAGTTGTAAATAGCAAGGATGATGCATTTAATAGAGAAGACAAGCCAGATGAAAAACCTATGGAGACGATTCAAGGGAAGCCAAGCCACCCAATAGATTGCCAAGGGACTTTGGAAGACGACTCTCCTCAAGCAGTCAGTTCTGCCGGGTTGGAAGGATTATCTGATTCGGTGGATGAAGTGGACACCTCAAAAGAGGCAATTGCTCCTGCTGATGTAAGTGGAGAATCAATTGAGCAAAGCCTTCACAAGCCTTGCAATGTCATGATGGAGAACGTTCCCTCAAAATCTGAGGATGTACTTCAAGGAGCAGTTCGAACATCAAAAGTACTAAGTCGAGAGACTACATGCATGGAAGATACCCAGCAAGGTAGCACTCTACAAGATACTGGTTTGTTTGAGATGGAAAAAGAGAATGATGCTGGAGGGATAGCATCCATTAAAGATGCTCAGCAAGATAACACTGCAGAAGCTACTGGTTCTTTTGAAGTATTAAAAGGATCAGACTCCAAAGAGGATATACAAGTGAAAAACTCGTGTGAAACCAGAGATGGAGAATCTCTAGAGATAAGCTTTGTTGATAAGAATGGAATCAGAGGATCAGATACTGGATTTGTACAGCAGAACGAGTTGAGGGCTTCAGCTCATAGGCAGTCTGATTCACTCGAGATAGAGATATTTGAAGATGCTGCAGACAGTCTAGAAACGTGCTCTGTGGGTGAGAATGAGATCTCTGATGAGCTGCATCAAACTTCGGATGGAAGGCAGGAAGGTACACTTCCATCCAAAAGCTTTTGTGTAGTGTTGATATTGCATGTCTGTTATGTATGTTCTAGCTTTGCAATGGGCTTCCAGTATGCTTTTAGTAGCTGCATCTCATCGGAAGGTGCCCTGTCGTTTCATCTCATGAAGGTGATCCTGGTGTTGATCGCAGAACCAAACTTCTTGGGAGCTACACCTTTGGATAAGAGGATGCCAGACGTTAGTATGGATCCGGAAGAGAAACTGAATGTTTTGGATCTCTCTAGTGCTCAAGTAGTAGTGTCTGAAGAGAAAACTACTCATTTGCCAGGGGAGACATATGCAGGAACAAGTGAAACACAGGATTTGAAAGCACCCTCTCCAGAGGCTTGGCAAGAGCTGGGAACTTCCGATGTAGGGAGTGAAAGTAATGAAGTTCAAACAGAAGAACTAATCCAAGCCAAAAATGGGAAGAGCAGTAGTTCTGAGGTTAAGGAAGACGGCAAATCCAGGAAATCACATAAACCTTTGCGAAGTCTCCTGGCTGAGGATGTGCCTGAGAAAACAAATCAGGTCATCCATGCTGGTCCTGGAGATGTGAAGAAATTGGAAGGCTCATGGGGATCTCGTAATGGCACAAAGCCCAAGGCAAGATCCATCTGGAGTCATTGCATTTGCTGTCCTGCTGTACATTAGAATCTACTTTTGTGGTTTGATTACTCCATGTACTCTAGTGGCAGGCATTTTTTAATTGCTTCTAAAGTGATGTAATTCTCTAGCATTTCATTTTTGTGCCGTGTCGTATCTATGTGAAATGTGCAGGATCTTAGGGATTGCAAGCTTTAATGAGTCTTGTATGGTCTCAAACGTCTAGGTGTGGCCTTTTGTGCTTAAGCTTCGTTTGTTGTCGGGGAGAGAGGACAACAGAGGATTCACCAAAGGAGGCGAAGCATGGCATTGAATTGTGTAGATGTCAGTAGATGTTTATTTTTGTTTAGCATGTTATAAGCAAACCTTGGGCATAACATGAATTTATTCTGGAGTGTCAGTGAAAGTCTGATTTCTTATGAAGACCTTTGGAAATGGAAGTCTTACCTACTTCCTTCCTACTTCCCAAACTGGCATACATCACACATACATGATTTCTTCCATCATACTTGAACCTTGGAAAACAAACAACAACAATCCCTTTGGTTTGTATAGACTTTAGCTTTTGAATATTCATGTATTGAATTCTCTTATGCCACAAATCAATGTTCAACACAATACCATGAATATGTGATAACATGGCTAGTTTTAACTCCGAAATACCTGCATCCAAAATGAATAGTATTCCTTCCTATTATCCCTTTACAATGAGCTTACATCCATTCTTGAATTCCTCAACATAACCATACTTATTGAACCTTACATGCAATCCCTACTCAACCATTTGACTCATAGATGCAAGATTCTTTATGATTGATGGCACATAAAATACATCCAACATTTTCTTCACTCTTCCATCATGCATCTTCAATGGCACACTACCAACATGAGTAAAGAGATGATGTGTATTATTTCTAATAAAACATATGCCTGTGTTTATGTGGACAACTTCCTATCAAACCATTCACCATGATATGTCATATCGTTTTATGTACCACAATCCATGTACCAAGTATCATCTCCTGCACTACATGAAGCCATAGTTCACATCACATGCTTCATTTGCAAACAAATAATCTTCATTTCCATGACCTACATCGGTAGAGTTAATAACCAACATTAGCACTATAAATAGGAGTCTAGGCTTTGGCCATATTTATTCATTGATCATTATTGAGTCATTGAGAGCTTGAGAGGAATACTACCATTGAGTATCTCTATTCAACATTGTTAGTAATACATGGTAGATTAGGTCATCTCTTTGTATTGTGTATTGCACATGAAGCAGCAACAGTGTGAACATGGGTTTAAATCTTTGATTAAGTGCATATCGCAATCAATCAATCAATCAATCCATAAATGCACTTTTGCAAGCACCCTTGTTACATTGCTATCGGAACGTCAATCTTTTTACGACAAAAAGGTTGTAATTTTTTTCTCATAAGGGCATGGAGATCCATCACGAAGAATCCCATCATCATCTACGTTTTCACTCACGGTTGCATTTTTTTCATCAAGGTTGTATTTTGCAAGTTTTGTACCATATATCTCGTGTGCAAGGGGAGATCAACCAAAGGACAAGGAGGACCAAACACACCAAGTAATGGGTGGATAGAGCAAGCAAGCTAGGCAGCTTGTTGGTGCTTCAAATGCTGCCAAACAAGAGTGGAAGATGGCATAGCCGCGCGCGCGCGCGGGGGGGGGGGGGGGGGGGGGGGAGGTTCTAGTGGTCGGCACTCAAAGACCAAATCGGGGAGAGCATAAAGGCAAAGTTACGAAAAAAAAACCCAGGCCTATGCAAGCTGCAAACAACACACAATCAACAACCATATACAACACAACAAAACATAACATAAGGGGCCTACAAGGCAACATTTTACAAACCTCGGTATATGTAACTTGCTTCAATGCCAAAGCCAATTGGCTACACCCACCCTTCATCCATCGCACAAAGATGAAACCTTTACTCAAGCCTTGACCATAAAGCTTGGTTTGTTTTTTTCAAGTGCATTTGTTGCACAAACACAACATGGAATTTCAGCAAATGTCAGAGAGCTCTCTTTGGTTTCTTGGGAGAAAGGATGGTCCATCAACCTCAATCTATACAAGAACCTGACAACATATAAGATAGAGAGAAATGAGGAGTTTAGCCAACAATTGGAGAGCCAGTTGGCAACTTGCCGACAAGAGACCATCCATAGATGAAGCTCAAGAGGTGAGAGTGTCCGAGGATGCCGGAAAGCTTTCAAGAGAGGAAGTGGTATCGATGGCAACGTCCCCAAGTATTGGACGGTGAGCCCAAGGAGCAGACACTTCCAAGCTTGAGGTAATCCAAACAAATGGAGAACAACCCATCCCAAAGTCCTTTTCCGTTTCGGAGTAGAAAGAGGAGTCAATAATAACTGAACTTCAAATCTTTGTCAAAATCCATTGACGATGAGATGAGCAATTCCCCAATGATGTCTACCATGGTAGCTAAGCATCCAAAGGCATATAAGTGAGTTCCAATGCCCGCAATTCTGGAAGAGGTAGTGGCAGAGACATCTTTGGAGACAACAGGTCCAATAGCCATGCTATTGGAGTTCGGACCAATGTCTGGATTAGAGCACGAGTTCACCAAAAGATCTGTACCAAGGTGAGGTTGTGGAGAATCAGTTGCAACCGTGTTCCAAGTTAGGCACAAGGGGATGTCAAGTGCAGTCTCCGAGTTCGGACTCATATGTGGATTAGAGGGCGAGTTCACCAAAAGGTCTATATACCAAGGTGGGCTGGTGGAGAATCAGTTGCAACCGTGTTCCAAGTTAGGCAGAAGGGGATGTCAAGTGCACTCTCCCGAGTGTGACGCGGACATGTTTCTACCCATTGGTCGACTCAGAGGTCGAGTACATGGCCGGATTTGTGTTTTTGTAAGGCTATTGTGCCAGATCTTTGTAATATCATCCCAACGCCCAATGACCAGCCCACTCTGGATACAGCTGTTGGGTTATTGTGTGCACACACCTAGTTGGACATTATTAGGGTTGGTAGAGTTAGTAACCAACTCACCGACATTGGACAATATAAATAGGAGTCTAGGATTTTGCCATATTTATCCATCGATCATCATTGAGCCATTGAGAGCTCAAGAACAGTGCTACCATTGAGCATCTCTATTCAGCATTTATACATTTCATGTTAGTAATACATGATTATCTCGACTGTGTAATGAGCATGAAGAAGCAGAAGTTTGAACATGGGTTTAAGCCTTTGATTAGACACTTGTCGCAATCAATCAATCCATAAAGACACTTCTGCAAGCACCCATGTTACATTGGCATTCAACGAAAATTTGAAGAGCTCAAATGAGCAAGGATGATCAAATGAGCAAGAGGCCTTTGGAAATCATTCATAGTGATATTTGGGGTCCAACACACACCCCATCTATAAATTATTGCATGTATTATGTCACATTTATTGATAACTATAGTAGAATGGCATGGATGTACTTCTAGAGAAGGAAAAAGGTGAAGCATTTGGAAAGTCCAAAGAGTTCATGTGTTGAGAAGAAATATGGACAATGAATCAGATGTTTGAGGATAGAGGTGATTTCATCCCATTTGCATTTGATGATTTCTTGAGAGATCATGGGATACAAGGGCAACCTACATGTAGGTACACACCTCAACAAAATGGAGTTGCTAAGAGAAAAAACAGATTAATTAGTGACAGTATGAGACATGCTTAATGAGAAGAGTATGCCAAATTATTATTGGGCAAAAACATGTGCAACAGTAGTGTTCTTATTGTGAACAAGACACTTACAATAGCTATTCATGAGAGTACATGAAAGATAAGGGTAATTAGCTATAGACCTAACATTAGGCACTTGAAAGTTTTTGGTTGTGTGGCTTATGTACATATGCCTACTAAGAAAAGGCATTTGAATCCAAAGGCAGAAAAGTGTGTATTCATTGGGTGTGCACAAGATAGGAAAGTATACAAGTGTAAGGTTCCCCCCCTTCCAAAAATAGGGGAAACACTTAAGATAGTCCACTAAGTCTTATCTTGGAGAAAATTTCCTACTCATCGACACCTTGACCATGCAGAGATTCAAGGATACGATTTATAAGTAAGACCTAGTTCTATCCCGCAGGGGGAGCGTGGTCTTCTAAACATCAAATCATCCATAGGGTAATTGATCATAAATTGGGCAACTACTAGACTTGATTTTCAGAGGCAACGCTTTTTTCCTCATCCATGCAAGGCATAGTCTGCTGGCCTAGTCTTCTAGAATAGAGTTGCCCAAGAACCTATTTATCTAGCACAGGGCTTTCACTTATTCTATTGGAAAGCTACCCGACTAATCGGGTCCACCCATCCGTAGGATGGTGCCGTCGGGACATTCCATCCTTCCACTTTCCACCCTAATCACGCGTTAATTTGTTTTCTAATTAATCCTACCACATTGTTTGACATAAATAAACATATTTCTTAATTAAGGTCCTTTTCATAAGGTTTGTTAAAACAACCTTTTTCCACATTACAATAATGCAAAAGACAAGATTTATAAAAAAGTTTATACATGAGAATCAATTTCATACAAGCTAAATCGGCTCTCTTATTCTTTTCCTTTATGGTGTCGATGATCTAGAATTCGGTCTTCCAGCCTCTACATGCTGGGCAAAACCCTACGGGACCATACACCTCATCGTCCGTCCCACTGGCAAGGACTCAAGGCGGCCTGTCGTCCTCTCAGGCTTCATCGCTCGATCCTCCCGTCTGGGATGTCTGCATACTAGGGTGGGCTTATTCACCGCACTAGCTTGGGCCCTCACAACTAGGCAGCATTATAATCTCTGGCCTCAATCGGCGAACCTTATTCTCCCAATGGTATGAGGGATACCTTGGGCCATTCTTGGGCTTTGCTCTAATGACGCTGCCCGGCTACACAAGCACGGAACATAGTTAGCGTCGAAGCCAGGAAAAACTTGCACGCTTTAACGATAACAATTTCAATGCAATTTATTGAACACAACATCACACAATTCGTAACTTCATACAAATTTATGTCATTATTTTAAAAGAAAAAGATACACATTTATTAACACTAATATATATATATATATATATATAAAACTCTTCTTTAAAAGATAACCATGCTAATCTGGCCACCATTTCCTTGAGAAGCTTGTAAAGGGAGGGTTGGAGCCGCATCGAGAGCATCTTCCCTAATCTCGTTGTTGCGCGCTCCTCCCAAGGTAATATTCTGACGTTTTTGAGAAGGGGCCATCTTGGATGTCATCTTGTAGGGCAATTCAGTCGGATCTCAATTCTGAGATCGTTTGCTGACTGTATGAGCAAAAGACCACAGCGCACGAACCCTCTCTTAAGGCTAAAACCTCTTAATATAGTCCACGCAAATGGGGGAGGGGGGGGATTGTGAGATGTCCTTAACACAAAAACGTTTCGCAAAAGGGGAGAAGGGATGAGGGCTGCTGTAAGTCTCTATCCGCCCATTACTTGGTGTGTTTGGTTCTCCTCCTTGCCCTTTGGTTGATCGCCCCTTGCACACATGAGATATTTGGTACAAAATTTGCATTTACAACCTTGATGAAAAAAATGCAACCGTGAGTGAAAACGTAGATGATGATGGGGTTCTTCATGATGGATCTCCATGCGCTTATGAGAAAAAAATTACAACATTTTTGTCGTAAAAAACTTGACGTTTGATAGCAATGTAACATGGGTGCTTGCAAAAGCGCATTTATGGATTGATTGATTGATTGCAATATGCACCTAATCAAAGATTTAAGCCCATGTTCACACTGCTGCTTCTTAATGTTCAATACACAATACATAGAGATGACCTAATCGACCATGTATTACTAACAATGTTGAATAGAGATACTCAATGGTAGTATTGCTCTCGAGCTCTCAATGACTCAATAATGATCAATGAATAAATATGGCCAAAGCCTAGACTCCTATTTATAGTGCTAATGTTGGTTATCAACTCTGCCAACGCTAATGATAATGTCCAACTAGGTGTGTTCACATAATAATCCAATAATTGTGTCCACATTGGGTTGCTCATTGGGTGTTGAGATTTTACAAGGACATGGCAAAGTAGCCCTTCGAAACACATAATTCCGGCCGTGTACTTAACATCTGAGTTGGCCAATGGGTGGAAGCATGTCCATGTCACACTCGAGAGAGTGCACATGATGGTTAAATGCAAATTTTGCTCCAAGGTCTGGGGGATGTTGGACATGACTAACATATGTGAAGATGGATATGATCTTGCTATTGTTGCCTTGTATTCTATGGGAACATCAACATATTTCCTCCTCGCCCACAAACTATATATCCTTGGCCATTGTGTCGAATGTCTACTTGAATTCCACGAAACAACATTATAAGTGGTTCCTTTTTAAGTTGGCTGTCCTTCATGAGGTGTCATCTTCCCAGCACTTTTAGTCTACTTGCTTAAGCTTTCTTCCACTCTGGTGGTGTGGAGTTTGGACTTGTTAGGGAAATACGGAAGCTAATCTACTCCTCCTCAACACAAAAAATCCGAAGGGGTCTACATGTTGGGAGTTGCAAGAAAATCAAGCATGAGAAACTTATATTAATATTGAAGCAAGGCATGTGCAATATATAGACCCTTTAACAATAACAAGAGAAGTCAATATTATTTGCTCTAAACCAAAAAATAGAATTTATTTGGATATCTACCATTTATCTCTAAGGTTTGCACTATACTTTAGCAATATCTAACAAACCCACCCGCCGAGCCAAGAGGTTTTATGACTTAAGAATTACAAATTGTCTATTCGTTGCATTGCCACCTGGTTAGCTAGGGGCATACAAAACGACTTAAGCCTACATATATCTAGGCCACCACCATTAAGTATAACAAATAATGTTAAGAAGTTACAGTTGCTTTGGATGCTTTAGAATGCTAACCACAAAGAAATTTATGAGGAGGAGTTGATGTCATCCTCAAATTATTTGGAGCAGAAACATGATGCCATAAACATAATTCTCCCTTCTTGAATATAGGGCGAGAAGTAAGAAGAGTGATTCCACGACTAGCCTTCAGAGGTCACCGACTGGAGAATCATGACTACAATGATGATTAAGGGGTTAATTAAGACTTTTATTAACCTTATAACAAGGTTTATCATATCAAAACCTAAAAAACAAAAAACAAAAAAACCACGTTCTAGACCCGCCTGGACCTTGCCGATGGGCGCCTTGTTGTTGCATGCACGACACGAATGCATGGTTCTTTCTTTGTTTTGTGCTAGACCTTGATAAGGTTAACTCAAATAGGCTCAAATTCATCGGATCCTGCTTTAACCCAGCTTACTTAGGAAAATATGCAAGCTAATGTGCTCCTACTCTACACACAAAACCACACGGGTCTCTATCTTGAGAATTGCAAGATTATTATTGATTGCTCTACTGCACTGCTGGTGAGGTCTCGTGATCGAGTCTTACTTCCAGCTCTCATCGCTCTCATCCGTAAGGACACTGCTTGGTACAAATAAAAATCTCGCATTACAAAAAAAGAGATTATTATTGATCCTTTTACAAGAGAAGCCAAATACATATATATATATATTTCGCTTCAAATACAAACTGAAATTACACATCGGACTTGGACTCAAACATCCTATCTAGAAACGGGTGCTAGCTTTACCAAGGAAAAAGGTTATGGATATAAGAAAGAAGAAACCACAACCGCAGTCCTGGAGATGATTCTTCCTAAAGTAAGTTCTAAAGAATGCCCTAACCAGATCGATTTATCCATTTCACATAATTAGGTCGGTTACATGTTTTTCATAGCACCTTTCATGTCGGATTCTTATTTGCAACTAAGTAAAGTGCCATGTGACAAGATTGCGGGTGAGAAGAAAAGTGCAAAGCTGGATTCACATATTATGGGCTGGGAGCTACTGCCTTCTTGCATGATCCTTCTGATCAGGAATTCTTATGAAATTAAAGCTACCTAGCACACAGCCATCAAAGATACCTAGTACACAACCCTCTCTGGAACTGAAAGATAGTGCATAGGAGGCCATGACCAACGAAAAAATTGAGTTGAAATGCTTACACTTACGAGAAATCTATCCTAGACCCCCAAGATGGGGGGAATTGCTTCGATACACGACCACATATCAAACTAACCACAACTGAATTATCCATAATTTGAGGCTAAATCTCTCTAAATCCTTAAGTGGCATCTTTTCGTTACCGATATCGATAGGTAAAATCTCAGGTAAAATTTGGCCTGCCGTATATAATTTCGAGTCAACATCTATGTAGAAGGGTATTCCTCCATATGAAAGAAAACGAGCCTCGATCACTAAGTCCATGGTCAAGGACATTGAGACATGATGTAAGCACTAAGTGTAGTGAAATGGACAAAGGTAAGAAGGTTGAAGGCATTAGCATTGGAAATGCAGGTTATGAATCATCTAGTTTGGAGAGTCTTGATGACGAGTAGGGAATGCTTGTGATTATGAATCTAGGTGTAAAGCATGATAGGTATGTATCGTCACATGCTAGAGCTTATGAAGCTTATAGTGATCCACAACCATTAAGGAGGTCAGAAAGGGTGGGATATCTACTATAAAGATTGACATATAGAGGATATGATGCATTATGCATATATGACATCTATGGTGAAGCATGTGGAACTTACTTGTTTTGATGAGGCTATTGGCAAAGAAGCTTGAGACAAAGCTATGGATGAAGAGATGGATGCATTGGTACATAATAACACATGCGATTTGGTTGAGTTACCAAATGGCAAGAATGTGATTGGCTATAAATGGGCTTATAAGGTCAAATGTTAGTTGGATGGATTTGTGGAAAAAGATATAAGGCAAGGCTGGTCCGCCAAAGGTTATGCACAAACTCATGGACTTAATTATGACGAGACGTTTTAGTGCAGGGCTAAGATGGCCTAACCTAAGATTAGTGACTTCATTGGCTGTATCTAAAGGTTGAAATTGAACCAAATGGATATCAAGAATGCTTTCTTAAATGGAGAGTTGTTGCAAGAAGAGGTTTATGGAACAACCACCACAGGATTATGTACACCTAGATTTTTCCACACATCTATGTAGATTGAAGAAGGCATTATATGGGCTAAAGCAAGAACCATGTGCATGGAGTGATAGGATTAGTAGGTATCTCATTAGCATTGGATTTCATGTGAGAAGTTTAGATTTTTCACTATATGTGAAGAAGACACAAAATGGTTTGGTGATGATCGTGATTTATGTGGATGACTTGATAGTCATAGGTGATTGTAGGAATGACATTGTCGATGTGAAGGCATCATTGAGTAGCTAATTTGACATGAAAGATTTGGGAGAGATGAAATTCTTTCTTGGCATATTGAGGTTATCAAGGCATCACATGGTATATGGTTAGCGCAAGGCAATACTGCTTGGATATGTTGGCAAAGTATGGGGCCAAATACATAGAGGTCCACTATCATTTCATTAGGAGAAGGTATTGGATAACTTCAGGTTGACTTGACATATATGAAGACAGAAGAATAAATTGTAGGTATCTATACCAAATTACTTGGTAAAGAGAAGTATGAGTACTTTAGAGATAGACTTGGAGTACATGAGGAAGAGTGTTGAGAATGCATGCTCATCGATAGCATTAGATATGTAGATAGTATGTTAAGATTTATGGTACCTCCTACAAGAAGCTAATTAGTCTAATGACACACTAAGCACACACTAATGACACATGATTAGCTTAAACCTATGATGGAAAATTCCAAAGTGCACTCATAATGATGAGTGTATGCATTAGACTCAAACACAATTAGGTTACAAGGTTAAGACTTGTACTCATAAAGAGGCTTGAGATGTGTGCAAGTGCTTCATACTTCCATTGCTTGAAAATGGCCCCTTTTATATGGGTAAGCTTTTCTTGGTCCATGCATGTGGGTTAATCCAATTTTGCCATCGGTCTTCATTCTCCTCTACTCACTCCTTGCCTCTACATGTGCTCTCTATGGAACCACACTTCTCAACACCTCCCCTTGGTGTGCCATATCTTTGGGCTACTCAAGGTGGTCAGATGTGAGTTACAACAATGCTTACCTCCCCTGGCTGCTCAATTGGCTTCTCTCAGGTGGTCGGGTATGAGTTACAATGATCATTACCACCCATGGGTGCTTAACTAGCTACTCTCAGGTGGTTGGGTAGTATGATATATACACAACAAACAAGATGAAATGAAAAGATGGGTGTCTACTCATATGGTGACCCCTCTTTTACAACAATGGCTAGGGTAGTGATGGTGTTTGTCTCCTTGCTCTTTAGAAGAGCTGATCTCTAGGGGTCTCTTTGTACGTGGTGGTCGAACTAGTTCCCATAAAGTTGCCTTCGCTTTTCTTCAATCTGCAATCTTCTTCTTTGTGCCCAAACTTTTTGCAGTAGTTACACTTAAATGGCTTGTCTTTTTTGAAACTGCATTCATTTTGAAAGTGCCCTTTTCTACCACAATTGTGACACTTAAAATTGCTTTTATTAAACAATGTATGCTCAACAGTGCTGGGATTGCTTCTTTTTAATTCTCTCTTCTTCTCCAAAAGAGAGGAGACACATCCATGAAATGTTCTCTGGTAGATTCTTCAAGGTTGTGACAAGTGCATTGTATTCCTTTGGAATGCTTTTTAAGATTATTGCAACTACATCTTTATCTCCAATCCTAGCATCTAGGCTATCTAACTGGGTCATGATGCTTTCCATTTTACTGACAAATTGAGCCAAAGATTCATTAAAGTTCATTTCTAGACCATAGAACTCAATCTTTAAGTGAAGTTTTTGGGTCTTTGTCTTAATAGCTCCAAACACGAGATTCAATGTATCCATGTATCTTTTGCGTGTTTCATAGAGTCAATGTGATAAATAGGTCTTTCGTGCAGGTGTGTAAACCAATGAGTGACAATGCTTGCTTATCGTTTTCAACCCACCCGTCACTTGGTTCATCTGGCACATTTTCCTTAGTGACTTTCCACAATTTCTTATGCATTAGAAGGTACTTCATCTCTGTATCTCATGTGTGGAACCCTTCCCCCATTGAACTTCTCTACATGCGAGGTAATGCTTGTTGATGTTGTCATAATGAGAAGGTCTTACCAATGAGCTTATGATGCTTCAATTGGAAGTGTCTATTCTTGTACAACTTGGAAAATGTGGATGCTTTAAATAGGATGAAATGCAAGTAGTGCGTGTGCTTCCAAATTTTAATTTTTTACTTTTAGAGCTTCCTGAGGATAGCCCCAATGAAAAATTAGTGATTTTGATATGAAAACACACTAAATGCAATCCTAATTACTCAATTGTATCCTCAATTTCACCTAATTTTCTCTAATTGCATGTTAATTACTTTGATTAGTCTTAATAAGTGGTCAAGAAGATGGAGGCTCAAATTGAGCTTGTGATAGAAAACATTGAAGGGGGATTTTGTATGAGGATGTTGTGCTTGAAGGTAGAAAAGGCCTATGTAGAAAAACACAGCTCAAACTCCAAGAAAGAAGCTCATCAACCCTAAAAATGTCGACTAGTTTTCTTCTTGCTGTGACCAACTCAGTGGATGATATGCTACCAAATTCAAGCTGTAGACTCCTTTTGGTATTGCTAAAATAACAAGATCCTAAAGGGGCTTGCCCAAATTCAAAGTACAATATGTGAATGGAGCAAAAACGTATGCAGCACAGTTTCGTGAAAAACAGCTTGCTGTGGCAGCGAAATCTCTCAATTCCCTTGAGGTGAGGGTTAGCAACGGTGCAATAATGAAGCACCTAAATTGTCTTGGGTAATGGTGAAGAGGGTAGTGAGAAATCCACTCTCTCCAAAGTCTAGCCACAAGAGATGAGAAGGAGATAAGGAAGGATTAATGAGGCTAATGAGATATTAGTGCTAATTTAAGTGGAGATTAATGCAATGGAGGGTTAGAGAAGCTCGGAACAAGTTGGCTATGATACCATGTTAAGATTTATGGTACCTCCTACAAGAAGCTAATTAGTCTAATGACACACTAAGTACACACTAATGACACATGATTAACTTAAACCTACGGTGGATGGTGCCTAAGGTCACTCATAATGATGAGTGTGTGCATTAGAATCAAGCTAAATTAGGCTACAAGAAGCTAATTAGTCTAAGTACACACTAATGACACATGATTAACTTAAACCTACGGTGGATGGTGCCTAAGGTCACTCATAATGATGAGTGTGTGCATTAGAATCAAGCTAAATTAGGCTACAAGGTTAACACTAGTTCTGTAATTGGACACTAAAGTGTCCTGAGGACACTAAAGTGTCCTGAAAGTTAGCATTTTTCTTGAATTTTTGTGGGCAATCTATTAAGAGTTTTGAAATGCTTAACATCCACAGATGTTCCTCAAGACCCAAAAAAAATTGAGATTTTTTAAATTACACTTTTCTTAGCTTTTGCAAGGCAATATTTTAATTTTCTTAGACACATGCTGATAAAACGCATGATTTTTGCTGTTTTCAAAATAGTAGTAATTTGTACATAACTTTTAGAAGGGACATAGTTTGATCATGAAACTTGGCTTGATGGAAAGCCCATGATGTAAACTAAATCTTGGAATCATCAAACGATAATTATTGGATAAATTTTTGACTCGCTAATATTAAAATGATGTTTTTTATACAGGTGGAGCATGAATTTTTCTCCTTCCATATGCAAGCTAATAATGTAAAACTTGAGGTGCACCCATGTTATATAGGGTAAATACTACTTTGTTTTGAATTTTCCAAAACTTTAGAGCCACTTTTTGGGCCTCTTCTCATACATGGCCTTTTGCGCAACCTGTTTTTAATACGTAAAATGTCTAATTATGAGCCTAATTTTGATTTTCATCAAAGGGGAAAGCTGTGTAAGTGCATTATTTGTTGTAACTATAGGTGTAGACTACTTGTGCAAGCATAGTTATGATTAGTTTTTGAAAAAAGATGATCAAATTTTGTATTTTTATTTTTTACAGTTTTTTTAGAACTAGGCGATAAGAACCTACTTAAGTGGAGGCTAAGTTAGTGTCATACACATCAAATTATGGATTATTTATCTCATCTCAAGCATGAAAACCAATAATCAACATTCTCATTGATAGGGCTACAATTTTTTTTAGTGGCGTGATTGAGTTTTGATAATACACGTTACTTTTGCTGATTTTATACAACTTTTTTGGAAAAAATTCTAGGAAAGGAAAATGATTTTTTTGGTGAACTTCTACCTCCTTGGACTGATGTATGCTATCAAAATATCTTGGGAAAAATGCTATTGATATCATTGGATTTTTTTTTTGAGAGAATGATGCTTGCATATTTGGAAAAATCCTGAAAAATCCTGAAAAATGTTCATTTTCAAGACATATGCTACTTTGTTGCTTATGTACTTCCAAATAAAAAGGCATTTTATATGTTTAGCATTTTTTACATAAGCATAGGGTTATGTTCTACATGCCCAATGAAGCATTTTGGTTTTTAAAGCCTACATTAGGAGTTTGATTTTTTTTTTGCAACCCCCAAAAAAGGACACTCAAGTGTCCTGTTTTGGTACCAAACTTGTACTGGTTTGCGATGTGTGCAAGTGTTGCATACTTCCAATGCTTAAAAATGACCCTTTTCATATGGGTAGAGTACGTCTTTGGTTGGTCCATGCATGCGAGATAATCCACTTTTGCCTCCTTCATCCTCACCTACTCACTCCTTGCCTTTACATGTGCTCTATGGCACCATAGTTCTCAACATAGTAGTCTAGCAGTGCGCGTGGACAATAACACCCATGCCTAACTGGGCGAGTGCATGTGGACATTAGTACTAGGCTATGTTATGTGTGAACTTATCACTTGTAGAATGTGCTAATTTGGTGAAGAAGAATGAAGCTAGCTATGGAGCTTCTCTACATTATGTGAGATAGATTAATGAGAGAAATTAGGGTTTGTGTGTCTCTTCTCTGGTCTCATTTATTATCCTTTCATATAGTAGAATTTGTTTTTTCAAAGGAAAACTTATCTGAAACCATTCTCAGGACCAAATCCAGAAGCACTACGGACCTTTGCAAACATAGTTTGAACTAATTATTAGAAATGATAATACAATCAACTATAGCACATCAAATTGCACCTCTACAAACCCACCAATAGTTCGATCCCAACAAACAACCAATACTTAGGAGAGTGTTCCTCAATTCAAGCGAGGAGATTTAGGAGGAAATAAGCCAACGAAACATATACATGAGTGGAGGAACAATGAAACCCTTGGAAATAGAAGTTGCCATGGGCCTCTGAATCTCAGATTCACCAACAACTGGATCTGTTAATAGCGCCTTAAATTTTATGAGGAAGGAATTCCACCACCCTATCTTCAGTGAGGAGTGGGAGCAGGACTAAGAACCTCAAGGTTCGCTCCCATGGGTAGTAGTCAAACCATTTGAGACACCAAAATATTTCAAAGTTTATTGCTGATCTTGAGATGGGTTTATCCTAAGCAAACCATGATTGACAAGTAGCCTAATAAACATAGTTACGACAAATGAGATATGTCTCTTTTATTGTACCACCAATAGGGGCAAGTGTTCCTTAATACACCCAATAACAAGCGCACATAGTGCAAGCACAAGTTACACTCTCCACAAGAGCCCACTATAGAAGTGCCTTTACATAGAACCGAGTTTCAATTCTTATCCATTTAGATATTTGTTTTTGGACACAAGAAACATGGAACACGGGGAGGCATAAGGAAAGTGTCAGGGACTACTTCATGACAAAGGGATCCATTCGAGCATTCACATAACATGTCTGCCACCATAGAGTAAGCATGTAGCCTCAACAGAAGGAGGGGTAAGGAGCAAGTGTAAGGGATTGCTTCATCACAAAGGGATCCACACGTGCATTTAGATAACATGTCTACCATAGAGTGAACCTGTAGCCTTAAGGCGAGCAGGCTGATGGATGACAAGTGCCATTGGAAATTGCACACCCCAATATCATAGGGCAAGAGATCCCGTACCTTGAAATAGAGGGTTTTTCACAACCACCTCCTTACATCCCACCACCACCTGGGTACACAGAGAACATGTTGAGGATGGCATTTGAAATGGGAAGGGGGGTTGCAAACCAATATAACACCTAGAGGTTGAGAGCTAGCCAACACCAAGGCAATTCACATCTCAAACATGATGACTAAATTTGATATGGAGTTGGAGATCATATCCAACACCTATAAAAGTTTGATTAAATTTGTAAGGTAATGAGATGAATTGATGACCCCATCGAGATCTGCTCATTTGGACTTTTCCTTGAAGGCGAAGAAGGCCAGTGGTTTAGGTCACCCACTTGAAAAGGCCATTTTTACGAGGTCTTGAGATACACTTTCATAGTGGGTTTCCTAGTGGTGGGCAAGATGGAGTCCCATCACGTGGATCTATAACCTCAACCAGGAGGAGGGAGAAATGATGCAACACTACATTGCTAGAACCAAGTATCTCCACATGAGATGAAATACCTATGAAAGAGTGGATGATCTATTTCTCATCGATCAATTTATGATTAATCTTAGGAGCAAGAGGCTTCAAGACCATCTCTATATGTCTAGGCACTACATCTTTGACTGGCTATGAGGAAATAGACCTGGTAGATAATCTACAAGAAAAAGATGTAGAATCGTCCACTCGATCCGAGAGATAGGGGATGCATCATCCAAAGCCTCATTTTTCGCCAAGGGTGCCCAACCAGCACCATCTAGAGTCCTAGTTATTAAGGATGAGACCATGGAAGAATTGGAAGAAAATTTTCTCAAGCCACCCTCAAGGAGGGTAACCCCAAGGGTACCCCAAGGCTAGCTCCTGCTAGTTCCTCAAGCAAAGTTCCTCAAGTAGGAAACCCACATTTATTTCCACAGAGTGATATGGTTTGGTGCATTAAAAATAATTTTTTTCTTATTGCTAGCACCATGGGAACAAGACATAGCTCATTTTTTACTACTAGGGAAACCCAGAACCATAAAATACTCCCGGTACCTCTCCCCACGTACTTGCAAAGATCAATCATCACATTCGGACATTGTTTGGGTGAGATATGGTGCTCCATTTCGCATTTTGTGCTGCCAAAGCAACTCGTAGCCTAACCGCCATACCTAATTCTTCTCAACTACTACATAATCCAGTGCTAATTTATCAGAACCCTATAGTGAGAGGTATGTATAGACCGCCACCAATGTGATACCCACCTTTCGTATTACCACCCCAACCGGTTCCTCTTGGAACCGCACCACTACAATAGTACTCAGTGACATTGCCAGCATACTCAGAGAGTCTAGAACAGGAGAGCTATGAGTCATATGAGTAGTACGATTCATATGAATATCTAGAGGAGCCTCCAGCCATAGACTATACCTCTCTATTTGAAGCCATGTGTGACAAAGAGCTAGAGAGTCCAAAACAGGAGAGCTATAAGTCATATGAGCAGTATGATTCATCTGGATATCCAGAGAAATCTCCAACCTCCTTGTTTGAAGCCATGACGTGATAAAGAGCTAGAGATATCAACAATATGGCACCAATGAGTGTACCTCACTACTTGTGAAAGGGGCTATGAGACCAAACGTGTAACCATTCTTAAGAGGTCGCAAAAAGATCCAGTTTCGAAGCCTTTGCCTCTTGAATCAATCAGACAAGATTCCACATTGCTAGATGACGCAATGAAGGAGGACTTAGTGTGGGGGAAGTGTAAGTTGGCCTTTCATGGGTTATCATAGTGACCACAATATTTTCTTTGATGTTCCTACCTTTCTTCTTCTTGGGATTTTGCTCTTTAGAATCCGACTCCTGACTGGAATATGATTCTGAGGTGTCTTCTCCAGAATCCAACTCAGAAGTTTCTTCCTCCTCCTCCTTCCATTTATCTTAATTTTTCTTCTTGGGGTCTTTCCTTGTTTGCTTCAAGATCCCCTCAAATTTGGTTTCTCCCACCACCATTTGTTCAAAGGTGAGGATATCCAAATCATACCAGTACACCGTAGTCTAGAGCTTTTCCCTCAGCCCTCACAAACCCCTTGCCACCCAAGTTAGTGCAAAGTACTCCATCTTTTTTGTGGCAAAGTACTCTGTCTTTTGTAGGAAATGGAGCTCAGGTGGCCAAGAATGTGGTCTCGAAGGCGAGCGAAGATGTGAGCATCTGGATCCTCCTTGCTCTTGCCCTTGAGCTTTGGGTACTTGAGATACATTCTTCCTACAACTACCAGTTATTCTTCTTCTTGAGCTTCCTCTCCCTCTTGTTTTGAAGCTCTTGGTGCTCTCCTTCTTAGTTCCTTAGTGGTTCTTGATTCTGCCATTCTTACTGGCGTGGAATCCCTTCTGGAAGTCTTCTTAGACGATGCAGTTACCCTTCACTTCCTGCAGCTTTGGAATGTCTGCAGAGCAGTACCACATTTCTCTATTTGAGCTTCCTTCATTCTCCATGTACTATACATTGCACTCCTATGAATCCCTCATATCATGAACATTCCCGACATCAGTATGTGTGCACTTTTTTTCAAGGTCTACCCCAACTAGCTTTTCTATACAAACTTACTATGTAGGACTGACCTTAGAACTAGCCTCTACCTTCCTACTCCCCTACCTGGCATACCATTTCCCCAATAGGATCGCCAAGTGTTGGTATCTGGTCAAGACTTGGCATACCACTTCCCAGTAGGATCGCCATAAGTGTCGGTATTCGAACAAGACTTGGCACTTGCATGGTTTTAGACCACCCACTCGGCTCCTGAAGAGCAATGATTAATGCAACTATGCCCCAATGTGATACGCCAACATTGGCACATTAATCTACTCGTCTCCTTAACCTAGGGGAGTTAATCGTGTTTACATGTAGGTTATTTCCCAGGCCTATCATGATTTTTGATAGGAGTTTACGTCTAGATAAGAATACACTTAATATGGAATGGCGTAAAATAGATAGAACCATGCAAAGCAAAGCAGACATAAGTTCGAGACCAACCCCAACAACATTCTTCATTTACAATGGCCAAAAGCGTGAACAATCCAGTGTAGTACAATGGCCAAAAGGTTAACTCATGCAATTGGTACTCAACTATCTCCTCTATTCCTTATTCTCTAATCCACACATCCTAAAAAATTTTCCTTTGCTGCTTACATCCATTCGGGTACTACCCATTTTCTAAGAAACCATTATGAATGGTAGATAATTTGCCTGTATCTTTAGAATTTCAGGAACCATGTGAGGCTTGCATGATGGGCAAGCAACAACACAAGGCATTTCCCTAGGAGAGAAACAATAGAAAAAAGACTCCTTGAGAGCTAGTACATGCTAATCTTTGTGGTAAGATGTCTACAACTACATTAGGAGAATCTTCTCACTTTATGCTATTCGTCAACGATTACAGTAGAAAGATGTGGGTTTATTTCCTTTGGGATAACGCTGAAGATTTTGGCAAGTTTAAACAATGAAATAAGCTTGTGGGAGAGTGAGACAGGAAAGGTGAAATTTTTTTATATTATAGATCGAGGAGAAGAATTTATTTCAATGAAATTTGATAGCTACTGCAAAAGGAGAATGGCATCAAGCGCCCATTGGTCACACACTTCAACAAAATGGTGTTGTAGAAGGCCATAATAATTAGACCATTGTGGAGATGGCTCGATGCATGCTAAAAGGGAACATGTTACAAGACACTTTTTGGGCTGAAGTAGTTAGCACAATAGTTTACATCCTCAATAAAATCTACACATAGGCGCTCAAGGGTATCACATTGCAAGAGACCTACTACTGTGGTGGTAAGAAACCTTCAGTGTCTCATTTTAGAACATTTGGCTTTGAATATTATGTGTTGTCTAACTCAAGGGTATCACATTGCAAGAGACCTACTACTGTGGTGGTAAGAAACCTTCAGTGTCTCATTTTAGAACATTTGGCTTTGAATATTATGTGTTGTCTAACTAAAACATACTACCTTGCACAAGAGAGGGAGAGAAGAAGAGAATGATGCCATGAAAGGGTCAATTCAGAGACTCGCATTTAGCCAACCCTAATGAGGGTAACTCCCCTACGTGAGGCCGCTAGGAGCTCACTCCACCTCCACTTGTGTTACTTAAATGGAGATCCACAAGCTAGGTAGTGAGCAAGGACGAAGGGAGCTATGGAAAGCTCTACCTCCACTCAATGCCAATGTACATGCAAGAGGGATCTTGAGAGGGAGACAAGAAAAGGGAGAAGAGAAGAGAAGCTTAGACTAACACCATCCACTCCATGCATACACCACAATCAAGTAAGCAAGCACTCACAAACACAAGCTTACAACCATAAACGAGAGAGAGAGAGAGAGAGAGAGAGAGAGAGAGAGAGAGAGAGAGAGAGAGAGAGAGAGAGAGACAAGACTCAATTGTGACAAATGGGATTGTGTCTTTTAATATTCCATAAATCATTTATATATATGCGCTCACTTTTTACAATAGCCAGCCGCCCATTTACAATTTGGGGGCCCAAAATTGGCTTTCTAGCTCTATGTATATCTAACTCATTTCTACGATCAACATTACATAAGTACTAAGCTTGGTCATCCCATATATCTTCTCTCAATAAGCGCTTAGCGTGGTTACATAATGATGGATTACAAGAAGCATAACCATATGTAAGATTCCTCCCCAGCCTCTCAAAATGTCCAGTATATTCCCCTGTAATCAATTCCCTCTTCAGAAATATAAGAGATCTTGTCTCTGCCTGGCATAGAGAGAGAGAAAATATTCTAGAGAGAGAATATTCAGATTTTGAATATTTTTGGATAGAAAAATATCTCATCTTATTAAAATGAATTCCCCTGAAACAGAAATTCAGAAAGAATTTTCCAATGTGCAATTGGAATTAATTGGAAATGGGGATAAAGGACCTTAGCCTAAGGGTCTAGATTTTCAGAAATTTTAGATTATGGTCCAATTAAGGTTTCTTTGGGCCAATAGCATCAATCCATGTGTAGAGAGGAGATAAATCCAATTTGTAAAAGAAGATACCCAAAAATGAGTAAATGCTCACATAAGATGAAGAGTTGACTATGTACAAGGTTTATTAGTAAGAAACTATGAGTAATATCAAAAATATGAGATATTTTGGGTATCCAAAAATGAGTAAATGCTCACATAAGATGAAGAGTTGAAAATGTACAAGGTTTATTAGTAAAAAACTATGAGCAATATTAAAAATATGAGATATTTTGGGTATAATAATTTCATTTTGATACATGTGTAAGGAAGGGGAGTCCATTAAAGAAGGTGCATATTTCACATGCTTGAATGAGTTTTAAACTCAAAATTAATATGATATTTTTATCTCTCCTCTCTCTTGAATCAAACCAAATCAAAATAGAACCAAACCGAATAAAAAAGGAACCAAACTAGATCCAAATCTAGTCCAAATTCAGCCAAACTGAATTTGGAAAATTCTAGAATTCAGTTAGCTTTGGTTAGAGCTTCTCTCTCCTATAAATAGAACATGAGTCCTTTGAAAAAAACAGAAGAATTTTACTATACTAGAGTTATGCTGAAATAATGCTAATTTCTACTATTCTCTAAAATTCTCTCCAAATTGAAGAAATTGGAGCTTCCCTCTTTCTTCAATCCCCATTGGTGGCTCCATCAACATACTTAACCAATTGATTGGTTGGGGGCCTCTACCGTGAACAAAGAATCAAGCAATTTGTAAGGTAATTAGTGAATTTTGATCATTTTCTATAATTTCTCAATGTTTCTCTCTTCTCAATCCCTCTCAAGCTTGAGAAGCTTAATTGGAATGGTTTTTGAATGCTATTGAAGTTAATTGATGAATGGTAGTGAAGAGTTACATAATTTGATGAATGCTATTGAAGTTAATTGATTAATGATAGTTAAGAATTACATAAATTTCCATTTATGCTTAATTCTAATGGTTTTTGAATGCTATTGAAGTTAATTGATGAATGGTAGTGAAGAGTTACATAATTTGATGAATACTATTGAAGTTAATTGATTAATGATAGTTAAGAATTACATAAATTTTCATTTATGTAATTCTAATGGTTTTTATGTAATTTCTCTCTCTCACTCAAGAAATGGTCATACTCATGATCCATTCTCAATCCAAATGAAGCTTTTCATAAAGCTTTTTCTTAATCCAAGATTAATCTATGCTTGAGGTCAAATTAATGCCTTTTTTCTATGCTTTTAGTTTATGTATTTCATGAATATTGATGATTCAACCCATTATTGGGTTAATGATCCAATTAGGGATCATTCTAATCATTTCCTTAACGATAAGCTTTATCCTTCAAAATAAATTGAGATTTATCAGTCATAGTAGCGGAGCTATGGCAAAATTTTTATAAAAATTACACATAAAATAATTTTATTCAAAGCATGAAAAGAGAACTTCCTACCATATTCTAGGAATTATCATCCTAGATTAATTGAAAAAATTTTATTGTAATCATGGAGAAATTGATTTTATGTTATGCATAATTGATGATTATTTTATTGTAAAAGTGTTACTTTTATCATATTTGGATTTCATGCATAGAGGTATGCATAAAAGAATTATTATTTTAATATAAAAGTGTTTCTTTTATCATATTTGGATTTCATGCATAGAGGTATGCATAAAAGAATTATTATTTTAATATAAAAGTGTTTCTTTTATCATATTTAGATTTCATGCATAGAGGTATGCATAAAAGAATTATTATTTTAATATAAAAGTGTTTCTTTTATCATATTTGAATTTCATACATAGAGGTATGCATAAAAGTTGATTATTTTATTATAAAAGTGTTTCTTTTATCATATTTGGATTTCATGCATAGAGGTATGCATAAAAGTTGATTATTTTATTATAAAAGTGTGACTTTTATCATATTTGGATTTCATGCATAGAGGTATGCATAAAAATTGATTATTTTATTATAAAAGTGTTACTTTTATCATATTTGGATTTCATGCATAGAGGTATGCATAAAAGTTGATTATTTTATTATAAAAGTGTGACTTTTATCATATTTGGATTTCATGCATAGAGGTATGCATAAAAGTTGATTATTTTATTATAAAAGTGTGACTTTTATCATATTTGGATATCATGCATAGAGGTATGCATAAAAGTTCATTATTTTATTATAAAAGTGTGACTTTTATCATATTTGGATTTCATGCATAGAGGTATGCATAAAAGTTGATTATTTTATTGTAAAAGTGTTACTTTTATCATATTGGATTTCATGTATAGAGGTATGCATAAAAGATATTTTTTTTATACTAAAAGTGTGATTTTCATCATAAATGGATTTTATGCATAACTTAGATGCATAAGAGAAATTCTTTTATTCTAATGCATAAGAAGATGCATAAAAGATTGATTTTTAAATTCAAAGTGTCATTCTCATCTAAATTGAATTTATGCATAGGAAGATGCATAAAAGAATGGAATTTCAATTCAAAAGTGTTATTCTCATCCAAATTGAATTTATGCATAGGAAGATGCATAACAGATGGATTTTTAATTCAAAAGTGTCAATTCTCATCTAAATTGAGTTTATGCATAGGAAGATGCATAAGAGATGGAATTTTAATTCAAAAGTGTCATTTTCATTTAAAATGAATTTATGCATAAGAAGATGCATAAAAGATTGATTTTTAAATGAGATGTGATAATATGTGA
Source organism: Cibotium barometz (assembly GCF_041138505.1). Lineage (NCBI taxonomy): Eukaryota > Viridiplantae > Streptophyta > Polypodiopsida > Cyatheales > Cibotiaceae > Cibotium > Cibotium barometz. The sequence continues at coordinate 49,670,207 of NC_141083.1, forward strand.
TAAGATGCGTATGGGAAGTGATAGGATGTGATAAGAGGTGTATGAGATGTGATAAGATGTGATAAGATGCGTATGGGAAGTGATGGGATGTGATAAGAGGTGTATGAGATGTGATAAAATGTGTATGAGATGTGATAGGATATGATAAGAGGTGTATGAGATGTGATAGAATGTATTAAGATGAGTTAGGATGAGTTAGGATGTGTTAAGATGTGTTAAGATGTGTATGGGACGAGGTAGAGAGTGTATCTGATGGGATAAGATGTATATGGGATGTGTTAGGGCGAGAATGGATGTAGTATGGATGTATGGATGTAGATACGGATGTATGTATGTATGTATGTGGATGTGGATGTATGAATGAGGATGTGAAAATGGATGTATGTATGTAGATGTGGATGTATGGATGTGAATGTGAATGAAGATGTGGATGTGGATGTATGGATGTAGATTCAAATATAGATGTATGTATGTGAATGTGGATGTATGAACGAGGATGTGAAAATAGATGTATGCATGTAGATACGTATGTATGAATGTGAAATTGGATGTATGTATAATGTGGATGTATGAATGAGGATGTGAAAATAGATGTATGCATGTAGATGCGTATGTATGAATGTGAAATTGGATGTATGATGTGGACGTACGAACATGGATATGTATGTGGAATAATGAATGTGAATGTGTATGTGAAATAATGTGTAGTCTATATATGAGTGAATGGATGAGAATGAGTACACATTGAATGGAATAGGGAATAAGTAATGTGGTCCGAGAGTGGATAATGTGGAAAGACGAGAGTTCGTTATAGAAACTGTATTTTGTGACTATTTGTAAATGACTGTTTTATGTCAAGAATGCTGGGGAAGCATTTTGACCGTCTTTAGGATTAAGGTCATGAAGACCGAACTGATAAAGTTGCAACTGCTGACGGAGAGTCAATGGAGGACGTCTCGCGTAGCAGGGTCGGCCGAGGTCTTGACCAGCCTCGGTTCGATTTAAATGGTGAGCTTCCAGTACGGTGGATTAGGGACCAAGGAAGCGGCCTATGAGTGAAGCGCTAGGTCACCTGCGAAAGGATCCTAGAGGGTGCTGACCATACGGTGCTCGGGCTCTGGGTCGTCGAAGATACCCACACGTGTGTCGAGGAAGATATTGGAACAAGGAGTAAGAGTTGTTTTCTGAAACCGGGCATGGATCTGGTTGATTGACCTTGCTGGTCCTCAACGGATGAGTCCATGGCTCTTTTATATGGATCTGTGGGTTGATCTTGCTGATCTTCCACGGAGATTCCATTTTGTTATATGAATATATTGCCGGTTACTATGAGCTAGGAACTATGGAAAAGGCCCCTGATGCCATAAGTACACTGATGAATGAATGATGGGAAATAAGGATTCAACCAGAGACTTTGAGGATTGTCAATAGAGCGACATAATGGTTTCATTAAAGGATTGTTTGAAAGTTAGTTGATTGCTGAGAAAAACGCAATTTCATATTGGGTGTGTAAGTGGTGTGACTAGTTTTATGTTTGCATGAACTTCCGGCTAGGGGACCTGGGAACTCTTTTCCCTGGTACCCGGGACAAAACCTAACCAAATTCCTAATTGGATCCCATCTCTACAGTGGTTGGGAGGTTGGCTAACCCATGGGACTGGATGGGGTTAGGCTGGATTGATGGATCCGTAAATCAAGACTCAATTTCTGTTATTACGATAGATGAAGTAAATCCCGGATAGTAATTGTTCTATGGATAGGAATCAACGGCTGTGCCTCTTGATGGGGAAAAAAGCGTTGATCCCAATGATCCAAGTGCAAGTTTCGTCCTTGATTGACCAAGTACCTTTAAAGGTGCAGTCGGATCAGCTTGATCAGTAATGGTCTTGACTACGTTAGAGTAAAAAGTTATCCTGGTGAAATCCCTGTGCTTTTCGGATAAAGGAAGTTTTTCCGGGTTCGGTTTAGGAAAAACCGACGGATTAGTCTTTTGTCCGGATATCCGTGGACGAGGCCCCGAGTGTGGGACCCTGGCCCGTGCAAGAAAGGCTACTTCCGTTGCGCGGTGGAATCAGGGATCTCACAGTTGGTATCAGAGCGAATTGGCTAATAAAGATCAACTAAAAAGCCAAATATGTCAAAAATTTATCAAGTAGCACAAAAAGGTTATAATTGTGTGATATAATTGATACAAATTGATATTCAAACTAATTTTGTAAATTAGTAATTGGGTCTTCAAATGGAAGTACCGCAATTATATGGAACCCTGACTTGCTTGAGGCTTAGACATGATAGTATTTACCTTATAATTCCAAGTATCATGACTAACCGTATATACTGAGGGTATAACTGCAGCTCTTTACCGGCAGTATATACGAGTAAATCTAAGACTTGAAATTATAATCATTAATGCTATCTAGTTGATGAATTCGAATGTGGTTGATATGATTTTTAATTCTGTTTGGGAACTAATGAATTGATTTGGATTCTGATTGAAAAATGATGATCCCTGAAAATGGGTTGAAATGTAATAAGCTGAGCGAAACCACAATGTGGATGATTGGGACGAGTCCCTGTAATGATAAATGATGAAAATGATTCAGCAAATCACTATGAGATTAGTGGATTGTGCTGTCAAATTGCTACTGTTAATACTTGAAAGGTAGATCAAGTTAAGGGATGACAAATTGAGAACTTGCTTAACTAAAATTCCCGTGGATGAATGTTCAGAAGGAAATTTTTTGGTCTAATGGACCATTATCGTGTTAAAGATATGAATGATATGATCTGAATGAATTGTTATTTAATGATGAGTTTTATATAAGGGATATTTATCCCCATATTCTGTTGGGTTGACCGGCATATAAGGAACCCCAGAATAAATTGGATCTTAAGCAAAAGAGTTGTCCTCTACTTGCGAGATGAGGACATCTTGCACCTTTTAAGTGGGGTAGAATGTAAGATTCCTCCCCCAGCCTTAGAGGTATATAGGAGTAAGAATCTCCCTTTCTAATCTTATAATTATTCTCTCTCTAAAATAAAAGAAAGATTCTATTTAAAAAGGTAAGACACTATCCCCATAATACCTTCTCAGGAGCCCACCTGTTTTAAGGATTCAGAACGATGAGTTCAGAAGTGAGAACCGATGTTTTGGATACCAAGGTTTTGGTCATCAGTTTTAAAAAGACTGCCCGACTCCTACCATGAAAAGGGCACAGGGAAGTCTAGAACCCAAATTCAGAGACCAATTCCTTCATACCAATCTAATCAGGGTCCGTCTCGGACAAGATTGCTTAACTCCATTAACTAGGTCCGACCCATTGATTAGGGTCGAGATGACCAGTCAAATGCTTGGCGACTTAGAGCAACAGATGCAGGCAATTCATAAAGATATAAACGCTGCCCAGAATCGACAGAGACAATATACAGATAAGAAGAGGACAATCAGAGAATTCAAAGAAGTAGTTATAGTCTTCATTTGAATACGGACCAAAAGAATTTCTTTATCTCTAGGGGAGTATAAGTAGTTATCCCCCAGATATTGTGGACCAAAGAAAGTAGGTGACTTAGCCTACGAACTTCTTTTATCTCTTCATCTCAAAGTTCTTAATGCCTTCTATAGAAAAATGTGCCAAACCCAAATCATGGAAAGACGGTAAAACTTCAGTGGCAAGATACCGTTGGCTTCTAGGTTACGCTAGCTCCTTCCTTTATATAAGTCGTAACTTTTACTTGTCGCTCACAGTAATCTTACTTCCATCGATCTCCTTTCTTTCTTAATCTCCTTCATGGCTTGGCAACAAGAATTAGTTTGATCCATGATGATTTCTCACCTTCACAGACGCAAGCGAGTCTGTGAAGAAGGATTTTATAGAACAGTATGAGCGCTCACTTTTTCCTCACTTGGGAACTTCTGTAGCTCAGACCAAATGGCGGACCTATCAAGATATAACTAGGGTAACACCCTGGGGTCAGCAGCACTTTCGTAACAATGTCCGCTTGGCCATGGTTATTGAAGCCTTGGGTTTGGGTCCCCGATACTACTGCGTCATGAGATCAAGACATCTTGGGTTTTCTGAGCGGGTCTTCTTACTGGCGTGTTTTCTTCCTCATCAGAAGATATGACTTTACCCCGTTTTTGGCTTGCCTCTCAGAGGTCCTTTTGTTAGATCACCTCATACCACTGAGATAGGTGCGGCAACAATAACCAACAGAATTATTCTCATAGATGAGTTACCTTATACGTGCGCAGCTTGTGAGTGCTGCTTTTATGATCATATGATGGACGGGCTTATGGAAGTGTAAAGAGTTCTTCTATCTTTACTGTATATGTTCCAAGAATGAATAAAGTTTAAATCTTGTTCTTGTCTTGAATCTTACTCTCCTTGAGACTTATTAAATTTTTCTCTAAGTCTCATATTCGTGCATCTTGCGAAATTATCCCAAGTTTGCGAGATGAGGACATCTCGCGTTTTTCAAGTGGGAGAGAATGTAAGATTCCTCCCCAGCCTCTCAAAATGTCCAGCATATTCCCCTGTATTCCCTCTTCAGAAATATAAGAGATCTTGTCTCTGCCTGTTTTGGCATAGAGAGAGAGAAAATATCCTAGAGAGAGAATATTCAGATTTTGAATATTTTTGGATAGAAAAATATCTCATCTTATTAAAATGAATTCCCCTGAAACAGAAATTCAGAAAGAATTTTCCAATGTGCAATTGGAATTAATTGGAAATGGGGATAAAGAACCTTAGCCTAAGGGTCTAGATTTTCAGAAATTTTAGATTATGGTCCAATTAAGGTTCCTTTGGGCCAATAGCATCAATCCATGTGTAGGGAGGAGATAAATCCAATTTGTAAAAGAAGATACCCAAAAATGAGTAAATGCTCACATAAGATGAAGAGTTGACTATGTACAAGGTTTATTAGTAAGAAACTATGAGTAATATCAAAAATATGAGATATTTTGGGTATCCAAAAATGAGTAAATGCTCACATAAGATGAAGAGTTGAAAATGTACAAGGTTTATTAGTAAAAAACCGAATGTGAATGTGTATGTGAAATAATGTGTAGTCTATATGAGTGAATGGATGAGAATGGATACACATTGAATGGAATAGGGAATAAGTAATGTGGTCCGAGAGTGGATAATGTGGAAAGACGAGAGTTTGTTATAGAAACTGTATTTTGTGACTGTTTGTAAATGACTGTTTTATGTCAAGAATGGTGGGGAAGCATTTTGACCGTCTTTAGGATTAAGGTCATGAAGACCGAACTGATAAAGTTGCAACTGCTGACGGAGAGTCAATGGAGGACGTCTTGCGTAGCAAGGTCAGCCGAGGTCTTGACCAGCCTCGGTCCAGCCTCGGTTTGATTTAAATGGTGAGCTTCCGGTACGGTGGATTAGGGACCAAGGAAGCGGCCTATGAGTGAAGCGCTAGGTCACCTGCAAAGGATCCTAGAGGGTGCTGACCATACGGTGCTCGGGCTCTGGGTCGCCGAAGATACCCACACGTGCGTCGAGGAAGATATTGGAACAAGGAGTAAGAGTTGTTTTCTGAAACCGGTCATGGATCTGGTTGATTGACCTTGCTGATCCTCAACGGATGAGTCCATGGCTCTTTTATATGGATCTGTGGGTTGATCTTGCTGATCTTTCACGGAGATTCCATTCTGTTATATGAATATATTGCCGATTACTATGAGCTAGGAACTATGGAAAAGGCCCCTGAGTGAACAGGTGGTGAGCGTTCTGGTTGCCAATGATGCCATAAGTACACTGATGAATGAATGATGGGAAATAAGGATTCAGCCAGAGACTTTGAGGATTGTCATCAGAGCGACATAATGGTTTCATTAAAGGATTGTTTGAAAGTTAGTTGATGCTGAGAAAAAGGCAATTTCATATTGGGTGTGTAAGTGGTGTGACTAGTTTTATGTTTGCATGAACTTCCGGCTAGGGGACCTGAGAACTCTTTTCCCTGGTACCCGGGACAAAACCTAACCAAATTCCTAATTGGATCCCATCTCTAAAGTGGTTGGGAGGTTGGCTAACTCATGGGACTGTGGATGGGGTTAGGCTGGATTGATGGATCCGTAAATCAAGACTCAATTTCTGTTATTACGATAGATGAAGTAAATCCCGGATAGTAATTGTTCTATGGATAGGAATCAACGGCTGTGCCTCTTTATGGGAAAAAAAGCGTTGATCCCAATGATCCAAGTGCAAGTTTCGTCCTTGATTGACCAAGTACCTTTAAAGGTGCAGTCGGATCAGTTTGATCAGTAATGGTCTTGACTATGTTAGAGTAAAAAGTTATCCTGGTGGAATCGCCCATGCTTTCCGGATAAAGGAAGTTTTTCTGGGTTCGCGGTTTAGGAAAAACCGACGGATTAGTCTTTTGTTCGGATATCCGTGGACGAGGCCCCGAGTATGGGACCGTGGCCCGCCGCCCAAGAAAGGCTACTTCCGTTGCGCGGTGGAAACAGGGATCTCACACCATACTTGAAAAATGATGTTAAAACGAGTGTCGTTTACATACCCGAGACATACCCCCCTCCCTAATTCAGGTCTGTCCTCGGAGCTGGCAAGGAATCTAGCGGTAGTAGATCAATTAAGTGTGGATGAAGTCTCACTTTGCGAAAGTCTCCATCATGGGGTCGAGGAGCTTGATGGAAGACTTTGTAACTTGTCCAGAAGGCAGTCTCCATCATATCTTCAAACTTATGTAGGCACTAGGAAGGCATCCACTGGGATGCGCTCGTAATAGTTGAAAATTTGCTTTAGAGTGGGGCATTTGTTGAGGTTGAAGGCTAGGCCTTGACTTCCCTTGTGGTAGTGGCACCAATCTGAGAAGGTTTCCAAGAGAGTGATGATGAGGTTAAAAAACGAGATGGTGGCCACCACTGTGGGATCCGGCAACTGCTCGTATTTATCGATGAAGGTGTTTGAGCATGGTGTCCTCAGTGCCAGGGTTCTCGAGCATCGGAGGAGCAAATGAAGGGAAGTTGTAGAGAAGCTTTGGGTTCTTTGCTTGCTCGTGATGAAAAAGGTTCCAGGCCCAACGTGGGCATATATTCTTGATCAATGCGGAGTTGGTGCGGCACTTTACAGTTTTGTTCCCAGATGAATGGCTTGAGGAGGAAAGGACGTTGCTAGGCCGGCTGCTCGCCCATGAGTTCAAACATGATAGGGAGAGCAGCGGGACAGGCGAGGGGCCTATGGTAGCCTCCTCATTGATGAGGGGGGTGCTCGTGCTTCTAGTTGCAATGTTTGACATCGAGGTATGGCTGCAGGATATGGATGTCCATGCGGTTGGTCACCCTAGCAATAGGGCCTTCTTGGAGTTCTCGATCGAGAGCAGGATGTTTATTACCAGCTTGAGCTCCGTGCGATCTAATGGATCAGGCTAGTTGAGGGGGTTCAACAGTGGATCTACCTCTTCTTGCTCTTGCGGTGGGGGTGGGGGGATTTCCCCTTCCTCCAAGGGAGTGGGGGAAGGGATGTCAAGGGGCGGTTGTGAATGAAGGTGGAGGGGTGGCAGAGATAATGGGGCAAGGGTGGTGAGGGTTGCGGTAAATAAAGGGGGATGCCTTTTAGATGTTGAGGGTAAGTCTTTGAGAGGTATGGGAAGGATTAAGTGGACATTGAGAGTGGTTGGTGAGGGAGGAGTTGGTGATGGAGGTGGAGTGGGGAGGTGAGGGGGTGTAGAGGATTGTGAGGGTAAGAGAGGAAGTGTGGGGTGTTGGGTGGGGGTAAGGGGGGTTGGGTGCTTGTGTTGGGGTGAGATGGGATGGGAGGAGGGGGTTGATGGGGGTGGGTGGTTGGGGTTCCTCTACCATTGTCATTATTGTCGTCATCGTCTTTGTCACAGGAGGTGTTGGGGATTTTGGAGTGGAAGAAGGTCTTGGCTTCAACGACTTCTTGGGGGGTGAACTCCATGGGGAAGGCCACGTTGTCGTGCCACGGCACGTCTATGGTGTGAAACCATGCATGTGAGGCCATTAAATACAAATTCAGATGCATGGGATTGTGCTTGTGTACATATGGATGTATGGTGTGATAAATAAAGCTTTGTCATGAAAGCCCCTGGTGGCAGATGTACAGGTTTGATGATTTTTTTAAAGGAAGCATGTGAGGTGTGTGTTTTTTTTTCCAGAGTAAATATGGGAGATCTGGAGCTTATTCGGGATGCAAGTATGGCACCGACTATGGTCGTATTTGGAAATTCATAATGTTAATGATGTGGATGATGACAGTTGGCAGCATTGTTTGGAAAGCTGATGATGTTCCTGATGACAAGGTCATGGCGTGGCGTGTGAATTTGAAATTGAAATGAGGAGGGGCATAGTATGGTGGCATATTTTTGGAGCCTTTAAATAATTATGAATTTTAGTCACAATGGCCAAATATAGTAATAGCAAACGTGGAAATTCTCATGGGCTGCCAACGCATGTTCTAGAAAAGCTGGCGGATACGTTGAAGGTGTGGCCGTTTCGGAGGCGTGGGCAGCCTGAGCGCAGAGGAGAGAAGCCAGTGGGATGGTGTCGAAGGCAATATGTACAGAGGTGGGTGATACCAGAGGGAGTGATGGGGGGGAGTTTTCTTTGGTGGAGGATGCCGCTCCTGAGGCCAGTGTGACTGTGTTTATATTGTAGAGGGTTGCTGCCTGGTGGAAGAAGGTCGCCTCGACAGTGGGAGATGCGACCAGTTGTGAAGGCTGCACGAGCTCGTGCCAACTTGGCAGCACATGGATATCAATGGTGTCGTTGGGCTGGCGCACTTGAGCCACTAGTATAGTTAACCTTGTCACATAGTGACGGTGTTAGACAAGAGGCTTGGTGATCTATGTATTATGTCAGTCGTGAGACGATGACAGAAATCATGAGGCAATAGCAGTCGCTGGTGGCGTAGAGGTATTGGTTGCACTTGCTCTCAAAGTTGCAGCACTGGATCTAACAGTTTGCAGGAGAGAAGCTCGTGCTGCTGGCGAGCTGAACCAGGATACTGGGAAGGGACTGCCTTGGGAAGAGGATCGTCTGGCTGGGCTGGGAATTCAGCGGGGGCTCTGAGCCGTCAGCTTGTAGGCCGCCTTGTGTGTGGGAGGGAACACTGCAGAGCAGCAGAACAATGCCAAAGAAAGGCTGTACACAGGCAGCTGAGGGCGCCAGTTGTGAGAGGATGGGCTGGTGTAACGAGACGGGCAGGCCTTTGACATGGAAGCGAGGGCTGGCGCCGACGTGTGGGTTTGTGAGAGCTGCAGGTAGCGAGGACAGATTCTGGAGGTGAGGGCGCTGGCTGCTAGCAGAGAAGAGAGAGAGTTTGCTCTAAAACCTCAGAGGAGCTGAAACGCCAGTCAGAGTCTTCTACGTAGCAGCTAAGAGAGAACTTGGAAATGATGAACAAGCTTCAGGAAGGAGACAGAGTTGGAAGCCTGGGGCGCAGCAGCTGCTGCAGAAAAGAGGAAGGCGGCCGCTTGGTGATTCTCAGGGAGCAGAGGCGTGGAGCCGCTTGGTAAGAGGAGGTGCAGCTGGGGCGGCTCAGAGGCGTGAAGGCAAAGCTGGCGGCGGGTGATTCTGAGAGTCAGCTACAGATAGTCGCCAAGGGTACAAAGGGCCGACAGAGAATGATGCTGAAGGGCTGATAGCGCAAGGCGTAGGCACTGCAGATAAGAGAAGGACTGTCTCGGGACCTGCTGCTGCTTCTGCAGAGAAGACGGAGGACTTAATTTCTGTGCCATGAAGTGTGCAGGGTTTTATTTTGGAACATATAGAATAACTTTTTGTTGATAGAAAATAAGCATCTTGGGGTTCAATCTACTCAGCTGCGCAAGTCGAATCAAATACATGATTTTTGAAAGATACTCCATACAGGCTGGTCAACTTCTTCATACATTTTTTTTACAAAGGTGAATTAAGGCATACAGGGCTGTCCCAGGTTGATGTGGAAGTGCTGAGGGAATGCAAAGTGAATGCATAAGCCTTGAAGGCTCAGTATTGTGAATATGATGTGATGGTTCATAAAGTTGAGGTCCTATGTTTATGACATGTTATGATGATGTCAGCCTTGTCTTTGATATGAACTATGGTGCTAATGCTGGCCTTGAATCTTGGATGTATATACCTCTGAGATGTTTTTCTGGGGTTTGATGTGTTGAGTTTTATGAATCAAGCTATGTTAATGCCAGTTTTTGGCTTGGATCATGAGGCTTCCGTTTGCTTTGACTACCCATGTATGGCTGAGTCTTAAATCTATGATGGTTCTAGCTTTTGCTGGTGATGCCCCTTGAAGTTCAACCACTTACTCTTACAGCCAGAAGTCTCGTACTTTCCCAGCGACACCGCCCACGTCACGACGCTTTTGGTGAACCCGACGTGAAACCGCTGGGGTGAGAGTACATAGAGATGGCTAGCAAAATGGAGCATTTATATGCAGAGATGAAAGAGCTTGAAGAGCGGTTCAGGAAGATTGAAGAAGAAAAGCGAAATCAGGAAGCGGTGGAAATTGCGGTGCAATTGGTATATGACAGGGTCAATATATTTGATGGTTACGATCCAGAAAGCTATTTAAGGTGTTACGAGACAGAGATGAAGAATCAAGGGGTTCCAGAAAACATGATGATTGCATCTTTCGCACACCTTATAAGTCCTGATTTAAAAGATGAAGTGCTGGAACTAGCAGAGTATCACTCCAAACGATGGAGTGATTTTGCAGATGCACTTATTTATGTGAGTTCCATGAACCTAAAGCAGGAGCAACTTACTTGGGAAAAGAAAAAGCAAAAGGGTGATAAAATGAGGTATAATGTGAGCTGTGATAGTATTCCAGCAACGATCCGAGCCAATTTAGAAGCGGTTGTAGATGCATGTCTTATGGAGGATAATCAATTTAGAAGCGGTTGTAGATGCATGTCTTATGGAGGATAATCAATTGCTATTCAAGGCTGATACAGAGATTGTGGAGGCTGTTTATGCTAAATTGGGACTACAAAAAGCCATTAGTGAGCAACAAGGCCTTCACAGTGCCAAAAGCGATGCTTTGCTACAGCCTCATAAAGATGCAATGGGTGAACTGTGCAAGTATAATCTGTCTTCCTTGTTTGAGGGTGCAGACATACAGGGTCCTATAATCATACCACATGATGTGTGTATGCCTATGCTTGAGGAGACACTTGATTCAGAGAGCTTCAGGACAGGTGCTCAAGAGCCAGTACACGAGGAAGAGGACATCGCTAATAGTTTCCTCTTGGGCTGTGAAGCATGTAAGCTGTGTAAACTTTGAGGATTCTCATGACGAAAGTGCTCATTTGAAGGGTATTCCTCAGGTGTCATATCATATGTGTGAAGAACAGCAGGAACCAATGCTTCTTGCTAAAAGCATGATTGCAGAGTTTGAAGATCTAAGACAAGAAGAAGATGCTATCATTACTGCATTCTTATCTGGTTATGATGCTTATAAGCAGGATGATGTACATGAATATGCATGCGAGGAAAATAAAATATTACAAGATGGGCCACAAGTATGTGTGATTGATTTAGAGGGGGTGAGTGATATGGGTGATTCCAACAGTCATGTTGCTTCTGAAGTTGGTTGCCAAGGTTCTTTGGATTTGGGTTATCCTGGAATGCTAACTGGGTGTTCCAATAATAAACAGGGTGATGCTATGTCATCAGTGTCAGGGTTACCTTGCACCACATTTGTGAGCAACAATCTCGAGCTTGGAAGCCTGTTTATGATGATGATTTGGAGAGGGAAATTGAATCTGTCTTTTTGGATCATACAGGGTTCAATGACATACAGATTCAAGGGTACTCGGGTGAGGGACCCATAATTCTAAGCCCATCTGCAGACAGGTATCAAGAAATACTGGGAGATAACATGCAGGATACGCAAAGTGTGGTCACAGAGCCTCATGAGGCTGCATATGAGCAACCAAATGGATATAGCTATGGGGGTATGAATGTTCATGATAATCAACATGTGGGATTGCAAGATGATAATGGCTTCAATGCGATTGATCTTGAATTGGATGCTATCCTAGATGATGCATTGGATGATTTCATGATATATAATAGATTCCCATCAGCTTTGGGTTCTTCTATGCTTGATGCTAGTCAACTGTCAGTTGCAAGTGAGGATATGCAGGTGTTATGTAAGCCAAATGATTGTGATGAGATTGATTCAGATCTGAAGGCTACTCTCGATGATGCCTTGTTGGACTTTGTATGTGTTGATGGTGTGGATGCTTTGCATACTTTGCAACGGCCTAAAGAAGAGGTATATAATAGCATAGAGGAAGCCAATGAAGACCATGCTTTTCCGTCTTTGGATGAGAAGAATGAATGTTTGTCAGTGGGTGAGCTGGATCCGGGCAAGGTAGATTTGGATGGGATGTTACCAAGTGTGTGTTCCATGCTGTTAATGCAGTTGTTATTTGGTGTGGCCATACAATATGTGGTGCAAAGGCTTCAAACATGGCCTGAGGAAAATTTTGAAGCAAATCATTTTGAAGAGCACCCCACTTTGAATGATGAGGATAATTATGCATATGCAAAGAATCTAAGTGAAGATAGGGCTTCATATGAGCAAAGGATATGGCACATATGCCAAAAGCGGTTGGTATTTGATCCAGGTGGGAAAGCATAACCATTCAGATGTGATTGCTAAGACATAAATATCTTGCAGGAGGCTAGGGGGGGTAGGTTAAGATGTCATGCTATGTTTCAACAAAGGATAACCCCTTGTGAGTGGCACTATGTATATTCTTCTACTGTTTCATGTTTACTAGGGTGATACCAACTGGGTCAGGTTTGACAGGGTTTAAGACGCCTAGTTGGATGCTTGTACATATACCAATGTTGGTGTGCAAATAATGCATGGACACTGAATTCCAGGACTTGTGTGGCACATACCAGAGGATGTGCAGGTTTAGAGGGGGTGGATGTCGTGCCACGGCACGTCTATGGTGTGAAACCATGCATGTGAGGCCATTAAATACAAATTCAGATGCATGGGATTAAGTGCTTGTGTACATATGGATGTATGGTGTGATAAATAAAGCTTTGTCATGAAAGCCCCTGGCAGATGTACAGGTTTGATGATTTTTTTTAGGAAGCATGTGAGGTGTGTGTTTTTTTTTTCGGAGTAAATATGGGAGATCTGGAGCTTATTCAGGATGCAAGTATGGCACCGACTGTGGTCGTATTTGGAAATTCATAATGTTAATGATGTGGATGATGACAGTTGGCAGCATTGTTTGGAAAGCTGATGATGTTCCTGATGACAAGGTCATGGCGTGGCGTGTGAATTTGAAATTGAAATGAGGAGGGGCATAGTATGGTGGCATATTTTTGGAGCCTTTAAATAATTATGAATTTTAGTCACAATGGCCAAATATAGTAATAGCAAACGTGGAAATTCTCATGGGCTGCCCACGCATGTTCTAGAAAAGCTGGCGGATACGTTGAAGGTGTGGCCGTTTCGGAGGCGTGGGCAGCCTGAGGCGCAGAGGAGAGAAGCCAGTGGGATGGCGTCGAAGGCAATATGTACAGAGGTGGGTGATACCAGAGGGAGTGATGGGGGGGAGTTTTCTTTGGTGGAGGATGCCGCTCCTGAGGCCAGTGTGACTGTGTTTATATTGTAGAGGGTTGCTGCCTGGTGGAAGAAGGTCGCCTCGACAGCGGGAGACGCGACCAGTTGTGAAGGCTGCACGAGCTCGTGCCAACTTGGCAGCACATGGATATCAATGGTGTCGTTGGGCTGGCGCACTTGAGCCACTAGTATAGTTAACCTTGTCACATAGTGACGGTGTTAGACAAGAGGCTTGGTGATCTGTGTATTCTGTCAGTCGTGAGACGACGACAGAAATCATGAGGCAATAGCAGTCGCTGGTGGCGTAGAGGTATTGGTTGCACTTGCTCTCAAAGTTGCAGCACTGGATCTGACAGTTTGCAGGAGAGAAGCTCGTGCTGCTGGCGAGCTGAACCAGGATACTGGGAAGGGACTGCCTTGGGAAGAGGATCGTCTGGCTGGGCTGGGAATTCAGCGGGGGCTCTGAGCCGTCAGCTTGTAGGCCGCCTTGTGTGTGGGAGGGAACACTGCAGAGCAGCAGAACAGTGCCAAAGAAAGGCTGTACACAGGCAGCTGAGGGCGCCAGTTGTGAGAGGATGGGCTGGTGTAACAACGGGCAGGCCTTTGACATGGAAGCGAGGGCTGGCGCCGACGTGTGGGTTTGTGAGAGCTGCAGGTAGCGAGGACAGAGTCTGGAGGTGAGGGCGCGGCTGCTAGCAGAGAAGAGAGAGAGTTTGCTCTAAAACCTCAGAGGAGCTGAAACGCCAGTCAGAGTCTTCTACGCAGCAGCTAAGAGAGAACTTGGAAATGATGAACAAGCTTCAGGAAGGAGACAGAGTTGGAAGCCTGGGGCGCAGCAGCTGCAGAAAAGAGGAAGGCGGCCGCTTGGTGATTCTTGGGGAGCAGAGGCATGGAGCCGCTTGGTAAGAGGAGGTGCAGCTGGGGCGGCTCAGAGGCGTGAAGGCAAAGCTGGCGGCGGGTGATTCTGAGAGTCAGCTACAGATAGTCGCCAAGGGTACAAAGGGCCAACAGAGAATGATGCTGAAGGGCTGATAGCGCAAGGCGTAGGCGCTGCAGATAAGAGAAGGACTGTCTCGGGACCTGCTGCTGCTGCTGCAGAGAAGATGGAGGACTTAATTTCTGTGCCATGAAGTGTGCAGGGTTTTATTTTGGAACATATAGAATAACTTTTTGTTGATAGAAAATAAGCATCTTGGGGTTCAATCTACTCAGCTACGCAAGTCGAATCAAATACATGATTTTTGAAAGATACTCCATACAGGCTGGTCAACTTCTTCATACATTTTTTTTACAAAGGTGAATTAAGGCATACAGGGTTGTCCCAGGTTGATGTGGAAGTGCTAAGGGAATGCAAAGTGAATGCATAAGCCTTGAAGGCTCAGTATTGTGAATATGATGTGATGGTTCATAAAGTTGAGGTCCTATGTTTATGACATGTTATGATGATGTCAGCCTTGTCTTTGATATGAACTATGGTGCTAATGCTGGCCGTGAATCTTGGATGTATATACCTTTGAGATGTTTTTCTGGGGTTTGATGTGTTGAGTTTTATGAATCAAGCTATGTTAATGCCAGTTTTTGGCTTGGATCATGAGGCTTCCGTTTGCTTTGACTACCCATGTATGGCTGAGTCTTAAATCTATGATGGTTCTAGCTTTTGCTGGTGATGCCCCTTGAAGTTCAACCACTTACTCTTACAGCCAGAAGTCTCGCACTTTCCCAGCGACACCGCCCACGTCACGACAACGTGGGAGTCACCAAACTACATGATCCCCGTGGCCTGTATTACCTCCATTTGAAGATGACACTGTTGGTAAAGAATGGGGAGACCCTCAGCTGTATATGGTACAGGAGCTGGTAGTAGCGGAGGGATTTGTATGCCGCATATACAATATCCCATCTGGTGCGGTGGAGGTATCAGAGGGCACCGACTATTTGGGGGGAGGAGTATGTGTAAGGGCATAGCCCATCTCCAAGTCTATTCCTCTTTACAGTTCGGAAACAACACATACTTTGCATCCAGATTGGATTGAAATGGTTTGTCCACCTTGGCTTCTAGGTTAGCCCATATGGACTCCTCTAGTCACTCTCATCTCGATGGGTGCTGCATTCTGAATACCGGACATGATGGCTCCTAGACAATCCATGCGGAACAGCATAGCTCATCTCCAAGTCTATTCCACTTTACAGTTCAGAAACAACACATACTTTGCATCCGGATTGAATTGGGTTATCCACCTTCGCTTCTAGTTTAGCCCATATGGACTCCTCTAGTCAGTCTCATCTGGGTGGGTGCTGCATTCTGAATACCGGACATGATGGCTCCCAGACAAATCCATGCGGAGAGCGGATTACGATGAGCGCCCGATATCAGGAGCAGCCAGTTTTGCTCCTCCTTCAGATCAGTAGGTCGGATGGCCACTTTTCGCAGACTGGTCGGATCACAGAAATAAGGAAAAAGAAGGTCTTACAGAAAACCCAAAAAAGTGTCAGTAGCTGCACCAAACGCATCTCACTTGATATGCAGTAAGTTGGGCATCATAGCCGCTTGCATGGACGGCACAACCCATGCAATAGACAACACCTATCTCCGCTTATAATCCTACCTTGTGTTTGCCACGCAGCTAGGTTTTGCCATGCTTTGTGTAGGTTCAGTCCAGGCCAAAACACCCTAAACATCATGCCTACAAAGCTCCGGCCTGATCCACCTTCGGGTCAATGAAGCGAAATGCCGGGTTGCCTTCCGGAGTCTCCAGGTGGAAGACCTATGCGCCGTCCGGGTCATCATGCGCGGATGACTGGTCTGCTTTCGGGTTCAGCACGTGAGGTATTATCCACCTTCTGGGATTAGCGAGCGGAGGTGTCGCAGTCAGAGCAATTCGATGTGGAATAAGCTTGGTGGATGCGGAGGCAGGGTGGCGAGTGACGTGCGGAACTAACAAACCGAGTGGGGCGCGAAAGCCGGACAGTGGGTCTGGGTGGAAACGAGGTTGGCAAGCTGGGGGACAGAGTTGGCGGTATTGGATTCCAGGTGGTGGACGGCCTGCGGAATCTGATTTTGGGTGATGTGTGTGGAGATGGCAGTCCAGGTGGCGGGTGGCTGGCGGAGTCAGCGTTCCAGGGTGGAGGAAGAGTCGGCAATCCAGGGTCAGGGTGGCAGATGTAGGGGGAATTGGGTTGAGTGCAGAACGCGATCCGGGTGTGGCGGGTGCGCTATTTATTAAATGGGCGGCAGAAGTGGAATGCGGATGTGGGCGAAAGTCGAAAGTTTGGCTGGTTTTGGCTGCGAGCTCTAGAGGTGAAGTGCTTTCACATCATCTCTGATTCGGCCTCGCACTGGCTTTGTGTGCCTAGTAGTAGCGGAATAGCCAGCCGCACATCTATGGAGTGTAAGATTAGGGAGTAGAGGTCGTCGCACCCACGACGGCGGAAGCAGGATGCGGACGTGGGTTGGTAGATACAGAAGTCAAAAGTAAGTTTGGCTGGTTTTGTTTGGCTGCGAGCTCCGAAGGTGAAGGGCTTTCACATCATCTTTGATTTGGCCTCGCACTGGCCTTGTGCGCCCGGTAGTGGAATAGCCAGCCACACATCTATGGAGTGTGAGATCAGGGAGTAGAGGTCGTCGCACCCACAACATCCATTTCCGCAGCACAATCAAAGAGTTAAGCTAAGAACCATGGTTGCGAAGACACCGCTGCTGTCACCTCTACGGCCGCCTTGAACGCATCTATATTTGCAGGGAAGCACTGCTGAAACCCAGAACAAGTTCTCTACGAGAGTCAAAATTTGTATGAATTATGGCTCAAGAGAAGAGATCGAGGGCTTCGCCTTCTAGCATCTCGACGTCTTTTTGATAGGTTCAAAGGCTTTCACATCCTCCTCCGCTCTATCTGCCTTATGCGCCCACTAGCTGAATAGAGGGCCTATTTGCACCTGTTGCTTTGCGAAGGTCTCCCACATACAACAGAAACTATCCCATTGAATGGGTAGTGGCCTTTGCACGACCTCCTCGCACACTAAGGAAGCTAGGCAGCTAATACCCACAGCATCATGAGCCTTTTTGCGATTGAGGAAATGAGAATGATGGCTTCTCTTCTTGCAGCTATGTGTGTTCTTCCACACCAGGTTCATCACCAACAAAGTGTTGCAGTTGGGGTTTCTAGCATCGTGGTCGCCAATGTGTTAGCGGCCTCTTACCCTAATAGAGAAATAACAAAAGAAAGGAAAACACAGAGAAAACAAAAAGGAGTGGTATCCATTGCAGCGTTCATAAATCCATAGTCGTGAATGTCCCAATGCTCATACACAAGGCACATGGTGGGTGAACACCACCTAACCTTGGCACGCTCGGCCTTATAATAAAAAGCTCCAGCTCATTGGCTCTGACATTCGATGGCACTGACCGGCTGCGGCTATCTAGCCAGCAACACGTGGCAACTAGAAAGGTACATGCATGGCTTTAGGGTGGTACAACTGTGGCAAACAAGATGGAATGGGCGTGGCATCAGGTGGTGAGAAGGGTACATACATGTCTTTACTAGGGGACGACCATGGTGGATGGTTGGTACGGTCGTGTGTTACGACTGTGGTGGATGGTTGGTACGCTGTTAATCAAATTTTGGATTAACAAACATGATCCTCCAATAGAGGACATTAATAAGTGTCATGAAATGACACTATAAAAGTTGTACATTATAAGGCCTAGTTAAGTAAGTTTTGGGTGCCCAAGTGTGAATAAGGGCCAAATGTATGTAAGGCATTTTCTCATAATAAAAAGACACAATCCCCTTTGTGCTATAGAGAGCTCTTCCTTGTGTCTTGAGAGAGATTGAGAGAGAGAGAGTGAAAGATCCTTGCCCCCTCCGTGTAACAAAATCGGGGGTGTTAGCAGCGAAAGTAACACTTCTTACGCAGGGCAGAGCCTCTCACTCGGGGCCTCGCCCACGGATATCTGGACAAGAGACTAATCCCTTGGTTTATTTCAAAACTGAACCCGAAAAAACTTCCCTCGTCTAGAAAGCACAGGCGATTCCTCCAGGATATTTTTATTCTAACGTAGTCAAGAGCCTTAACTAACCAAACTGATCCGATCGAACCAGTAAGTCACATGGTTAGATCAAGGAAGAGACTTGCACTTGGATCATAGAAACCAACGTTTTTTCCTCGTCATCAAGAGGCACAGTCGTTGATTCTTTTCCATAGAACAAGGACTATCTAGGATTTATTTCATCTATCGTAACATAACAGAGTTGAGTCTCATTTTAGGGATCCATCAGTCCAGCCTAACCCCATCCAGTCCCATGGGTTAGCCAACCGCCCAACCAGCCAACCGCCCAACCACTATAGTGATAGGATCTATTAAGGAATTTGGTTATGTTTTGTCTCGGGTACCAGGGAAAAGAGTTCCCAGGCCCCCTAGCTGGCACTTCAAGCAAACTTCAAGCAAACTTCAAGATAGTCACACCACTTACACACCTAATATGAAATTGCCTATTTCACAGATTCAATTGTCTTTAAAACAATCTTTTAATGAAACCATAGTATCATTGACCATAATTCTCCAAAATTTCCAGGTTCAATTCTAATTTCCAATCATTCTTTCATCGGTGTACCTATGGCATCATTGGCAACCAGAACGCTCACCACCTGTTCAGTCAGGGGGGACATTTTCAATAGTTCCTAGCTCATAGTACCCGAAAATATATTCACTTATAAAAATCCAGATGGACTCTTCGTTGAAGATCAGCAAGATCAACCAACATATCCATATAAAAGAGCCATGGACTCATCCGTTAAAGAACCACCAAGGACAATCAACTAGATCCATGTCCGAGTTCAGAAAACAACTCTAACTTCTTGTTCCATTTTCTTCCTCGACGCACGTGTGGGTATCTTCAGCGACCCCCCAAAGCCCGAGCACCATATGGTCAGCACCCTCTAGGCTCCTTCACAGGTCACCTAGCACTTTACTCATAGACCGCTTCCTTGGTCCCTCATCCATCGTACCGGAAGCTCACCATTTAAATTGAACCGAGGTTGGTCAAGACCTCGGTCGACCTTGCTATGCGAGACATCCTCCGTTGACTCTCCGTCAGCTGTTGCAACTCTATCACTTAGGTCTCCACGACCTCATTCACAAGATGGTCAAAATGCTTCCCCAGCATTCTTGACATAAAATAGTCATTTAAAAACAAGTCATAAATACAGTTTTTAACGAACTCTCATCTTTCCACATTGTTCCACATCATTTCTCGTTATTCCACATTCTTCTATATCAATTCACATTGCTTAATCCACATCTAATCATATGTATTCCCATTGTTCTTCATCCATTCTCATCTAGTCACATCATATTACAACTCATCACATCTATCCTCATCACATCTCAGCCATTCACATCTACCCATATCCATATCACATCACATCACATCCATTAACATTGCATCTTATCCATTCACATCTACCCATATCCATATCACATCACATCACATCCATTCACATTGCATCTCATCCATTCACATCTATCTCGATTCACATCACATCATATCACATCACATCACATCCATTTCACATCACATCTCATCCATTCACATCTATCCTGATTCACATCACATCACATCACAGCACATCCATTCACATCACATCTCATCCATTCGCATCTATCTATATCCATATTACATCACATCACATCCATTCACATTGCATCTCATCCATTTACATCTATCTCGATTCGCATCACATCACATAACATCCATTTCACATCACATCACATCTCATCCATATCCATATCACATCACATCACATCCATTTCACATCACATCACATCCATTCACATCACATCTCATCTATTCACATCTATCTATATCCATATCACATCACATCACATCCATTCATATTGCATCTCATCCATTCACATATATCCCGATTCACATCACATCACATCACATCCATTTCACATGATATCACATCCATTCACATCACATCTCATCCATTCACATCTATTTACATCACATCACTTCCTTTCACATATCATCACATCTCAATCTCATCTCATTACATTCACATCCACATCCATTTACATCACATCACATCCCATCCACATCTCTTCACATCCACATCTCTTCACATCCATATCTCTTCACATCCCATCCATATCTCTTCACATCCACATCCACATCCATTTACATTACATCACATCCCATCCACATCTCTTCACATCCACATCCATTTACATCACATTCACATCTTATCACATCCACTCACATCCTATCACATTGCATTCACATCCTATCACATTGCATTCACATCTTATCACATCCACTCACATTCTATCACATTGCATTTACATCTTATCACATCGTATTCTCATCGTATTCACATCGTATTCACATCTATTCACATTTAGTAATATTTTTTACTTTCGATACACATGGGACTTTTTCTAAATTTCTGCCAATTACTTGGCCTAATTAAAGGTACTTTTTCTTGATGGATATTTTCATATTCTTTCTTAAATTTCTCAAGTGAAATATATTCAATATTCTTCTTTTGAGTAAAAGATTCATGGGATTTACAAAAATCAATTCTACCCAAATGCCCAAAATTTCACTTTTGATAAATACTCATAATTTGAATTATGTTAAAAATTTCTCTTTTTCCATTTAATTTCTTGGATCTTAAATATCATGGAAATTCCTCATTTTGCATTTAAATGATTGAATTCCAAATGTCATGGGAATTCCTCTTTTATCATAAAATAAATTTATCTAAAATTTCTCTTTTCTTTAGTAAAAATATCCATTATTTCAAATATGCTAAGAATTCCACTTTTGCCATTTAAATGATTGAATTCCAATTGTCATGGGAATTCATCTTTTATCATTTAAATTTTCTCATGCATAAATTTTTTTAAATCTAAAATTTCTCTTTAAATTAAATATTTATTATTTTAATACACCATAATTTCTCTTTTTCCATTTAATTACATGGATCTCCATTATCATGGGAATTTCTCTTTTTGCATAAAAATAAAAATACCAAAAATTTCTCTTTTCTTTAATTAATTATTTATGCATAAATACTAAAAATTAGTTTCCCATGAATTTGATGAAAATTATTCTTTTAGCATGGGATGTCTAATCCTAGAATATGGTAGGAAGTCCTCTTTTCACATTATGCATAAAAATGAGCTATGTATTAATTTCTAAAAATTTTGCCATAGCTTCGCTGCTATTACTGATAATTTTCAATATCTCTAGAAAGAATAAGACTGTGTAACACAATTATGATAGAATAACTATCATTAGACTTAAGTACAATTTATGGAATTAAATCATAAATTTACCATAATTTTATTAGCATAAAAGCATAAAAAGTCATTTTCTCAACCTCTAGCTTAACAAGCTTAGAGATTGATTTTGAATTAAGAATTTATCAATGAGAAGCATTCATTTGCTAAAGAATTAGTCATAGGAATGACTATTCTTTTGGGGAGAGAGCGATATACATAAAAATCATCCTAATTAAGTATAAAAACTAACTTTTTTGTGATTAATCATTAGAATTTTTATAGAAAGCTTGATTTGCATTGAAAACAATTAATTTGAAACTTCTCAAGCTTGAGAGGGGTTGAGAAGTGAAATCTTTTGAGAATATTAATGAAAACCATGAAATTATTTCTTACCTCTTGATTTGGCTTGCTTCTTTATCTTAGAAGGAAGCCCCCAACCAATCAATTGGTTTAGTATGTTGAGAAGAAATCTCCAAGGATTGTTGGAGAGAGAGAAGCTCCAATCTCTCCAAAAGTAGAGGATTTTTAAGGGATAATAGAAAATATCATTATTTTAATGTAATACTGGCATGGTATATATAGCTCACAGATTTTTTTCTAAAAGACTAAGGATCTATTTATAGGTGAGGGAGGCCACTAACCAAGTTAGAGGCCACTAAGGTAAATGATGAGTTCTCTAAGGATTGGGGTGAGGAGTTGAGTAAGATATCGCTGGAGGGAAGACACAAGGAAAAAGTCACCCTTCAAGAAACACCCAAGCTTACAAAAGCGGGTTGCCAAAAACGCAATAAAGCCTTGGCAGAAGCAGAATGTGAGGCTAGAAAGATCATGACTAAAACCAAAAGTGAAAATGAGGACAAACCACTGCTCTCAATACTTGACCACTGAAAAACCTGTATTGTTGATGAATGGAAAGTGGTCTGACTGACGGCAACAAGGGTTAAGGAGGATGGGCTGTCCACATCGTGTGATGGCCTGATAGAAGTCAAGGAAGTGGATATGCGGGACCAGGGGAGGAAGCTCAACCCGTATACATTGCTAAGGACTTGACTTCGGCTGAAGAAGATGAGCTCGTCGCTCTCCTTAAGAAATTTAAGGAATGTTTTGCCTGGAATTACAAGGAGATGAAGGGACAACCACCTAAGGTGGTACAACATATAATTCCAATCATGGAAGGGTCGAGGCCAACCAGGTAGAAACCATACCATATGAATCCTAAGTGTGCGGCAATTGTAAAGGAGGAAATACACAAGCTCATTGTGCTGCAGATTTCATCTATGATATCGAACATATGGATTAGTTGTCACCAATCGTAATAGTGCAAAAGAAAGGAAAACTTAGGGTATGCGCCGATCTTAAAAAGGTCAACGCAGCTACTAGGAAAGACCATTATCCGCTACCCTATACGGAACATGTTTTGGAAAGAGTGGATGGATTCTCCGGTTATAATCAGGTGTCCATAGCACCAGAGGACCAGAATAAGATAGCTTTCAATACAATGTGGGGGACATTTGTATATAAGGTTATGCCCTTCAGCCTCACCAATGTCCCAGCAACATTTTAACGGGGTTGATGTGCATAGCCTTCAAGGACTACTTACAGAAGTGGTTGGAGGTATTCATTGACAATCTGTGTGTACACTCTCGATGGTGGGCAGACCATCTGACCTGCTTGAGGAAAGTGTTCGAGCGATGTCGATCATATCGTATATCCCTGAACCCTTTAAAGTGTTAGTTTTGTGTCAAACATGGTGTGATATTGGGACACATTGTCTCAAAGAATGGTATATCCATGGATGATAGCAAGGTCAAGATGATATTGGAGCTGCCACCGCCCACCAATTACAAAGGTGTGCAAAGATTTATGGGCCATGTGGGCTATTATCGCTGCTTCATAATTTTCTATGCTAAAATAGCTAGATCATTGTACAAGCTCCTCATTGTTTTTGAATGGATTGAGGAATGCCAGCAGGAAGCATATGATCGATTGAAGCAAGCATTGGCTAGCACGCCAATTCTACAACCTCCCAATTGGGATCTCATATTTCACGTACATATTAATGCATCAAATTTTGCTATTGGTTGCATACTAGCCTAGCCTGGTGAGTTCAAATTGGACTATCTAGTCTGCTTCGGTAGTCGTTAGTTAAATGATGCAGAGGTAAACTACACCACCACCACAGAGAGGGAAGGATTGGCCATGGTTTACGCCATCAAGAAATATTGACATTACATCTTGGCCAACAAATTAGTATTCTTCGTGGACCAGCAAGTCTTATTATACCTAATGAATAAACCTTGCACCAGAGGGAGAATCACACGATGGTTGCTATTATTGTTGGAATTCGACTTTATAGTCACGGTAAGAAAAGGAACACAGCATGTGTTAGCCGATCATATGTCAAGAATTCCAAATGGGGAGCCAGAGCTGGTGTTGAGATGATGATCTCCCTGATACTTGTTTGTTCAAGTTGGACATCTAACTCAGGTTTCCCTTTGAACAAAGATAAAATGTGGTGGCTTATTAAGCTTGTTGCACCTTATCAAAACTGATTGCGGGATAACTATACAAGCTAGGAAAAGATAATGTGCTAATAAGAAGATGCGTTAGAGAAGATGAGTTCATCTCACAATATTGGACGAAGCTCATTCAAGGATAGCAGGTGGGCATTTTGCTGGAGAGATCACAACTTAAAAAGTGCTTCAAGCAGGACTATGGTGGCTTACGTTATTCGGAGAGACCATAGAATTTGTCAAAAGGTGGGAAGAATGTCAACGTTTTGCTATCCCACAACAAAAGGACAAGATGCTAGTCACCCCTATTATTGTAAGACAACTATTCGTCGAGAAATGGGGAGTAGATTTTATTGGACCTATTAGTCCAGCGACACATCCATCCCCAAGCTTGATATGTGATCGTGGCCGCCATAAACTGTTTCACAAAATGGGCAGAAGCCAGAGCCTCAAGGAGCTGATGCACGAACAACAACAAAATTCTTATATGAGCAAATTATCTTAAGGTTCGACTGCCCATTAGAATTAGTTAGTGATTGTGGCTCATATTTTATTAATGAGGTGATTAATCATTTACTTGCGGGATTCTTAGTGGTCCATCAGAAATCATCACCTTATTATCCACAAGCCAATGGTCAAGCAAAGAGTACAAACAAAATTTTGTGTACTATCTTGACAAAAACCTTTGAAGTAAGTTAAACAGATTGGGAACATAAGCTGACAGCAGCCCTATGGGCAAACATCATATAAGGTAGCGGGGAACACTCCTTTCTGTCTCGCTCATGGTGTTGAAGCAGTTATGCCCATGGAATACCTAGTCCCAAGCTTAAGGATTGCAGTACAAGAATGTCTGACAGAGAATGCATTAGTTGAAAGGCTAATTGAATTAGAGAGAAGCTTGATAAGACTAGGCTGATAGCATCACATGGACTCATGGTCAGAAAACTACGCAGGAAACATTGGTTCGACAAAAATATAAAATAAAAAGAATTGGAAACGGGGGACCTTGTTTTCATGTATGGTGTAGGAAGCACCAGGAAAAAGAAACTCAAATATCGAGGCCTGGGACGATTCTGAGTATCGGAGATCATGCCTTAGGGGTGTATACGAATTGAGACAATTGATGGCATATAGATAGAGGGTTACATTAATGGAAGTAAATTAAAAAAATATTTTGGACCATTGACCCAAGATATTCTCTTGCAAGAACATCTCTTAAAATAACAGAAATAGCTTACAAAGGAAAAAATCCAACAAGCTCAAGAAGACACTAAGGCCAGGCCAGGGAGGCCAAAGCTAAAAAATTACTTTACAGAAGAGATTGATACATGTTAACATGGCTTCCGTGACTCTCTTTTGGATGAAGAGGAACTAAACATTAAGCCAGCACGACTCAAGGTGGGACTTACTAGCTAAAAGCCATGCAATGAGCATTGCAATAATAGATACAGGGTCAAGTCATAACTTGATCTCGTATGAGACCTGGGTAAAATTAGATAGACCAGACTGATGTGCAAGTACGTAGTCTTCACTTGATAACCACGAAAGTTGAGGGATTTTTAAATGTTAACATTTCTATCAGAAATAATTCCTTGGTTGGGAAGGTGTTTGTCATGCCTGCAGGTTCCATGGAAGAGGAAATGATTCTAGGACGATCTTGGATCTATGCCAGTAAATGCAATATCCAATGGCAAAAGAGGACAAAGTTGTTAAGGTGTGAGCGATAAGGTCGTGTCCATACCCTTATGGAGCTTGACAAACAGATCACAAATGATGAACAAACAACACCGAATACATTGGAAACACCTCTTAAAATAGAACAAGCATTAGTCCCACAAAGCTCGCACAAAGAATACCCAAAATCTAAGGGTACATAGAAGTGGGTGCCCAAGATTCAACTTAAAAACCAACCTCACAAGAAGGAAACCATGAATAATATGGGGACCACAAGAAGAATTTGCAAAAAATTTAAAAGTCAGACCTTGCTGACACAAACAGATTGTTGGCAGGACTTCAAGCATCCCAATAGACCGTAAGGGTTCCATAAGCAAAGGGTCCGAAAAGACTTATTGCGAGCACAAGGATACTACCAAGGCAATACGGTAACATGGGTACCCAAACCCCTCTCAGTGGCCAACACCACAAGCATTTCAAGTCATAAAAAAGAGAGTAGTAAAAGCATCATATAACATCAACTCCCAACCCAAGTAGGAACCTCGCCAACCTTTGTGTGGAGGAAAAAGATAACTCAGCAAAATGGGTTGGGAATTGCCAAAGCAATGATAGTAGCCACTCTTGTTATAGAACTGAACAAGGAACCTAAAGGTAGAAACAAAGAAGCTCACAAAAGGGACACAGATAGAAGACCTCCACCACAAGGCACAGTAACAACATTGTTCAGTTGGGTGGAAGGAACAATTAAAAACTCCCACATAGAGCTAAAACTATTGTAACAAATGCCCAAAAGTGCTCAAGTGACCCCTTGGTTCTCATGGTAGTAAAACATAAGGGTGTCCAATGGTTGCACAATGGGTACAAGGTAAGCAGGGTATCATTCACTCATTTTGTGCATGTTTGACTGCTTGAGCATGAAGAAAAAAATGAGAAGGTCTCGATCTTATGCATTCATGATTCAAAAAGGTTCACACCGTGAACCAATTCAAAAAGGTTCATGTCATGAATTGATTCACAAAGATTCACACCGTGAACCAATTAAAAAACATTCACGCCATGAAACGATCATTTCTCAAGGGCCAATCAAGCAACACCACGTGGTTTTCTTCATTAAGGCAGCCGCCCTGTCCAACGGGGTTGCATTATAAAATCAAATTTCTTTTCTCTTCCATCATTTTGCATCGTGTGACCTTTACTTTCGATTGTGCGTCGCTTTCGCTCCTGATCGTTGTGCATCTTCCATCTCGGATTTTGGGCTTAATCGACTGTCTCCTTTTGAGGTGGGAGCTTGATCCTTTTTCTTTTTGTTTTCTTTTTCTTCTTGTATTTTTTGATCTTCATGATTGATCAAATCTTATCTCGGCAATGCTTATTGTAAATACATCATAATTATTCTAAAACATTTCTTCATGGTATCCTCACATGCATCTTAACAACGAAAGCAGAAATGAAAACCCTCATAACAAACGGCACCTTCACCTAAAGATTCACGATATTATCACCCTGTGGTTTCACAGAACCTTAGGTTCGTGAA
This sequence comes from Cibotium barometz, assembly GCF_041138505.1. Lineage (NCBI taxonomy): Eukaryota > Viridiplantae > Streptophyta > Polypodiopsida > Cyatheales > Cibotiaceae > Cibotium > Cibotium barometz. The sequence continues at coordinate 49,697,807 of NC_141083.1, forward strand.
CTTGTAGTTTCATGGAACTTGGAGTTTCACAAAACCTAACTGGTTCACGAAACCTCACTGTTTCACGGAGCCTTAGTGTTTCACGAAACCTAACCATTTCACAAAACCTAACCGGTTCATGAAACCTCAACGGTTCATGGAGCCTCACTGTTTCATGGAACATGAGTGTTTCACAAAACCTAACGAGCTCACAGAACCTCAATAGTTCACGGAACCTCACTGTTTCACAGAACCTTAGTGTTTCACAAAACCTAACCATTTCATGAAACCTCAACGATTCACGGAACCTCACTATTTCACAAAACATCAGTGTTTCACGAAACCTAACCAGTTCTTCACAGAACCTCACTGTTTCACGGAACCTAACTTCACGGCCTGTAGGTTCACGAAACCACTCTAACCCTGCACTTTCACGCCCCACAGTCTTCACCTGTCTATTACCACACCCTCTGATTGTTCCTACACTAACACACTCCACAATTCAACTAACTGATTACCCATTAACAAAAAAAAAGAAAAAAAGAAAAAGAGAAGAAAAGATGGTATCAACCCCACCAGTCAGAAGACTGATGTGTTGTTCATGTAGAGATGTCAGCCTCAGAGAGTCAGAAGCTCTCGAGACCCTAGCTGCAACTGAAGCTAGCACCACTGGATCCCCAGCAAGTTAGAAAAAGAGGCCAGTGTGCGGGTCTTGAAGTTGAACTTTTTGGGCCCTGATGCCCAGGCCTTCCATGGGGCCATCATCAGCCAAGAAGCCCTCATGGCCCACGGAAAGGTAGCCCTACATCACCACAGCCTAGAATGCCTCCAAATTCTGGAAGAGGCCGAAGTCAAAGCAAAGCTAGACAAGGCGGCTTGGGGAAAATGGCACAAATACTTTCAAGAAGTATTGACATATAACTCTGACCTACGACGACAAGGGAACCAAAAAGGGGAACTATCACCAAGGTTGATGGCACTACAGAGCAACTCCTCATTACACGAGAGCTCATATGGGATTCTTTGCAACTCTCGCCCGCAGTCAACCGCCCGCAGAGCAGTCAACCGCCCACAGTCAAGGTCCACACCCATGCCATTGACAAAATGCCTCTGGACGCAATGCTCAAGAAAAGTTCTTACAACTCAAATGGGCTGAGTATGAAAACATCCTCCGTGTGATGAGGCTACAAAAAAATCTTGCAGGGCTATGTCCTTAATGATGCACATGAAGCTCAACTTGGATGTTTGTAAAACTCTTCATAGATCGCAGCGTGGCCCTTTCAAGGGTGAAAGGGAAAACTTGGACGAAGCTGTGGAGAAGTGGATCAAAGCAATGAAAGAATACTTCGATCACCGGGTACAATGAGAAAAGTAAAATGGCTCTTGCAAGGCTGAAGATAGTAGAAACAGCCAGAGTGGCATGGAGAAACCACTACGAGACAAACCATCTAGAGGATCGGAACACCCAGACATGGAATGATCTCAAAATTTACCTAAGGAAGAGATTTTGTCCTCCCGACGTTTTGGAAACCAAGATGAATGAATTCTTAGAGTTAACCCAGGGGAGCAGAACTATTGAAGTGTATCACCAAGCGTTCGCTCTCCTCCTCAAATACTCACACCGCTGGTGGACAAAGAACAACTGATGTGGCCAGGTTCATTCGGGGACTGAACGAACCTTTGAATATCCTAGTGAAGAATGCCAAGCTAGTTTCCATGGCGGAAGCAGTGTGGATGGGGAAGGATTTCGCCAAGGATGTCAAGGTCTCGCCGAAGCCAGAGCACCATCATCTTTCAAAAGATTTCTAGCTCTAGAAGGTGATTCCAACCTTCCACTGCCTAAGAGACAACAAAGTCAAGCTCAGGATATGGAAAGTTCCAGAACGGAAGAAAGGTCCTTTTGTCGGAACTCAATCCCCTCCTGGAGTTCAACTTTGTAGTTCCACCCTTGAACAAGGAAGTGAAATGCTATAACTGTCAAGGATTTGGACATCGCAGTATGGATTGCCCAACTCCTTTTGGATCAAGGTTTTCAGGGCGGGGAAATTAGGGACCAAGATTCCAGACTCCAGCTCCTTCCTTCTAGAGTAATCAGGTTCCTTTCCGTCAAAATCAGGGAAATCCCAGAGAGGTAGACCCTCTAACCAACCCTCAATTTCAATCCAAAGTAATGCAAGACCTCCGCCTCAAAATAAGGAAAGTCAAAGAGAGATGTTCCCGAATTGGCCGTCCACTTCCAAGGCAATAACGCTCAAAGTGATTGAAGAAGAAGAAGATGAAAGAGATTATACTCTACCTGCGAGATGAGGATATCTCACATTTTTTAAGTGGCGTTAGATGTAAGATTCCTCCTTCTAGCTTTTGAGGTGTAAAGGTGTAAGAACCTCCTCTTCTCTTCTTGTAATTATTCCCCTCTCTGAAATAAAAGAAAGATCTTGTTTTACCCTGTTTTGGCCTAGAGAGAGAAAATATCTAGAGTGAGATAATCCAAAATTGAGATATCTTTGGATATAAAAATCCTCCTAGTGTCTAAAATGGTTTCCCCTGAAACAAAAGTTCAAAATAAATTCTCCAAAGTGCATTAGGAATAAATTAAAAATGATTTAAAAGACCTTAGTCTAAGGGTCAAGATTTTTTAAAAATTTTGGATTATGGTCCAATTAAGGTTCCTATGGGCCAATAAGATTAATCCAAGTGTTGGGATGAGATAAATCCAATGAATAAAAGAAAATACCCAAAAATGAGTAAATGCTTACATAAGATGAAGAGTTGATTGAGTACAAGGTTTATTAGTTAAAAATTATGAGATATTACTAGAAAAAGAGATATTTTAGAGGAATGATGAAATTTTGACACCTTGGTAAGAAAGGGGAGACCTTTGAGGTAGGCACCTTCTTTACATGTGTGGGAGGGTTTTTAATTCAAAAATATTAAGATATTTTTATCTCTCCTCTCTCCTGAATCAAACTAGATCAAAATGGGAGCTAAACTGGTCCAAATCTTGTCCAAATTCAGCCAAACTGAAGCTAGAAAATTCTAGAACTTAGTTGGACTCAGTTAGTGGCCTCCCTCACCTGTAAATAGACCCTCATTCTATTATATTCTCATTTGTGAGCAAGACCATGCCAGTATTACATTAAAATAAGCATATTTTCTATTATCCCTTAAAAATCCTCTACTTTTAGAGAGATTGGAGCTTCTCTCTCTCTTCGAAAATCCTTGGAGCTTTCCTCACACTAAACCAATTAATTGGTTGGGGGCTTCCTGCTAAGATAAAGAAGCAAGCAAAATCAAGAGGAGGTAAGGTGTAATTTCATGGTTTTCTTTAATACTCTCAACGATTTCACTTCTCAAGCTTGAGAAGTTTCAAATGAATTATTTTTCAATGCAAATTAAGCTTTCTCTAAGAATTCCAATGATTAATCACAAAAAGTTTATAGTTATGGTTAATTAGGATGCTTTTTATGTATATCTCTCTCTTCCCAAAAGAATGGTCATTCCTATGACTAATTATTATTCAAATGGATGCTTCTCATTGTTTGATAAATTCTCAATTCAAAAATCAAACTCTATGCTAGTTAAGCTAGAGGTTAGAAAATGGCTTTCTTATGCTTTTATGCTAATAAAATTATAGTAAACTTATGATTTAATTCCATAAATTGAATTTAGGTCTAATGATAGTTCTTCTATCATAATTGTACTACAAAGTCTTATTCTTTCCAAAAATATTAAAAATTATCAGTAATAGCAGGCGGAGCTATGGCAAAACTTTTTGAAATTAATACATAGCTCATTTTTATGCATAATGTGAAAAGAGGACGTCCTACCATATTCTAGGATTGGTCATCCTATGCTAAAAGAATTATTTTCATCACATTCGTGAAAAACTAATTTTTAGTATTTATGCTTAAATAAATAATTGAGACAAGAGGTAATTTTGGTAATTTTATTTTTATGTAGAAAAGAGGAATTCCCATGATAATGGAGATCCATGTAATTAAATAGAAAAAGAGAAACTTTGGTATATTAAAATAATGAATATTTTATTTAAAGAGAAATTTTAGATAAATTTATTTTATGTATGAGAAAATTTAAATGATAAAAGAGGAATTTCCATGACATTTGGAATTCAATCATTTAAATAGTAAAAGTGGAATTCTTGGCATATTTGAATTAATTGATATTTTTTATTTAAATTTGAAGAGGAATTTTAGATAAATTTAATTTATGCATGAGAAAATTTAAATGATAAAAGAGGAATTCCCATGATATTTGGAATTCAGTACGATGTGATAAGATGTGGTGTGATGTAAATGAATGTGGATGTGGATGTGGATGTGATGTAAATGGATGTGGATATGGATGTGAAATAGATGTGATGTAATGTGATGTAGATGTGATGTGATGTGATGTAATGTGAATCAGGATAGATGTGAATGAATGAGATGTGAATGCGATGTGATGTGATGTGAATCGGGATAGATGCGAATGAATGAGATATGAATGCGATGTGATGTGATGTGAATGAATGAGATATGAATGTGATGTGAATCGGGATAGATGTGAATGGATGAGATGTGAATGGATGAAATATGAATGTGATGTGAATCGGGATAGATGTGAATGGATGAGATGTGATGAGAATGGATGTGATGTGATGTAATGTGAATCGAGATAGATGTGAATGAATGAGATGTGATGTGGATGGATGAAATGTGATGTGAATGGATGTAATGTAAATAGATGTGAATGGATGAGATGTGATGTGGATGGATGAAATGTGATGTGAATGGATGTAATGTAAATAGATGTGAATGGATGAGATGTGATGTGAATGGATGTGATGTGGATGTGAATGGATGTGATGTGAATGGATGTGATGTGATGTGGATCAAGGTAGTTGTGAATGGATGAGATGTGATGTGAATGGATGTGATGTGGATATGGGTAGATGAGAATGGATGAGATGTAATGAGGATAGATGTGATGGGATGTAATATAATGTGATTGGATGAGAATGGATGAAGGACGATGGGAATACATATGATTGAATGTGGATTAAGCAATGTGAATTGATGTAGAAGAATGTGGAATAACGAGAAATGATGTGGAACAATGTGGAAAGATGAGAGTTCATTAGAAATTGTATTTATGACCTATTTTTAAATGACTGTTTTATGTCAAGAATACTGGGAAAGAATTTTGACCATCTTGTGAAAATGAGGCCACAGAGACCAAAGTGATAAAGTTGCAAACAGCTCACGGAGAGTCAACGGAAAACGTCTCGCGTAGCAAGGTCGGCCGAGGTCTTGATGACCAGCCTCGATTCGATTTAAATGGTGAGCTTCAGGTGTACAGAGGATGAGGGACCAAGGAAGCGGCCTATGAGTGAACCGCTAGGTGACCTGCGTAGGATCCTAGAGGGTGCTGACCATACGGTGCTCGGGATCGGGGTCGCCAAAGATACCCATGCGTGCGTCGAGGAAGAAAATGGAACAAGGTGTTAGAGTTGTTTTCTAAACTTGGGCATGGATCTGGTTGATTGACTTTGCTGGTCCTCAACGGATGAGTCTATAGCTCTTTTATATGGATCTATCGGCGGTTGATCTTGCTGATCTCTTCAATGGAGAGTCCATTTGGATTTTATAAGTGAATATATTTTTGGGTTCTATGAGCTAGGAACTATTGAAAAGGCCCCTAAGTGGACAGGTGGTGAGCGGTCTGGTTGTTGCCAATGATGCCATAGGTACACCGATAAAAGAATGATCAAAAATTTCAACCGGATATTTTGGAGGATTATGATTGGAAATTAGAATTCAACCGGATATTTTGGAGGATTATGATTGGAAATTAGAATTCAACCGGATATTTTGGAGGATTATGATTGGAAATTAGAATTCAACCGGATATTTTGGAGGATTATGATCAGTGATACTATGGTGTCATTAAAAGATTGTTTTAAAGACAGCTGAATCTGCGAAATAGGCAATTTCATATTGGGTGTGTAAGTGGTATGACTATCTTGAAGTTTGCATGAAGCGTCGGCTAGGGGGCCTGGGAACTCTTTTGCCTGGTACTACCGGGGACAAAACATAACCAAATTCCTAAATGGATCCTATCACTACAGAGTGGTTGGGTAGTTGGCTAACCCATGGGATTGGGGATGGGGTTAGGCTGACTGATGGATCCCTAAAATGAGACTCAATTTTGTTATGGTACGATAGAGATGAAGTAAATCCCGGATAGTCTTGTTCTATGGAAAATATAGCTGTTAGGAAAAAAGCGTTGGTCTCTATGATCCAAGTGCAAGTCTCTTCCTTGATCTGACCATGTGACTTACTAGTTCGGTCGGATCAGTTTGGTTAGTTAAGGCTCTTGACTACGTTAGAATAAAAATATCCTGGAGGAATCGTCCGTGCTTTTTGGGTGAGGGAAGTTTTTTTCAGGTTCGGTTTTGGAAGAATCGAGGGATTAGTCTCTTGTTTGGATATCCGTGGGCGAGGCCCCGAGTGAGAGGCTCTACCCAAGAAGTACTACTTCTGCTACTAGTACCCTCGAATTCATTGCGCAGAGGGGGCAGGGATCTTTCAGCTGGGGGTATCAGAGCAAATTGGCTAAAGTGGATCTACCGAGAAGCAAGAAATGTCAAAAATTTATGAAATACCAGTAAAAGATTGTAATTCTATGATGAAATTCATACAAATTGATATCCAAAATAAAAATTCATAAATTGGTAATTGGGTCTTCAGATGGAAGTACCACAATTGTATGGGATCCCTGACTTGCTTGAGGCCTCGAGCTGCTTGAGTGTATTGAGCCATGGGACTAATGGGTCCTATGAAATCAATGCCCCATTTTTCAAATGGGGCATTTTTCAAATGGTTGCAACAAGGACACAACAGGGTTTAGGGGCATATTGCCTTGAAAGCATGGAATTGCCACTTGTTTGTATTCGTTGCACCACTTTGACATATTCAGCTGCGTTGTTAGCCATCAAGGTGGGAAACCATAGCCCTACTATGAGCACTTTGCATGAAGTGATATCTGCTAGCACAGGAAAAGTGAGCCTGTTGTAAAAGGAAGACATATTTGTCTTCTTAGACATGTCTTATAATTTTATCCTTTCCCTACTTGAAAATCAATTGGTAGGGGGCCGCCTTTTTGATGAGGCACCGTGCTTGTCATTGTTGAGGAGTGGGTCAACTAGTGGGCCATTGGCGGGGAAGTGTGCAACCTCCTCACCACCCCATTTCGGAATTAAGAAAAGTTGGAACAAGGCAGCGTCCGGTAAATCGTCATCGGTGGCTTGCCATTATTGGGAATGCATGACATATGGTCTACCAAGACATGCTGTGAGTCCTTCCGCAATGTGATATAGTGAAGTCGAACTCAAGTAAGATTAGCAACCATCGAGTGATCCTTCTAGCTATGCTGCAAGGTTTGTTTACTAGATAGAGAAGAGCTTGATAGTCTACAAAGAAGATAAATTTAATTGCCAGAGAAGATAATGGTGAAACTTCTTGATTGTGTAGACCATTGCTAATCCTTCCCTCTTAGTGGTGGTATAATTTCGTTCTACCTCATTGAGTTTGGCGACTAGCAAAGCTGATAGGGAAACCCATCTTATGTTCACCGGCGGGTTGACCCACACACCCAATTGCAAAGGCAGAGGCATCAATGTGGACATGAAATATGATGTCCTAGTTGGGAGGGACCTCAAAATGGGAGCACTTACCAAGGCTCTCTTTAGGGTGTTATACGCTTGTTAGCATTCCTTTGTCCACTCAAAGAGGATTAGGAGTCCATAAAGGGAGTGAGCTATATCAGCATACATGAAAATGAAGCACTGATAGTACCTAACGTGTCCCATGAAGTGCTGGACTTCCTTAAAGTTGGTCGGTGGTGGAAGCTCAAGGATGAGCCGCACCTTGCTGTCATCAGCAGTGGAGATTCCTTGTTTGGAGACAATGTGTCCCAGGATGACTCCATGCCAAACCCAGAATTGGCATTTGAGAGGGTTCAAGGAAATACGGTAGAGTCTACATCTTTCTAGCACCTTCAAGTGGAATTGACACAAAGGTCATCCATGAAGACTTCAAGGAATTTCTAGAGATACTCCTTTTAGGATGTGCACATCAGATGCTGGAAGGTGCTGCGGGCATTGGTGAGCCCAAAAGGCAAGACATGGTATGCATAAGTTCCCCACTTGGTTGCAAAAGCTGTTTTATGTTGATATTTTGGATCGATCAATACTTGATTGTATCATCCAAAGAATCCATCCAAGAAGCTGTAGAGTTCCTTTCTTGCAACTCTTTCGAGCACATGCTCTATGAAGGATAAGGGATAGCGATCCCATATAGTGGTGGCATTAACCTTTTTGAGGTCCATGCACACTCACACCTTCCATTATTGTTGGGCACTATTACTAGGGCGAGACCCATTCCGTGTGCTCAATTTCATAGATGAATCTAGCGTCTATGAGTCGATAAATTTCTTCATGGACCATCTTGGATTCATGGGGTAAGCTCTTTGCTTGACCAATCTTGCTCCATCAACTATAGGAATGGTATGTTTGACCGCTTCGGAGGTATGCCCTTCATATCTGTGTACTTCCAGGTGAAGTAATCCTACAATTTAGAGTGACAAGTTTTGTTCTTCCTTGACTGAGAGGTCATCCCTAATATAAATTGGCCTCGGGTCTTTGCTCGGGCCCACCAAGTTAACTTCCTTCCCTTTGGTTAGACCATCATATGAGTCCCTTGGCTCTATGTTGCTTGCAAATGAAGATCAATACCAGGATGCAACAAAAACGATACTTAGGGCTCTTGTAAAGAGTTCCACTTTGTAGATGAATGTGGGAGAGGGTTTGATAATAATCCCACATGGGGACTTATGGGAGTCCTAGAATTTTTGTATAAAAGGTGGCTCATTTGAGAGCTTAGACACACTTTGGGCTTAGTTCATGCAAGAGCTCCTTTGAGAGACCTACTCTCCCTCTTCTCCATAGAGGTGAAGACTCTTCTCTCACCCCATCTACATCATTGTATGAGGTAAATCTCTTCATTGAATCATTAGCAATGTCATGAGTCTTTCTCATCCTCTTCTCTAATCATTTTACTCTTATGCATGCTTTTAGTATTTCATTTTTGAGTACATGGATTGATTTGAAGCTTTCATGGAAGCTTGATGCTTGAATGTATGCATGCTTGTAGGAAGATAGGAGTGGAGTGAGGTCTTTCTCTTTGCTTGAGTGCATAGTGATTGTATTCCTCTTGCTTGTATTTGTGAATGAAGGGGTGTGTAGGAATGAGGACAAGTTGAGCTTGTGTGTATGCTTAGTCTAGTGTCAAGTGATGGTAGCCATGAGCATTCTCTCCATTTGTGGATAAGCTCTTGTGCACCGGTACGGGTCGAATCCCTAGCTCCGAAAGGGATGCAAATCCCATTGGATTGAGCTTAGTGTGGATCGTACTCCTCTTGCTACAAGAGAGAGAGTTTTCCGTCTCTCCATTGGCGCCGCTGCCGGGGAGAAGACTCAAATCCGGTTGAGAGTGTGTGGAAACCACCACTATTTCCTCTTTTGGTTGCAAAACCATTGAGTGATTAGGTTAAGTGCGGGTGTGTGATCCCGGTGTGAGTGGATAAGGTTAACCATTGAGCGGTTGAGGTTTCTCCCGCATTGTTTTTTTTATATGTTTCATTGCTTTTATGTTTTTTCAAGTACCGTTCATTATGCTTACCTTCATTGTTTTTTGTCATTTCATTCTTTCATGCTCTTCGTTAACACGTGATTAGTAAAAAAAATAAAAAGAAAAGAGGGGCGTTGCTAAGCTCTTCCATAGTTTATGCAAGCCCCATAGACTCCTAAGCATTAAGCCCGCTCAAACATTGCATCGTGTGTAAACGGGCTGAAAGCAGTGAGGAGGAGACGGATTTTAATTGTTTTAATCGTTTTATACTTTGGCCTAAGCGAGTTAAAAGCGCAGCAAAGAAAACTATATATATATATATATATATATATATATATATATATATATAGTTTTATATATATGCTAAGGCTTTGGAAGGCGTAAGAAGACGTTGACGGAAGCAACAGACGTTGACGGAAGCAAGACACAGGGAGGCGGCTTTGTAAAAAAATATATATAAATATATATATAAATATATATTTTTATATACTGGTGGCAGGGCTGTGTTGCAAGAGGCGCAAAGAAAGAAAACTAGAGCCCGGACGGAAAAAAGAAAGAAAGAAGGTGGCATCGAAAAGCTACAAGCGTAGAAGGCTGGGGCTCGCAGTGGCGGCATCTCGCGTGGGCTGCATCGAACCGCCGGTGGAAGAAGCTGACGGGGCTGCAAGGAGTGTGCACAGTTGAGAGGCGGGCGTGGCTAGCGAGAGGCGCTGTGGAGTAGGCGGGAGCAGCAGCGAACTGAAGCGCGTGTGGAGGCAAGAAGGCGGCTGGAGCTGAGGAAGCGTGGGCAGTCGTCACTGAGCGCAGGCGAAGGCGGCAATAACACACATATATATATATATATATATATTCACGTGGCAGTAGCTGGGCACGGGCAAAGGTGGCTACGGGCGGCTATGGTGGCTGCGAATCGAGGCGACGGAGTGAAGCGTGGAGAGAGCTGTGTGGAGTAATGTCGCCTGCAGCAGTTGAGGGCGGTAGCTGGCAGCTGTGAAGGCAAGCGACGCAGCTGGCGCCGGCGAGACGAATCCGGGCAAGCAGATCGGTGCGGATAAGGTAGGTGAATTTTTCTTTTTTTTTTTTTAAATTTTTCATTAATTTTTTATGTTTATTTTATATTTTTAAATTAAAAAAAAAAGAAAAAAAGAAAAAGGCATTAAAAAAACAAAAAAAGAAAAGAGATTAAAAAAGAAAAGAAAAGAGAAAGAAAAAAAAAAAGAATTTAAAAAAAAAGAAAAAAAAAAGAATAGTGGAAAATTTAAAAAAAAAATTTAAAATAAAAAAATTCTTTTTATTTGTTTTTAGGAGTCCATAGTGTGTGCATATTTTTTATTTTTTTATTTTTTTTCATTTTTGTAATTTTTAGCATATTTAGGGTAATTTGCATTGTTTTAAATTTTTGTAATATATATATATTAAAAAAAAAGGGACAAAAATAAAAACAAAACAAAAACCAATAAAAAGAAAAAAGAAAAAGAAAAAAAAAAGAAGAAGAAAAAAACAATTTTTATTTTGAAATCATTGTTTATCATTTAAAATTTTGCATAATTTAAGTAGTTTGCATTTTTTTAGAATTTTTGTAATTACATGCATCATTAGTAGATTTATATTTTTTACAATTAGGCACGACATTTATTAAGTTTAAAAAAAAAAAAACAAACAAACAAACAAACAAACAAACAATAAAAACCAACAAAAGAAGGAAAAAACAAACAAAAGAAAATTTTTGATTTTTTTTAGGAGCTTTATAAAAAAAAACAAAACACAAAAAACCAAAACTAAAACAAAACCAAACACATTAAAAAAAAAAAAAAAAACCAAAACAAATTTTGACCTTATGCACTTGCGGTCGGGACGTCTTGTAGAGTCTAGGGCACCTTCCCGAGTACCTACGCAAGAAAGTGGGACCCAATCGGTAGGCAATTTGGCAGATATTGCTGAAACCCTTTCTGAATCCCAATCCGATACCCTTTCCTCTAGAACAACTAGTTCATTGTCCATGGACAATCTAGAGCCGACAAATAGTTATCCCGTAGCCCAAAATAGGACACCCACACGATCCTTTAATCCATTTGAAGCTGATACCATGGGGTTAACATTCAATGTGAGACTCCAATATGTCTACACAAATGCTCAAGGAGCTGAGATCTTTAGGGATCCACAACAACGGTATCTTGTTAAGATAGCCGACATATTCTCAGAACTTGATAGAGCACCTCTAGTCAATGACCAGGGTAACATGTACATGGGTGGAGATGGTGTACGCTATGAAGTCACCTACCATCCGGAAAAGGTAGACAAATTAGGGGAGCTCTCTAAAACTGAGTTGTTAGACTATTCACAATTTTCCAGAGCAAAGGAGTCTAGAGATGACTGGCTCATCGAGCCGGACAGGCCTGGACCATCCAATGCCCAATCCTCAAAGCCATCCATAAATGATTTACTTCTTGTAGATCTAAATTTGGACAAAGATAGGAAAGGCAAGTGTAAAATGGATCAGGGGGCTGAAAGCCAATGGGAGTTTGTACGACAAATTCCTGTGACAAAGGTTTTACAGGATGACCAACTTCAAGAGGTCTATAAGGATTCGTTAGAGGGATACTATGCCACAACTAAATCGCCAGAGCTGGATCTTCCTCTAGCTTATGTAGTGGTAGTTGAGAAGTGTGCAGGACACATGAACAGAATAGTTGATAAATGGGCCAATGAATATCGAACGTTAGATTGGAAAGAGATTAGGGAACTCACGTGGAAAGGACAACCATTATTTATGGAAGTGTTATCAACAAATACAGCCAAACCAGGAGAGACAGCCTTTCTTGGAGAAACTGTTGCTCCTCCCCTACGAGAGTTCACTAGAGAGGGACCCTCAACATCTAGGTGGACCACTGCTAGTAGCCCAACTCTAGCACCACGATATCGTCCTACACCAAATGTGCGACCACAGGTCACACCACCACAACAACATCTTTCCCACTATGACAATCGGATGAGAAGAGAGCCAACTCGGCTTCCTATAAGTGCACCTCCTGAAATGAGGGTGACAAGATCTTTAGAGGGGTTTGGTGAGGCTGGTAATAGGGTACCCACACCAATTTTGGAAACATGTGGACCATCTTTCCAAAGAGAGGAACAATTTCCACTGAGAGTGAGAGGCCGTAGGCCCTATGATGAGTATTCACGACAAGTAAGACCATCAACTCTTCAGAAACTGGTAAAGAAATATGAAGGGTCGGGAGATCCATACGACCATGTAGCAGCTTTTAGGCAAGCAGTTCGAGCTGAGCAAGTTGCTGATAAGCATACTCAAATAGAAGGGTTTGGACTCACTCTTGAAGTAAAAGCCCTTGCTTGGTTTCAGGCATTAGAAGCTTCTGACAAAACTTCTTTACGAGTTTTGGAAGAGAGATTCATTGCTGCTTTTTCTTTGATGGGAATTCAACATGACACGGTAGCACACATCTACTCTTTCAAGCAAGGAGAGAATGAGAGTGTTAGAGACTGTGTAAATAGAATGAAGCAGTACATTAATCGTTGCCCAGAAGATGAGAAGCCCGCCCAAAGTCGATTAATTTCTCTCTTCTTAAAAGGCCTCAAAAATTCAACACTGCATACACATCTCTATGCGAAGAAACATACAAGTTTCAATGAGTGTTGCCATGATGCTATGGATTTCACCGATAACTTCAAATTCCAGGATGGTTCTGGCCCTGAGGTTAAACCTAGAAATCAATGGGGTGATGACCAAAGTTCAGGGTCTAGCGCACTAGTAAATCCAGACCAAATAGCCAACCTAGTGCTAAGGAGATTAGGACAAACCTATCGTCCACCCATGCAGCCACAACAACAGCAGCAGAGAATGAGGAGTGTACTTCCTACAGGTCCTCATCTTTGTGGAGCATGTGGCGGTGACCATAAAACAGAGGACTGTAATACCTTTTCTCCTCTAGTCACAAACCAACCCACGAAGAAGTGGTGCCAAGCCTGTGCTTGGAACTTTACTCATACCACCCAGGATTGTACTCGCATTGCGAGAATGAGACAGGAACGTGAGCAGCCGAGGGGTGGAGTGGCTCCACAAATGTATCAACAGTATACTAGTTTTGAACGTAAGCCACCGATGACACAAGAACAAGCACGACCTGTTCTTGGTGCTCAACCTCCTGCTCCAGGGACTGCTCCTGTAAGGGTTGTGGACTATGACAATTCAAATATGTGTAGAGAATTGGTAAACCCAGGCTATGTGGAGGAAGAATATGTATCATATTCATCCAAGGATAATATCTTTGAAAGTCCCATATACCCAAACCAAGCACTGGTGGAGACTCAACCAGGGGAACAAAACTCTTTAATGTTGCTAGGCGGCTACCAATCTAGGACTCCAGGCCCCTAAGGTCAATGGCAGCCAAGGAAAGTAGAGACCAAACCAATGGGCCCCTGTTATGAGTGTGGAGAACCCCATTGGGCTCGTGATTGTCCACATCGCTCAAGGCAAGCATCTAGATCCAATACAACAGTGCAACAGTTTCCACCAATAGAAAGATATTGTCTAGGGTGTTGTGTCGAACACTTCCCGAAGGATTGTCTGTTGAAACCACATGAGGAAGGCACCTCTCAACCGAAGGTTTCACTTAACCTTGTAGGCACAATTCCATCACCACCTTCATCTGAGAATGAGGATGTCGTGCCACTTAGAGTCATGACTCGATCACAGACACGAAACGCTGAAATACAGACTGATGAGACACCTCGAACTAGGGACGCAAAGACAAATCTAGTGGACAAGACCCTACAGTCCAATAGAAAAAAAACCACTAGGAGAAAGAAGAACCGAAACAAACAAACTAAAAGTGCATCCACTTCTAGTTCTCAGGAGACCTCTAAACAAAACATATGGGATAAAACTTTTACATCCCAGGAAGTGCGTGAGGAACATCAACCTCAACCTGAGCCTAGTGCTAAACAAGATGAGGCTAGTACGACTGAGGATAGTTCTGGGGGTTCTGTTTTTGTGGATAAAGTGAATGAGACTCTAGAGGCCATCATTGATGCTCATAGAAGTCGCATTGCAGCCTTATCTGAGCTACCCAAAAAGCTTCAAGAATACCCAAACCCTCGTGAGGAGAAGATCAATCTAGCTGTACACCAGCAACTCATTAGGGAAGCTCAGTCGATACTTGAGGGACCACCACCACCTATTCCTCGGGGCCCAACCTCTCTTAAGCCAACATTAGAAACTATACCGGAAGTGTCATCAAGTAGGGAAATGAAAAGTGAGTTCATTTCACAAGCTCAAAGCGAAAGATCGGCACCAATTGACACTCCATTGAAAGAAGAAAGTCTACCATCACCTAGCCTTGTCTTCCCATGCAATGATGAAATTATTGATGCTAATGAGGACATGGCAAATGACATATGGGCTGCTGTAAATGAGAAAATAAATGAGAACATGTCTTCTGTTAGTTCGCCTCCATTCTCTGAGGTGGATTTTACCAGAGACACGGAAAACAACTTTGGACGCCCAAGCATCCAGGAGGGAGGTCAAACAATTGTTTCTCCTAGAAGTAAGCATACAATGAAAACCTTACCATCCTATCTGGGAGAATATGAGAACTGTTCTCAAACCTTGAGGATACCCTCCATGCATAAAAGGTTGACAAAGGAGAAGGATATGAGTATGGTGCAGGCTATTTTGTCAGCACCAGTGGCTTGTACCTTACCTTTGCTTGATTTGATAAAAAGTCGACCTGAGTTGTGGAATGATATTGCCACATGTTTGTCAGAGCAGGTATTGCTACAAAAGGGTCACCATGAGTGTACTATACACCCTGAAACAAAGCATGTAATGCCAGTTCCTATCAACAAAGTTGGAAAATTTTGTGAGGACGATCAGGGAAATGCTACCCTCCCATTAGAAGTGCGAAAAGTATCTTCAACTACAATACTTGATAGTGGCGCAGGAGTGGGCATTGTGACAAGGTCCATTTGGGAAAAATGGGGCAAACCAGCTATTAGGAGTACAAGGATGCGCTTGCAGCTAGCAGATGGAAGCTTAGAACATCCCCTTGGGCTGCTTGAGAACATATTGGTCACCACATGTGGGATTGAATATGAGCATACCTTTGCAGTGGTGGATTTTGGAAAGCATCCAAACTATGAAGTGATATTGGGTAGACCATTCATGCGACAATTTCAAATGATTCAAGATTGGGGATACAACTACTTGTACCTCAGACATGATTCTGTCATCACAAGGGTCAACCTAAGGAATCACTCATATCGTGATGTAACAAGGTCTCCAATAGATGAGTTTGATTCTGCTTCATCTGAGGGCTCAAAAATTACATTGTCAGATGGGCGGGAAGATCTATGGATGTGTGGAGCCTCATGTAGGGATTTCAACACTGAGAGACTTAAGGGTAATCGAAGTGTATCAGACGAGGCATACATTCCACAACCCTTCCCTGAGCATTTAATTGATCCATTAGAATGGAGTCATGTCCTTGCAACATTATCGACATGTGCTTTACCGAAGCCAATTCAATTTTGTGACTCAGATGGATATGATATTATTCCTATAAGAATGGTACAACCACGTGCCCTTCTGGATGATTTGTACTATAGGAATGCATCCACAACAGCACTGCAAGTAGAGGAAGTCTCTGCTAATACACGACCTTTATCATGTAAAAAGAGTGGTGTTTCTACCTTACACAACACACATTCAAAATCTGCTCTTGAAGCTCCAAAACAAATGATGTGGATAATTGATGAGTACTCAAGTGAGGGCCATGGCTGGCATGTTCCAACTACTCTAGTTGCTGCTCAAAGAAGGCCAGGCAAGAAGGATTCATCAATGTGGCTACCCAAAGATGCGTACAAACTTGTACCATCTATTCCAGTTGCTAAGCCTCTTAAGAAGCACATCATTTCCAAACCTAAATCTCGCAATGTTACTCGATGGATCCCAAAACGGGTTCTTAAAGCACAAGGTTATTATGAGGGTGCAACCGCAATTTGGCTTCCAAAATGCCATGCTGAGCAAAAGGTAAAAGAGTGTTTCAGAAAGGTTCCAAGAGTCACCCCTGATTGCCCATATCAGTGGGTGCAAAAGAAATCAACACAAATTCCCCAAGAAAGGAAAGGTGGCTGTGATAGCACCTACAAATCTACTTGTGTTGATCTTCCTAAAACATGTATTGAAACAACTGTTGCCCCTATTTCTCCTTGTTACATGATTCAACCATCAACTGGTGTACATAAGTTAAGTCCAAAGGAGTCTCATTTGAGCATAGATTCTAGCATTTCAATGCCTAAATCCTCTTATCTTGCTCAAATTCCAAAACAATTGATAAAATTCGCACCCAAGAAGGACATACCTAAAACCAAAGATAAGGCATTAGCACTACAAATGAAGCTCTTTGGTAGATCAATGTTTGAATAGTGTGGTGCCTTACGCCTTTAAATGATTATGTTCTTTTTGAGATGATCTCCACTACCAGCGCAAGGGTAAGCACATCGACTCCACAATAAGATCGACAAGCCAGGGCACTTTTCTCCCATTGGGTTTTTTCCCCTCGGCTATATTCGGTGATTGGCACCACTAACAAATTTTATTCTTTTGTTTTTTCTTTGTTTGTTAATAAAACTTTGTGCAGAGATCTCAGCTTAAGAAGAGCATCAGATACGCCCCTACAGTCCACCTATCGTGCACACAAACTAGGAAGGGGGGAGATAGGCTACGCTTACAAAGATCAAGGAGGAGTAATCTGCACAAAATCAGCAATTATTCAAGGCAAACGAACAACATCAACAGGGCACTACAACAGGTGTATGCAAATCTTAATCTTTATTTCTTTATGTGCTCTTATCTTTCGAATATATGGTTTGCATGTACACAATATTGGCTGGTTTGAGTTTTGATTAGTAGTTAAAATGTGGTGAGTGAATTCTAGAGTCTTACAAGACTTAGTAAAAGATATGTCTATCCAAGGACAGTGTAGGATATATACCAAGGGAGTATGCCAAGTACTTATGTCTTCAAGGTATATTAGTTATCCCTAGTGGTAGTTATCTCTTAGATATGAGCTAGGTGCTACGAGTAATAAAAATTTATGAAAATATACCCTACAAAAATATATATACAAGGTGAATTGCGACATGAAGTGTCTACCGCCATGCGAAGTGCTTGGTAGGACCTGGGGATGTCTCAGCACCTTGGGGCCGATGCCTTGGTTTCCATGGGGTGAACACTGATGTCTAGAAGCTTCAATAGAGGACCTTTGAGGAATCTATCGCCTTGATAGATGTTGGTAGGACTCGGGGGTACACTATGGGCCCTCGAAACCGATGCCCTCATCTTCAAGGGGTACTCCTTAGGTCATAAAAGAAAGAAAAAGGGTCTGTCGCCCTTGAGATACTTAGCGGTCTTTAGATTCTCTTGGCGGAGGTCTCTTGGCCATTGCTCGGGTCTCATGGGGATAGAACCTTAATCTTTATCACCTTCTACACACATATCAAAAAAAAAAAAAAAAAAACAACAAGAGAGAGCTCCAATCACCTTTGCTCATACTTAGGAGTAGGGTTGCCACTTAGGAGTAACTTACATACTGGTAGGACATTGAGACTACGGTCATAACCGGCGGTGTACAAAGCACACTTGCCTTTACGTAGCACTATCTACTACTTAAGTCTCACTTTGACCAGTCTTTACTCACCTCTTTTAGTACTCATTAAAACTTTAATCAGCCTTGCACTTGTATGCTCACGTGTGTAATTATTATTGCTGATTTTGCTTTTCTTTTCTTTTTATCAATAAAGGACTTTACTCGTATCAATTGTTTTTTGTTGCAGCTCTTGCTACTACCGCGCTCGAGGACGTGCGCAAAATAGGAAGGGGGGAGTGTTGCTTGCAAATGAAGATCAATACCAGGATGCAACAAAAACGATACTTAGGGCTCTTGTAAAGAGTTCCACTTTGTAGATGAATGTGGGAGAGGGTTTGATAATAATCCCACATGGGGACTTATGGGAGTCCTAGAATTTTTGTATAAAAGGTGGCTCATTTGAGAGCTTAGACACACTTTGGGCTTAGTTCATGCAAGAGCTCCTTTGAGAGACCTACTCTCCCTCTTCTCCATAGAGGTGAAGACTCTTCTCTCACCCCATCTACATCATTGTATGAGGTAAATCTCTTCATTGAATCATTAGCAATGTCATGAGTCTTTCTCATCCTCTTCTCTAATCATTTTACTCTTATGCATGCTTTTAGTATTTCATTTTTGAGTACATGGATTGATTTGAAGCTTTCATGGAAGCTTGATGCTTGAATGTATGCATGCTTGTAGGAAGATAGGAGTGGAGTGAGGTCTTTCTCTTTGCTTGAGTGCATAGTGATTGTATTCCTCTTGCTTGTATTTGTGAATGAATGGGTGTGTAGGAATGAGGACAAGTTGAGCTTGTGTGTATGCTTAGTCTAGTGTCAAGTGATGGTAGCCATGAGCATTCTCTCCATTTGTGGATAAGCTCTTGTGCACCGGTACGGGTCGAATCCCTAGCTCCGAAAGGGATGCAAATCCCATTGGAGTGAGCTTAGTGTGGATCGTACTCCTCTTACTACAAGAGAGAGAGTTTTCCGTCTCTCCACTCTACATTATGAGTCCTTTGGGCCGAGACATATTGTACACATTGATCGGCCATCTTAAAGGTTCTGAAGTGTTTGGGGGCTTGTTTAGTCTCCTCCACTTTAGCGCTTTCCTCTTCTATCAAATTTTTGGCCTCTTTCTCTACATAACTTCTTTTATTACGTACTTTGCACGTAGAGTGGCAAAGATTTTGGGGTTTGGGTTTGGGGGTCAATGGGTTCTGTTGGTTTGGGGGTGGTCATGTGGATGAGGAGGGAGTTATTGGTGAGCTCATTTTGCTAGACTTGGTTTAAGTATTCACGTGCTTCAACTGCCCCTATGTATTTAAGCCAATGGGTGTCTGAGTCAGTAGGAAAAACATAGCAGTAGGAAAAACATAGCATTCAACTGCCCCTATGTATTTAAGCCAATGGGTGTCTGAGTCAGTAGGAAAAAAATAGCATTCTTGTCCGGGGAATCAATCGGGTTTGTGAGTTCTATGTGAGTGTTTTCCCCGTAATGGTTCTACATTATTGGCCTTTTCGGGCTCATGAGTGGCAACTTCCAACAAGTATGAGGTGCTAAGCACATGTAGAGAGACGTAATATCTTACCCATCGACTGTCAAACCGGGTTCTTGTGTGCCTTGAAAGTATGTCCAAGGTAGCAAGGATATGAATCCAATTCTCATAGTCTTCCGGCTCTAGGAGGGGTGCACATTCCTCGCTATCCTTTTCCTCATCAATTGTTTTATGGGGCAGGTTTGGCACAGTTGGACTATAGTGGACCGGGTTCTTGTTACCAAGTCCTCTGTGAAGGGTCGGCCGCTCATGGGATGGAACTTCCAAGTGCATAGGTTGATCTTGACTATTTGGTCCTTTCTCCAAATATAGATGTGTTGGTATCCTAGTCATGGATCATTTTTGTCTCCCTCTCATAAAGGGTCATCCAAGGATGCAATCATATGAAACTGGCTAAGCCAAAGTTCATAACCATGAAGGTGTGGTGTGGAAGGTGGTTCCAAGGATCTTGGTATTTAAATCCTTCAAGAGACCTATGGTCCTAGCGGTGGTTCCATCAGCGCGTTTCACCAACAAGGTCATGTCATCCATGGTTCCCCCCATTTCTCCTAGCATTGTTTGGTGACAATGCTTACTCCTACCCCTCCATCCAAGATGGTAGTGACCTAAAGGAAATTGAAGGTTATGGTTAATGCAACATTGAGTTTATCACCTTCAAAATATTGTCTGATTTTGTTGACTTGAACTGTAGGGGTGCCAGTGATCCCGTGGGGTTCAATGGGTTTATCATCCTTAGTCTCATTAGAGCTATCTAGCTTTGTGGATTCCTACATCCTTGCTCCGAGGAATTCCTCCTTCCAATATTTTAGATCCTTCCATAAGCTTGGGCTACCTTGAAGTAAGGTGCCAATGGGGCTTTGGATTTGAGAAGAGAGAAAGGAAGAGAGACCTGCAATGTCTCTAGGAGGAGGTGCGGTTCCTTGAGGAAGTTCACCTTTGCTTGTCCTCAAGCTCTTGACCATATAAGTTATTTGTTGAAAAATAGGTAGAAGGAGAGGAGACACACACAAAGGAGTAAACCCTAATGTATATTGCAAACCCTAACCATAGAGGGAAGCCATCTCCCTTCTCACACAATGCATAAAGCCCCAATCCATAATACACAAGACACACTATCAGTGTGTGCCAGCTGTGCTATGTGTTGGCATGTTAGGTAATAGCATGTGTGAGACATAAATGACCGCGTTGCAAACCCTAACCATAGAGGGAAGCCATCTCCCTTCTCACACAATGCATAAAGCCCCAATCCATAATACACAAGACACACTATTAGTTGTGTCCACACACATCTAACCCTAGCTAATGTCTACACACTCTGACTAGCTGGACGCGGTCATTTATGTCTCACACATGCTATTACCTAACATGCCAACACATAGCACAGCTGGCACACACTGATATCGAGCTTGAATCTCAATAGCCCCTCTCAAGCTCATGATGTATTGCCATAGATGAAGATGTAGATGAGCTTGGGATATCAAAGCTCTCAACACTCCCCCTCAAGCTCATCCCACGTACTCCCAACATAGTACGGAAGTACTCAAACTTCTCCCTGCTAAGTGGCTTGGTAAAGATGTCAACCACCTGCTCTTCAGTCTTCACATACTGTAGATCCACTGGACCATCCAGCACCTTCTCTCTGACAAAGTGATAGTGGACCTCTATGTGTTTGGTCCGTGCATGAAACACTGGATTCTTGGCCAACTGTATACTGCTCATGTTGTCACAATGAATGACAACCTTGCCATCAATAGGCTCACCCAAATCAGCCAAGAGATTCTTTAACCATATTCCTTCACAAGTAGCAATGGTCTGCACCCCTGTATTTAGCCTCTGTACTAGATAAAGCAATAGTAGGTTGCTTCTTGCTACTCCAACTCACCACGGCACTTCCAAGTGTAAAGGCATAACCACTAGTAGACCTCCTATCATATGAGCTACCTGCCCAATCAGCATCTGTGTAGCCATGTATATCCAAGCCTTTACCATGCTCATAAAGAAGTCCATAATGTGCAGTGGTCTTTACATATCGCATAATGCGTCTCACTGCATCCAAATGAGGTTTTCTGGGGCTCTGCATAAATTGGCTTACTAGTCCCACAACATAACTCAAATCTGGGCGTGTGATAGTCATGTAAATGAGACTACCAACCATGATTCTTTCTGTACATAGATGGATCATCCAACTCCTCACCAAAATCAGCCCGCAACTTCACATTCTGCTCCAACGGTGTACCCAAGGCTTACACCCTATCATCCCATATTTTGTCAACATATCCAATGCATATTGGCGTTGCACTAACCATGTACCTACATGGTTAGTGATCACTAACCATGTACCTACATGGTCTTTGATCACTTCAATTCCAAGAAAGTATCTCAACTCACCCAAGTCTTTCATGTCAAACTGCCCACTCAATGCTTTCTTGACATGCATCACATCTGTACCATGATCTCTTGTGATAATCAAGTCATCCACATAGATGACAAGTAAGACAATCCCATGATCTGTTTTCTTCACATAGAGTGAAGAATCTGCTGTAGAAACTTGAAATCCAAGAGAGATAAGATATCGGCTCATCTTATCACTCCAAGCATGAGGTTCTTGCTTCAAACCATATAATGCCTTCTTCAATCTGCATACATGAGTGGGATACTTTGGGTGTACATAACCTTCTGGCTGTGCCATATAATGCCTTCTTCAATCTGCATACATGAGTGGGATACTTTGGGTGTACATAACCTTCTGGCTGTGCCATATAAACTTTTTCTTGTAGATCACCATTTAGAAATGCATTTTTCACATCCATTTGATGCATTTTCCAACCATTTGCTGCAGCCATAGCAATGACTGCTCTCACAGTTCCCATCTTTGCCACTAGACTAAATGTTTCGTCATAGTCCAAGCCTTGGGTTTGTGCATAACCCTTAGCTACCAATCTCGCTTTATGTCGCTCAATGGAACCATCTGACTTGCATTTCACTTTGTAAACCCATTTGCAACCAATAACATTTTTGTCTTGTGGTAATTCAACCAAATCCCATGTGTCATTATGAACCAATGCGTCCATCTCAACATCCATTGCCTTCTCCCATACATGCTTTCCATAGCTTCATGTAGGTTCCACATGCTTCACCAAAGAGGTCATATATGCATAATGCATAGCAAAATCACGATATGTCAACCTGTCAACTGGATACCTGACCCTTTGGGATCTCCGCAATGCATGCGGAGATCACGATATGTCAACCTGTCAACTGGATACCTGACCCTTTGGGATCTCCGCAATGCATGCGGATCGCTCTGAACACCTGTCACTCTAGCATGTGGTGGCACATATCTACCCTTGCACCAGGTGTGCGTAAAACGGGTATGCCAAGTTCCTCATCCAAACTCTCTGAACTTGATGACTCATAACCTGTAATTCCAATTCCTTCAACCTTCTTCTTTCCTTTATCCACAGCACTACTCCCAGTGCTGCTCACACTCTCATGTCTCAAGCGTCCTGCCATGGACGTACAGTGCTACTCTCATCCTCTGCTGGCCCAGAGAGAACTAGAACTTGCTTGTGGCAAGTTCACATGCACATCAGCATCAAGAGAATCAATGACACCCTCATCCTTTGCTTTGTACCAACTAGCAAGTTCATCAAATACCACATCTCGTGAGATAACCACTTGCCTAGTTTGTGGATTGTAACATTTGTAAGCCTTGCGATCCTGTGCATAACCAATAAACACACACTTTTCTACCTTAGGATCCCACTTCCTCCTTCTCTCATTAAGCACATGTACATAAGCTATGCAACCAAACATTTTGAGGTGTCCAATGTCTGGCCTAAAACCTGTAAGCTGCAACTCAAGTGTACTTCCACCATGTATGGCTATTGTGGGTGTCTTATTCAGTATATACATTGCAGTGGGTGTCTTATTCAGTATATACATTGCAGTGGCACATGCTTCTGCCCAATAATAATCTGGCATGCTCTTTTCATTGAGCATCGCCCTGGCCACTTCACAAATGACTCTATTCTTTCTCTCAGCAACACCATTTTGTTGAGGTGTATACCTGCAAGTTAACTACCTTCTTATGCCATGCTTTCTCAAGAAATGCTCAAAAGCATGTGAGGTGTATTCACCACCTCCATCTGTCCTCAAACATTTAATCCAAGAGACATCTTGCTTCTCTGCAAAAGCTTTGAAATCCATAAACTTTTCCAACACTTCACTTTTCTCTCTGAGAAAGTAAATCCATGTCATTCTGCTGAAATCATCAATGAATGTCACATAATATAAACTGCCTTTAATAGATGGGTTTTGTGTAGGACCCCATACATCGCTATGTACTATCTCAAGTGGCCTGCTACTCATGTTGCCTTCTCTAGTAAACCGCAACCTCGCCTGCTTTCCAAACTGACAGGCTTCACAAACATGCATATTCCCATCATACTTGAATCTAGGCAGCCCACTAACAATGCCTCTTGCCTGCATGTTCTTTAACCTTTGTATATTCACATGCCCAATCCTTTTATGCCACATGTTAATGTCCTGTACCACATTTTGGCTTTTAGAGAACATGGCTGATTTCAACTGAGGAATTCCAGCATCCAGCTTAAACAACCTGCCTTCTTTCTTTCCTTTGGCAATGACTCTACATCCATTTTTGAAATCCTCAATGAAGCAACCATGCTCGTTGTTGAAACGAACCTGTAATCCCTATTCCACCATTTGACCAACTGAGAACTTTTTGTAATAGAAGGCACATACAATACATCTGCCATAGATTTTGTTTCACCATTGTGCATGACCAATGGTACACTTCCAACATGTGTAATATCATGTTGGGTATCATCTCCTGTTTTCACATAGCCTTTCACATCCATAGGCTTCATATACTCAAACCATTCACCATGACAAGTCATATGGTTTGATGCTCCAAAGTCCATATACCAAGTGTCCATTTTCAGCATTTGTCATCATAGATCCCACAACATGTTTCATGGCAAACAAGTGATTTGCACTGCCATCATTACTGCTTGATGCATAATTTCCACCACCATGTTGTGCATAATGTCCACCATGTTGTGCTCTACCCCCTCTCAAATCATTTTGTTTGCGAAAACAATCACGTGCCATATGACCGAATTTCCCATAGTAATGGCATTCCACATCTCGCATAGATGTTTGTTGGCCTTGCCAACGTCCTCTACCACGAGGATTACCTCTGTCTCTCTGAGGTGTATATCCATGACCACCTCTAGCACCATATGTAGGTTGAAAATTCTGTTGTGGTGACCTATCCTGCCATCCACGACCATTACCACGGCCACATGATGCAAATCTCCCCTTGCCTCTAAATCCTCCTTGTGAGTAGAAAGCCTGATTTCTGCCATTATCATCATGGCTAGTAGATGCATCATGAAAAGAATCACTGAGTTTGATTTCCTCAACAAGCAAGAGTGAAACCAACTCATCAAAGTCTGGTAAACCTATACCCCGAACTGAGATGGATGTATCAAAAGACTTATACTCCTTGCCAAGACCACGCAAGGTAATGTCTACCAAATCATCATCAGGGCATTGATTGTTGCCAATGCATCTGCATAATTCTTTATCTCTTGTACATAATCATGGATGCTCCTTCTATTCCATTTCACATTATGAATCTGTTGTCGCAATTGAGAGTTGCGCACTAGTGTCTGT
The DNA here is from genome assembly GCF_041138505.1 of Cibotium barometz. NCBI lineage: Eukaryota > Viridiplantae > Streptophyta > Polypodiopsida > Cyatheales > Cibotiaceae > Cibotium > Cibotium barometz. The sequence continues at coordinate 49,723,381 of NC_141083.1, forward strand.
ATCAAACAACTTTACCAATGTATTCCATGCATCCTTGGGATTCTCAGCATCATGTATGTGTATGAGTATAGCATCCGAAATACATATAGACAGATAATGCAACACTTTGTATGCTCTTTCTGACCATTGCTTATGAGCTATAACCTGTTGTTGCTGTGTAGGTTGTCGGGGTAGTTCCAACTCTAGCTCCGCACCTGTAATGAGATTCCAAAAACCTTTTCCCTTCAGAAAACTTTTTATCATGTACTTCCATGCGTGGAAGTTCTTCCTATCCAGCTTTTCACCCACAATTTGTACTGGATTATCTGACATATTTGCTCAATGCAAATGCACCTTTTGCACACTTCCAAATCTGTAAACGAGCCTTCCTCAGCTCAATCACACTCTAATGAGTGTTCCAGATACTCCAAAGTAGTCAACAAACTTCAATTTTGATGTAGAAAATCAAACTGTATGCATCCAAAATGAACTGGTTTATACAATCCAAGATACCCTGCTTTGATGCACTTTCCAAGGCTCCAAATTGCAATGTAGTGGTTCAATCAAGTGTGGGTAACTTGCATTGACACCTAAACAAGCTCAATGTTGAATATCAACACCAACTAAGGTGTGTACATACCAATTTTATCAAACCCCTTTCTCTGTTTTGAGAAAAACTAGTAGTAAAATGGCTCTAATTTCTTCAATATTTGTCCAAATTGAGAGACCAAGAATTCATTAGCTTAGCAATGATGTCCACTAACTGCATGTAAAAGAAATTAGACCAATTGTTTAAGACCAGAGAGTAATTAGTCGATCACACTCTGTTTCATTGTACTCACCTCTGTTTCATTGTACTCACCTCTGTTTAATCAGCTCATTTCAAGCTCCATAAGGCATAATTGCTCCAACAAATCATGTAGCCACCTCCTCAGTAGTATGAATCACAAATTTGCTAAGCCAATTTTGGAATTTACCAAGCACAAGAGTTGATTTGTGGCCTCCACTCAGTAAAACTATAAAAAAATGCTCTGTTTCTGCATACCAGGCTGCGCCGCCTACTGTAGAGGGAATTTGAGTTGATTAAAATGATAATTGATGTTGTATTTAGATGCCCAACACTCCTATGCAAGTGTACAACCCATCAATGGTATGATTTTTGCCAAAAACTTGCTCTAATTTCATCAAAAGTTGACCTCTATTTCTCTGTTTTGTGAGAGCTTCAAAACCAGTGATTTTCAATCAATATTTGCTCCAAAATCAGTTGTGGGGCTTGTACATGAGTTGCCAATACATTAATCCTTATCACATACATGTTTCTTTGCCAGATTTGCATCTATTTCACCATACATCACCGCTTCCAAGCTCCAATGGAAAGCTTCTAAAAAAGAAGAATTTTCCTTTGCTTTGGGCAACCCTAATTTGCTTTGTTTCTGCTTGAATCACCTGCAATCCACTCAAGGATGTTTAGAATACCTTATCTGGTAGGCCAAGCTCTCAGATCTGATAGAAATCGGTGTGCTCCAAGCTTCACAGCATCAATGGGGCAAGCTTCAGAGCTTCTTCTCCCTCTTCTCTCACTCACTCATAAACCCTAATAGAGAGCACCAGGCTCTGATACCATGTTGAAAAACAGGTAGAAGGAGAGGAGACACACACATAGGAGCAAACCCTAACCATAGAGGGAAACTATCTCCCTTCTCACACAATGCATAAAGCCCCAATCCATAATACACAAGACACACTATTAGTTGTGTCCACACACATCTAACCCTAGCTAATGTCTACACACTATGACCAGCTGGACGCAGTCATTTATGTCTCACACATGCTGCTACCTAACATGCCAGCACATAGCACAGCTGGCACACACTGACATCGAGCTTGAATCTCAACATTATTGGGATCTAGACTTCTGTGTCTGTTCTTTTAAGGTGGTTGTGTTAGCCTTTTAGGACACGCTTGTTCTTGGAACTCTCTATTATACACCTGAGCCTCCTCGATAGGCTACATGTTGGAAACTAAGGGGCATGGATTGAGGTAAGACATTAGAGGCTCATCCTCTAGCTAGGCTTGGTAGTCCCAGACCAACTCTTGGGCTGCCATTAGCCTCTCCTTTTCCTCAATGGGATTAGGGTATATGGCTAATTTTATGGGAAGTTGGTTAGGGTCAATTGGCTCCTTGGCATGTGTGGATTAAGGTAGTAGTTGTTCCTCTTCAGATGAAGAGGTTGACCATGGGTGGTTGTGCCATCTTCCGAACCACTTTTAATGACTACCCGGCTATCCCCTTTTGTAATTTTTGTGGTCTTCTTTTGCAGGCACCTAGTCACATGCGTTCTTTCACAAAGCACCTAGTCACATGCGTTTGTTTTGGGACATTATTTTGAGATAAAACTTTTGCGTGTCCTTGGTTTTGCAAGGTCAATGCCTCCATTGTAGCATGATATGCGGCCTTTTGTTTGTTCTGTAGTCACTGCATTGAGAGGACCATGTGGATGAAGCTGTCTCTTACACTCAACAAGTTAATGTTGGTTTTGGGATTAGCTTTATGAGATTTTCTTGCTATGCCTACTCTCAGCAGCAGAAGCAGACAGTCCTTATACATGTGATCAATTTCGCACCCAATGCATAGAGGGGCTAGTGTGAAAGCACTTACGGAGGTACTTGCCATCCCTTTTTTGATCGGACACTCAACTACCTGATGAGGTCCTACGCAATGGTAACATTGCATGGGTAGTAATTTAGCCACAGTGTTTATGTCTTGTGTCCTCATGGAGTTGGGGTGGCTAAGTATACATGGTACATCTGGTTGCCCTCCATCACATATAGTGGCTTAAAATCTGGGAGGGTGGACTGTTTGGTTCAAGAGGCTTGAAAGTGTGTATTTCAACAACTTCCCCCTCATCCCCTTCTTTGAAAATTTTTGTCAAGGTTAGCCAACAAACAGGGTTGACCTGAGGTAATGGGGGTTGAGGTGGAAGTATAGGGGGTGGTAAAGGCATATTTGATACCCTAAGGATTCCTCTTTGGGGTACTTCTTGGCCTGGTTTTGGTGCAATATGAAGCGTAGGTGTTGGCAGGGCTAGCAGTTTCTTGGGGTTTGCTAGCAGGGCTTGCTAGCAGTTTCTTGGGGTTTGCTAGCAGGGCTTGAGGTAGGGCTCGGGCTTGAGTAGTTCTTTGTTGTGATAGAAATTTTTAATTTCATGACTGCCCCATCTTTGGCAGTGTGTGTAGTAGAGGGTTGGACGAGGTTGCAGATGTTGACACTCTATGTGCTAGTATGGTTAGCTCAACAAATTGGGCACCACAATAGCACCCTCTTGGGTTAGAGATGGGGTTGACCAACTCGATCTCGACCTTGGCTAGTTCTCTAGTGTTGGGTCATTTGCTGCATTAATGCAGCTGCCAGACTTGTTGTCCCGAGGTGGAATCCTTGCCTTTTTTGTCAGATATGGTGCTGGTTGTTTTGAAGGAGGCCTTTGATGTTCCCTTGTGAAGTTCTCAGGAACATGTTCCCTTGAAGTTGTCCTCAAATTCCATAGTAGTTCTACAACATTTCTCAAAAGACATATGGGCTAGGGCATACAAAGAATTATATAAGGGTATATTATATATTATATAAGGGTATATTATATAGGCCTTCAAGAATTATATAAGGGTATATTATATAGGCCTTCAAGAAATCTCCCCGAATCAGCCTTTCGTCAGAGAAATTGTCTCTGGCACTACAACGGGAGTGGAGATACCTCACTCTATTAATGTAGTCCCGGATGGTTTTGCCATCCTTTTGTTTGACATTGTGTAATTACTCAATGGGACTCCATCGTGTTCCTTGACGGGAGTATCCAACTTTGAAGGCCTCTTTTAAGGCTTCATAGGTGGCCTTATCTTCTATCTTCAGGGATCTAAACCATTGTCTAGCTTTGCCATCTAGGGTGAGGCCAAAGACACTCACCTTGACTTGATTGTCCACGTGGCTGAATGCTTCACACATCTGATTAAACATCTCTAAGTGCGGTATGGGGTCTCCAATTCCATCGATCTTGGTGATCAACTTAGAGATGTTAGCGGGTTTGTTTCGCTCCTATCTGGGACCTTCTGCAAGCTGAGATGGTGTTGGGGGTGTGATGCCGGCATCCACCTCCTCCCTATTTCCATGTCTATCCTTAACATTTTAGGGGCTAACCCTCCTGCCATATACTTGGAGCGGGTGTTGGTTAGGGTAAGATAGGTTGGGGACCTGGACCGGGAGGATAATAGACCATTGGGGGTCCTTGTCTTATGGGAGGATCGGGTTATGCTTCATATAGCCCCATATGGTATCCTAGGTATGTCCCATAAGATAGGTACTGCTGGTGCATTGGTGCCCCAGGTTGATATGATGCAATTGCCCAGTAGAACCTCTCTCTCTCTGATAGGACATCTCAGGTCCCTAGAGAGCTGGTTCTTGTCCTAGGTTTAGCACTGGTCTCTGGATTTGGTATGAATCGGCCATTCCTATGGTGGTGGCCATGGCTCCCCAGACAGGTGGATGAGTTTGGGTGGGTTACTTTCACTTTGCCCTATCTCCATTCTATGACCCAGAGAGGCGGCGTGGGCTCTCTTTTGGGTTGGTTTTCCATGCCTCTATCCCTGGGATGTGGATTGTCTGACTGTGCGTTTCCTAGGATAAAGCTCCGGAGTCTTGAAGTAAGGATTCTTTGTGAATGGGTAGGGGATGTTGGGTCTTCCTTTAGGATAGGTGGTTTGTCCATGCACTGAGCCTCTGATCCTCCTGCCTTTAGGTTAGTAGTAATGTGTCACGTACTGGGATGCTCCTCACTCTCACTGGTGTTGTGAAAGACTAACACCGTTTGGCTCCAAGATGTGTTGACCGATGGGTCTGATCTTATGAGCAAGGGAGCATAAGGAGAATTTATACCATCGAATAGAGGGTTTTGCACCAATTTTCTCGAGGCATAAGTGCATGAATGTGTGGAATAGTACTGCTGGACCCCCTATGGACAGTCTCTCTATCGTTTTTTTTGGTGGGAAGGTACTGTACAACTGTATGCTTGTCAATTTAGAGAGATATTTAATTGTAAGGAATAGTACTGTTGGACCCCCTATGGACAGTCTCTCTGTCATTTTTTTGGTGGGAAGGTACTGTACAACCGTATGCTTGTCAATTTAGAGAGATTTAATTGTGCAGGTGGTGATGATAACTACCCCCATTGATATTCCTTGACAATACAAGTGTTCCCACTTTGTACCCCTTGTTTAATTCCCTTTATGCCTAGTTAATGCAGTTTATTCCTTTTAACTGTCCTCTTTTCAATTCAATGCAACAACAGATTTTGGAATATATGATTTGAGGAAACACATGGGCATGGCAAAGAAGACACATCCATGGCACTGAGAAGGGTATGGCCGTACGCTTCTTAGAAAACACTCCAGAGTGAAAACATCACCTCTTTTCCTCCTCAAATTTCTGATGATTTGAGCTCTTCTGAGAGATCCCTGTCCCCACCATGCGACGGATTCGGGGTACTAGCAGCGGAAGTAGCACTTCATGCGCGGGGCAGGGACCCACACTCGGGGCCTCCTCCACGGATATCCGGACAAGAGACTAATCCGTCGGTTTTTCCAAAACCGAACTCGGAAAAACTTCCCTTACTCGAAAAGCACGGGCGATTCCACCAGGATAACTTTTTACTCTAACGTAGTCAAGATCATTACTGATCACGCTGATCTGACTGCACCTATAAAGATACTCGGTCGGATCAAGGAAGAAACTTGCACTTGGATCAACGCTTTTTTCCCCATCAAGAGGCACAACCGTTGATTCCTATCCATAGAACAATTACTATCCGGGATTTACTTTGTCTATCGTAATAATAGAAATTGAGTCTCGATTTACGGATCCATCAGTCCAGCCTAACCCCATCCCCAGTCCCATGGGTTAGCCAACCGCCCAACCACTGTAGTGATGGGATCCAATTAAGAATTTGGTTAGGTTTTGTCCCGGGTACCAAGGAAAAGAGTTCCAAGCCCCCTAGCCAGAAGTTCATGCAAACATAAAACTAGTCACACCACTTACACACCCAATATGAAATTGCCTTTTTCTTAGCATCAGCTAACTTTAAACAATCCTTTAATGAAACCATTATGTCACTGATGACAATCCTCAAAGTCTCTGGTTGAATCCTTATTTCCAGTCATTTATTCATCGGTATACTTATGGCATCATTGGCAACCAGAACGCTCACCACATGTTCACTCACAGGGGCCTTTTCCATAGTTCCTAGCTCATAGTAACCGGCAATATATTCATATAATAGAATGGAATCTCCGTGGAAGATCAGCAAGATCAATCCACAGATCCATATAAAAGAGCCATGGACTCATCCGTTGAGGACCAGCAAGGTCAATCAACCAGATCCATGCCCGGTTTCAGAAAACAACTCTTACTCCTTGTTCCAATATCTTTCACGATGCTCTGATAGCCGTTTTTTCGACTATCCACATTGCCACAGGGAGCTACCTCGGCCAAGGAAAATCACATAAACTCTTTGTCATAAATACCTTTTCACTGTAAATAGGCGTGTGTGCGTTAGGGACTTTACCCATATCTTCTATATATTTTTTTTATTATTAAAAAAAACTTTTTGCTAGCTACTCATCAAAAATAAATAAAATTATTACGGCCCATTTTGTGTAAATATTTCATTTTATATAAGGGCCTAAATATGGGGATCTCTATTTTCTTAAATATGTAAATACTTCATTAGGCGTGTGTATTACAAAACCTAAGTATATTTTATTTATTTATTATTATTATTATTATTTTTTCTTCATAATACTTTTGGACCATCATTGCACATATGCTTCAAACTTCACCATGCATAAGTAAATCCTATACCCTCACATTTCTACCCACACCATGTAGAAAGCCTACTACCCAAATCACTTTTTTCCTTAGACTATTTCATCTTTTATTCTCTCATCTACCCTAAAATAATGAGGGTCTCCCTCCCTTTTGACTTCCATAGTTTAGTATTTTTGTATATATATTTTACTATTAAATATTTTATACATTTTCATTAAATACTTTTTCATATATCAATTATTTTTGTATATTTTATTCACAATTAGATCTCTTTGTTTATTTTATTTTCCTATCATAATAACCATATTGTCATGACATGTTGACTAGTTAAATACTAGCTTGTTTTTTCTTATTATGAATCCTTTATAAAATGAAAAAAATCTCCTCCATACAAGTGTCCACATACACTTGAGTCTCTAAGGTCAGGGTATGATGTATTGGGGGGCTCACTCTTGGAGCTATCAAGAAATTCCACCAATGCTGAATTTTTTGCACCCGCCTCCACTCCGACTTTGGACTTGTCATCAAAAGACAAAAGTTAGCTCGGGAGCTCAGGAATATGCTCAATTTTTTTGAGAATTTTTGAAGCTAATGGCTGTGAGATATGAATTTTTTATTGGACCCTAGTAGTCTGCCCACTTTTTGGCAAGGTACACCTAGTCTCTTCTCACCTCCCTTACACATTCATCACCTACACACTTACTCATTCCTTTCTCACTCCATCAAATCTGCAAACTTCATGTCCTCTCTCACCCTCTCTCACCTTTTCCCTCTCCTTCCATCTCCATTTGCTCTCATATCTACTCTACACCCATACCTCATCTCCATTTCTCTCCCTCCTACTCCCATATTACTAAATTATTTTCCCAATCTCAAAAAATACATAAAAATTTAGCATGAATGTACCATATTAACCTCTGCAAATATGGGGTTTCCATCTACAAAAACCCCATGTTCTTCACAATCAACTTTTGTGGCGTCAAATACAAGAAGGAGATCGGCGGTTAACTTAAAGATCTACACATGGGAGAATCCAAGCTTCTTCGAGCTTTTAACTACACAAAGGATCTTTCCAAATCTTTACTCCTCTCACTCAACCTCTCAGCCCTTCCCACCCATTTTGTACATTGTATTACTAACCTTTTATAGTGATTACTAACTACTAACCACTAACATTTGTAAATAAGCACCCACTCTACTACTTTTGGAGTAGGCATTACTACAAGTTATTTGCTCAAACCTCTACATCACACTCTCCTCTCATCTTCAATAATTCTCTCACCTTGAGCCCACATCCATGTGACTCAAGGGATAAGAAGAGGCCCACTCTCATTTCAAAATAAAAAATCCATAATCTATGATTTCCCATAATAAGATTGATTAGGCTTAATCCTAATTGGGGCTTCTCAAACCTATAAATAGAGCCCCCTCCATTCCTTGTAAATAGGGAGATTACACACATTGTACACCACTCTTAACTCTAGAGTGTAAGGAGATAGTGAACTTGTGAGCTCTCTCTATACATCAATACCTTTGATTACATAGAGAAGCTTGAAGCTTGAAGCTAGTTATGTCATTTGTGAGGGCTTGAGTGATGCCATACTCCCTATTATAATTGTATCTTGCCTTTGTACATAAATAAGATTTGTAGTTTGGGTGCAATTGTGTACAAAATCTTGGACTCCTACATCTCCAAAGTTCATTTAGCAAAGCAGTCCGATGTTTGATTTAAGGTAAACTCGATCCTTGTATTTTGTGGTGTGATTTTATGCTTGGCGGCTTGAGAGCCTATTTTTGATTTGTTGCCTTTCATTCCATGGTAAGAGGGTTGTATGGTGAGAGGGCTCCCATAACCTTAAGAACATGTGTATACCGACAACAAAATCAAGTAACTTATATTGTCTCTCTAAGCTCTTCTCCAAGTTTGCTATTTGTGTTATGCTAGTCTCCTCCACACACAATACCATATGTTATGAGTGTTTGTTGAGGGTGTGTGTGCTATTTGTGTTATGCTAGTCTCCTCCACACACAATACCATATGTTATGAGTGTTTGTTGAGGGTGTGTGTGTCTTTTGATTGATGTATATGGTTAGCTTGTATTGATTAGCTACAAGGAAAGATCTTTGGTGTCCTAGTTTACACACATAACTAGGTGATGCCCCTTTCTTGTTGAGTGTGTGGTTTTGGGGTTCTTATGTTTGTGTTGCGTTGTGCCCCAAGTCCATTGAGCAACACGGGAGCCTTGAGGAGTGCTTAGAGGCCGCTCTTCTTATTGCCTGCCCCGGATCGCCTCAACGCACGTGTGGGTATCTTCGGCGACCCAGAGCCCGAGCACCGTATGGTCAGCACCCTCTAGGATCCTTCGCAGGTGACCTAGCGCTTCACTCATAGGCCGCTTCCTTGGTCCCTAATCCACCGTACCAGAAGCTCACCATTTAAATCGAACCGAGGCTGGTCAAGACCTCGGCCGACCTTGCTATGCGAGACGTCCTCCATTGACTCTCCGTCTCACAGCAGTTGCAACTTTATCAGTTAGGTCTCCATGACCTTAATCCATAAGACGGTCAAAATGCTTCCCTAGCATTCTTGACATAAAACAGTCATTTACAAACAGTTCACAAAATATAGTTTCTATATCGAACTCTCGTCTTTCCATTTTATCCTCCTTAGTCCACATTACTTATTCCACATTCCATTCATATGTATTCATCATCATCCATTCACTCATATCGATGACACATTATTTTCCATACACATTCACATTCATTATTCTACATACACATCCATGCATACATCCATTTTCACATCCTCATTCATACATCCACATCCACATACATACATCCACATCCGTATCTACATCTATACATCCACATCCACATCCACATTCATATCCATACATCCACATCCACATCCACATTCACATTCATACATACACATCCACATTCACATTCATACATACACATCCACATCCACATTCACATTCATACATACATATCCGTATCTACATCCATACATCCATATTACATCCATTCTCGCCCTAACACATTCCATATACATCTTATCATATCCTATCACATCTCATACACATCTTATCACATCTTATCACATCTCATATACCTCTTATCACATCTTATCACTTCCCATATGCATCTTATCACATATTATCACATCTCATACACCTCTTATCACGTCTTATCACATTTCATATCTTTTTATAGAATACAAGAGAATTCTTATATTTGATATAAGATTTCTCTACATTTTTTATTTATGCATAAATTCCATTTAAGGAGACTAACACTTTCGAATTAAAAATCAATCTTTTATGCATCTTCCTATGCATAATTTCATTTTAAATGAAAATGACACTTTTGAATTAAAATTCAATCTTTTATGCATCTTCCTATGCATAAATTCAATTTGGATGAGAATTGACATTTTTGAATTAAAAATTCATCTTTTATGCATCTTCCTATGCATAAATTCAATTTGGATGAGAATAATGCTTTTGAATTGAAATTTTATTCTTTTATGCATCTTCCTATGCATAAATTCAATTTAGATGAGAATGACACTTTGAATTAAAAATCAAACTTTTATGCATCTTCTTATGCATAAATTCAATTTGGTAGGAATTACACTTTTAGAGTAAAAGAATTTCTCTTATGCATCTAAGTTATGCATAAAATCCATTTATGATGAAAATCACACTTTTAGTATAAAAAGAATATCTTTTATGCATACCTCTATGCATGAAATCCAATATGATAAAAGTAACACTTTTACAATAAAATAATCAATTTTTATGCATATCTCTATGCATGAAATTCAATTATGATAAAAGTCACACTTTTATAATAAAATAATCAACTTTTATGTATACCTCTATGCATGAAATTCAATATAATAAAAGACACACTTTTATAATAAAATAATCAACTTTTATGTATACCTCTATGCATGAAATTCAATATAATAAAAGACACACTTTTATAATAAAAAAATCAACTTTTATGCATACCTTTATGCATGAAATTCAATTATGATAAAAGTCACACTTTTATAATAAAATAATCAACTTTTATGCATACCTTTATGCATGAAATTCAATTATAATAAAAGTCACACTTTTATAATCAACTTTTATGCATACCTTTATGCATGAAATTCAATTATAATAAAAGTCACACTTTTATAATAAAATAATCAACTTTTATGCATACCTTTATGCATGAAATTCAAATATGATAAAAGTAACACTTTTGATATAAAAATTTATCCATTATGCATACTTCTATGCATGAAAATAAAAATGATAAAAGTAACACTTTTGATATAAAAATTTATCCTTTATGCATACTTCTATGCATGAAAATAAAAATGATAAAAGTAACACTTTTGATATAAAAATTTATCCTTTATGCATACTTCTATGCATGAAAAAAAAATTGATAAAAGTAACACTTTTGATATAAAAATTTATCCTTTATGCATACTTCTATGCATGAAAATAAAAATTGATAAAAGTAACACTTTTGATATAAAAACTTATCCTTTATGCATAATATAAAAATTCAATTTCTCCATGATCACAATGAAATTCTTTCAATTAATCTAGGATGATAATTCCTAGAATATGGTAGGAAGTCCTCTTTTCATGCTTTGAATGAAATTATTGTTACCATATTATAGTAGTGATGTGTGTGAACACACTTAGGACCGCCGGGGTACTTTTTCCCTCACTAGGAGGTTTTTTTCCCCGTGCATTGTATATACGTCCATTATCTTCTAGGGCTTGTTATCTTTCATTTTTGGCACTCATAATACACTACTGTGTTGTGCTCAAGCTTCCTCATCTTCTTGAAGTTGTGTGTGCATTCCTGCAACCCTAATTCCAACAATTGGTATCAGAGCAGGCTTCCTCCTCCCGGGCAGCATCACCGGCACCTGCCGCTTCATCTCCTCCGATTGCGACGAGGTTTCACGAGCGTCTGCAGGTTAGTATATGCCGTGGGTAAGCCCGTAGGGCTTGTTCGTTTCAGAATTTTGATCTGAAGTCATTTCGCCCTCCGTTTTTGCATTCCAAGTACTGCGCAGGCAAAATCGTCCTACTGTGCAGATTTTCTGTCAAGATTAAAATCTGCAGGACAGGTGCCCATTCGTCTGTTTTGGGCTGTGCTACATAGCACAGGTTGATTTTATACAGGTTTACCTCTTACAGACAGCATTTACATCTAGTAGTACAGTCATTGGCCATGGCTGACAACAATGATGTATTCCGCATGTTGGTTGCTGAGGATAAGTTGGATGGCACCAACTATCCATTGTGGGCATATATGATGCGACATGTATTGGTAGCAAAGGGGTTATGGAACATTGTGCAGGGTATTGATGCACGTCCTATTGTGGCTGGGAATGCTGCAAACACATCAGAAACAGGTACTGTTGATGATGGTGCAGGCACAAGTGCTGTAGCAGCTGTTCGAGAACCACCACTTTCAGCAGAGCAGATTCGTTGGGATGGTAGAGATGCGCAGGCTCATGCCTTGATTGCGCTGTCTGTCAAACGTACCATTATCCCACATATTCGCTCCTGCAGGACTTCTAAGGATGCTTGGGATGTACTTGCCACATTGTATCAGGCAAGAAATGAGGCTCGTGTTGCTTACCTCCGAAAACAGTTGGAGAGTGAGCATATGAACGAAGGTGATTCTATGGATAGCTTTTTGACAAAGATCAAGGATTTCAAAGAGCAGCTCATTTTTACAGATGAAATCCTGTCAGACAGCTCACTTGTGCAGACTGTTTTGAATGGTCTACCAGATTCTTATCAGGGTTTTGCTTCCACTCTTCGCTTGATGATGAAAGGCAATCCCAATGCCTTATCATTTGAGGAGTTAGTTTCTGTTTTGCTGCAAGAAGACCAGTCAAGGCAAAACAGGAATATTATGCGTGTCGCAGATCAAGCTTTCGTTGCTAGTCAGAGAAGCGGGAAAGGTAAAGCTGGCTTTTCTTCTAGTAAGCAGAAATCTGCAAATGCTGCGCAACCAAAGAAGGAAGACAAAGATGAGAAGAAGGGTGACAAACAGAAGACATTTTGCAAGTACTGTAAGGGAAATGATCATGTCATCAAAGCGTGTCCTAAGCTGGCTGCGAAAGAGGCTAAGAAGAAAGAGGCTGGTATGGCTGTTGCAGATGCCTCTCCTTCTAACAATGAATCTGCTAATGTTGTTCAAGATACAGAATGGGCATTCAATGCGCAGTGCAGTTATGACCCATCTTTGCATGACACATGTATGTCTGCAGTAGATTCAGATGTATGGTACTTTGACAGTGGTGCCACTAAGCATATCACCTCGCAGCGCAGTTTATTCACTTTCCTTGAGTCTGCTCCCACAGGGAATACTGTCACTTGTGCCAATAACTCCTCTTATCCCGTTAAAGGAGTTGGACAGATTGTGCTGAATGTTGCAAATTGCAACACCTTTACACTTTTTGATGCATTGTATGTGCCAGGGATCAAAAAGAATCTGCTGTCAGTATCCGCATTTGCCAAAACAGGTTTGGTTGTAAAATTTGTGGATGACAGATGTACTGTTCATGATCTCTCTTGTGGTGACATCATTGTAGCATCTGGTTCACTATGTCGAGGGCTGTATAAGCTCAATATGGATGGCAAATGTGTAGAGGATTCAGCATGTGCTATTATGGATACGCAGGCTATTTCAAATGCAAAACTGTGGCATGCACGTTTTGGTCATCTGAATTTTGCAAGTTTGCTGCGCCTGCAGAAATCTGAAATGGTGTCTTCTTTGCCTAAGCTTGAGGCACCTGTCAAGCATGTTTGTGAGGGCTGCATATTGGGTAAAATGCAGCGTGCTTCCTTTCCCAAAGATGGATCAGTGAGAGCTGAACGCAGATTGCAGCTTGTTCACAGTGATGTTTGTGGTCCCATGCAAACTCCATCATTTGGAAACTACCTTTACTTCGTGACTTTCATTGATGATTTTACCAGGCATGCATGGGTATATCCTTTGAAGGCAAAGTCCGAAGTGTTTTTGTGCTTCAAACAGTTTTTGGTTATGGCTGAAAATGTGTCAGAAAGTAAGATGGGCACCCTCCGTTCAGATCGAGGGGGGGAGTATATGTCTTCAGAATTTAATGCATTTCTGGCTGAGCGTGGGATAAAACACCAATGTACAGTGCCGTATACACCACAGCAAAATGGTGTGGCTGAGAGAAAAAACAGGTCTCTCATGGAAATGGCAAGATGTATGGTTAAGAGTCAAAGTCTACCACATGGTTTTTGGCTTGAGGCTGTCATGTGTGCCACTTATGTACTAAACAGGTGTCCCACCAAAGCATTACAGGTTGTCACTCCATATGAGGCTTGGCATAGCCGCAAGCCATCTGTTGGCCATTTACGTGTTTTTGGTTGCCTGGCATATGCATTAGTGCCTGTGCAACATCGCAGAAAATTGGATGACAAAGCTGTCAAATGTATTTTTGTTGGATATAGTGCTGAGAGCAAAGGCTATCGTTTGTATCATCCACAGACAAAGCGCATTTTGGTTAGCCGTGATGTTGTATTTGTGGAAGATGCAGTTCAGCCCTTGGTTTCATGTACTAAGGAGACAGATATCAGCTCACGTGATGTCTATGATACATTGTTGCCTCTTTTCAGTGGTGCACAGTCAAGTGCAATACCTCATGAGGCAGTTTTTCAGCCTATGCAGGTTTTAAATGATGGCACAGATCAGCCTATATCTGATGCAGATGTGCATGATGCACTTGAGGATGAGAGACAAGACATTGAGGGCTCTAGGAACATGCCTAGATGGCTGGTGCAGACTTTGTGTGACAGCAAGTTGGATGCCCCTTTGTCTAGTCGCACTCGTTCTGGCTCTCATGGTGCCTCTTATGCGTCAGATTGTTATGCATTGGCTGTTTCTAGTATGTGCGATGAAAGTGAGCCTGTTTCATTTGATGAGGCACAAAGTTCAGAAAATTGGATGGCTGCTATGCAAGCAGAATACGATGCTATTATGAAGAATAGTACATGGTCTTTATGTGACTTGCCCCCTGGCAAGAAGGCCATTGGCACTAAGTGGGTATACAAATTGAAGCGTAAGCCTGATGGCACAGTGGATCGCCATAAGGCTAGGCTTGTTGCAAAAGGTTATGCTCAAGAGAAGGGCATTGATTTTGATGAGACTTTTGCTCCCACATGTCGTATGACCACTGTTCGTAGCATCTGTGCATTAGCAGCTCATAATGGTTGGAATGTACATCAGCTGGACATAAAGACTGCGTTCTTAAATGGAGATTTGCATGAGGAGGTGTATGTATCGCAGCCTCGTGGTTTTGTTCAAAGAGGGCAGGAAAACAAAGTGTGCAGATTAAAAAAGGCTTTATATGGTTTAAAGCAAGCTCCACGAGCTTGGTATGAAAAAATACATGCATATTTGACTGCACATGGGTTTCAGAATAGTCCAACAGAAAGCACTTTGTATGTTAAACGTGTGGATGGTGTACATCTAATCATTGCTCTCTATGTCGATGACATGCTGCTCACAGGACCAAATGAGAGTCATATTGCTGATTTTAAGGCTGATTTGAATGCCTCTTTTGAGATGTCAGATTTGGGGCATTTGCATCATTATTTGGGGATACAATTTAAGCAGTGTGATGGAGGTATTGCTTTGTGTCAGACAAAGTATATTGAAACATTGTTGCGGAGATTTGGCCTTGAAGACTGCAAGCCTATTGCTACTCCAATGGAGACAGGTTTGAAGTTGAGTCTTCATGATGCTGGAGATCACTTTGATGTCACACTCTATCAGACAGCTGTTGGTTGCCTCATTTATGTATGCATTACGAGGCCAGACATTCAGTTTGCAGTCTCACAGGTGAGCAGATTTATGCATAGCCCAGGCATTAAGCATTGGCAGGCAGTGAAGCGTATCTTTCGCTATTTGAGTGGTACTCGGCATCTTGGGTTGTTTTATCCCAAGGGGGGATCATTGCCGCCAGATTTACATGTTTTTTCAGATTCTGACTGGGCTGGTTGTTATGACACACGCGTGTCCACGAGTGGTTTTTGCTTCATGCTTGGAAGCTCATGCATATCATGGTTGAGCAAGAAGCAGCCTACTGTGGCCACTTCTAGTTGTGAAGCTGAGTACAGGGCAGCTTTCACAGCTATGGTTGAGTGTGTGTGGCTCAGACGCCTTATGGCTGATTTGGGTGTTGGGCAGCCATCTGCCACCACCATCTTCACTGACAGTCAGAGCGCATTGGCAGTTGCGCGGAACCCAGTGTTCCATGCTCGTACGAAGCACATTGAGGTGCACTACCATTATGTCAGGGAGAGACTCTCTACAGGAGAGATCAGTTTGGCTTATGTGCCAACACAGGATAACCTTGCAGACCTTTTCACAAAGGCTCTGCCTCGTGAGAAGTTCGAAGCTTTTCGCAAAGCTTTGGGCTTACTCCCTTTTGTGGATTCGTCCACATAGCTAGACACTTCCCTATACATGAGTGCTAGCTCTTGTTCACCGCATCACTCCAGGGGGGATTTGTTACCATATTATAGTAGTGATGTGTGTGAACACACTTAGGACCGCCGGGGCACTTTTTCCCTCACTAGGAGATTTTTTCCCCCGTGCATTGTATATACGCCCATTATCTTCTAGGGCTTGTTATCTTTCATTTTTGGCACTCATAATACACTACTGTGTTGTGCTCAAGCTTCCTCATCTTCTTGAAGTTGTGTGTGCATTCCTGCAACCCTAATTCCAACAATTATTTTATGTGTAAATTTTTACAAAATTTTGCCATAGCTCCGCTGCTATGACTGATAAATCTCAATTATTTTAAAAGATAAAGCTTATCTTTAAGGGAATGATTAGAATGATCCCTAATTGGATCATTAATCCATAATGGATTGAATAAAAAATAATCATGAAATACATAAACTAAAAGCATAGAAAAAAAACCATTAATTTGGTCTCAAGCATAGATTAATCTTGGATTAAGGAAAAGCTTTATGAAAAGCTTCATTTGGATTGAGAATGGGTCATGAGTATGACCATTTCTTGGGTGAGAGAGAGAAATTTCATCAAAACCATTAGAATTAAGCATAAATGAAAATTTATGTAATTCTTTACTATCATTAATCAATTAACTTCAATAGCATTCATAAAATTATGTAACTCTTCACTACTATTCATCAATTAACTTCAATAGCATTCAAAAACCATTCCAATTAAGCTTCTCAAGCTTGAGAGGGGTTGAGAAGAGAGAAACGTTGAGAATTTATAGAAAAGATCAAAATTTGCCATTTACCTTACAAATTGCTTGATTCTTTGTTCACGGTAGAGGCCCCCAACCAATCAATTGGTTTAGTATGTTGATGGAGCCACCAATGGGGATTGAAGAAAGAGGGAAGTGTCAAAAACTAGTGAATTTTTAATGAATTCACAGTTCTTGGCTTAGGTGGAGTAGAGTAACAATGCATTAAACATTGTTGAGTTTCAACAAAAGGGAAAGGCCTCTATTTATAGGAAAAAGTGAGCTCCTAACCAAACAAACTGATTCTAGAATTTTCCAACTCAGTTTGGTCAATTTTTGACCATTTTTAGGTCAGTCGAACTAACTTTTTGCAACTAGACTTAAATTAGGAGAGAGGAGAGATGAAATATCTCAATTTTTATAAGTTTAAAACTAATTCAAGCATGTGAAATATGCACCTCCTTTAATGGACTCCCCTTCCTTACATATGTGTCAAAATGGAATCATTATACCCAAAATATCTCATATTTTTAATATTGCTCATAGTTTTTTACTAATAAACCTTGTACATTTTCAACTCTTCATCTTATGTGAGCATTTACTCATTTTTGGATACCCAAAATATCTCATATTTTTAATATTGCTCATAGTTTTTTACTAATAAACCTTGTACATTTTCAACTCTTCATCTTATGTGAGCATTTACTCATTTTTGGATACCCAAAATATCTCATATTTTTAATATTGCTCATAGTTTCTTACTAATAAACCTTGTACATAGTCAACTCTTCATCTTATGTGAGAATTTACTCATTTCTGGGTATCTTTTTTTACAAATTGGATTTATCTCCTCCCTACACATGGATTGATGCTATTGGCCCATAGGAACCTTAATTGGACCATAATCCAAAAATTTCTGAAAATCTAAATCCTTAGGCTAAGGTCCTTTATACCCATTTCCAATAAATTCCAATTGCACATTGGAAAGTTCTTTTTGAATTTCTATTTCTTCAGGGGAGTTCATTTTAATAATATGAGAAATTTTTCTATCTAAAAGTATTCAAAATCTGAATATTCTCTCTCTAAAATATTTTCTCTCTCTATGTCAAAATAGGCAGAGACAAGATCTTTTATATTTCTGAAGAGGGGATTGATTACAGGGGAAGATGCTGGACATCTTGAGAGGCTGGGGAGGAATCTTACATTTTCCCTTATGATTTTTTGATTTTTTCTTTTTGTAGGAGGCTAGAGCTAGTCTCTAACTACCCAATGATGTCTAGAATGAGTAAGAAAACCTAATTATCTAAGATTAATTATAAGATTAAGATAATTGTGTAAAACTTAACAAATGTTTTAAAAAGCCAAAAATTTCATGAATCTCAAGAGCAAGGTTTAAGCACCTACTTGTGTCTCCATTGATCTCCATTGAGAATCCACAAGCTGTTAAAGATACTTCTCAACTCAAATGGAGATCCACAAGCTAGGTAGTGAACAAGGAAGAAGGGAGTCATGGAAAGATTTACCTCCACTTAATGCCAATGTGCATACAAGAGGGATCTTGAGAGGGAGACAAGAGACAATAGAAGAGAAGAGAATCTTAGACTAACACCATTCAATCAATGCATATGCCACAATCAAGAAAGCAAGCATTCACAAACACAAGCTTATAACCATAAACACAAGAGAGTGAGAAAGAGAGAGAGAGAGATGGAAAGACTTAATTGTGACAAATGGGATTGTGTCTTTTCATATTCCATTAATCATTTATATACATGAGCTCACTTTTTACAATGATGGGCCGCCCATTTACAATTAGGGAGCCAGAATTGGCTTCCTAGCTCTATATACATCTAGCTCATTCCTATGACACCCGCATTACACAGTCGTAAGCTCGGTCATCCCATATATATTTTCTCAGTAAGTTCTTAGCGCGGTTACATAATGATGGATTACAAGAATCATAACCACACTTGAAAAATGATGTTAACCAATGTTGTTAACATGTGCATATATTAGATGCATGTATGAAGAAGCCTGGCATGAAAAGAAAGAAGTGTATCTTTCTTAAATACAACCAAGATTCAAAGGCTTATTTGACTCTGAAATAAAGGTGAAGATAATCACCAACTGAGATATCGTGTTTGTGGAGAAGCCACACTTAGTGGAAAAGATAGGTCCATTCACTCTATCATCAACCAGAGAAATAATCCACCATGAGTTCAACCTGCCAGCCATATTTCCTCTTAAGGAGGAGTTTTTAGAGGACAAAGACTCTCACACATCACAACAGCTTGCTCTGCTACACCACATGAAAAGCCACTTCTAAAGTGGACACAATAGCTCTTTGATGAGCGTAACCCATTACTTGTGAGATGCTAGAATCTCCAGCACATATGGACCATGTAGATTAAGGAGAATAGAGGAGCATAGAAGAGCATCTGATTTCATTACCAACATGGCCTTGGTCAGCTAAGATAGTTGGAACAATGAAGGAGCTAGCCACCTTGGACAAAGCCTTAGCACATCTAAAGTGGAAATCCATGATGTAGTTTGAGTATGACAGTATCATAAAGAATAACGCCTAGGAGCTAGTTCATTGACCCACCAAACAAGAAGGTAATTACCAAATGGGTTTGGAAAGGCTGCTGGCTCACTTGGAAAATACAAAGCTAGGTTGGTTGCATAGGGTTTTTCATACATGGAGGTCTTTGACTTTGCTAAAACCTTTTCTCCCACTGCTCGCATGAGAACTATTAGGGTGCACTTGCCTTGGCTGCTCATAAAACGTGGTTAGTTTTTCACATGGATTTAAAAATAACATTTCTAAATGGACATCTTAAGGAGGAGGTATATGTAGCTCAGCGACCATGTTTTGAGATGCCCATATCAAAAAACAAAGGTTAGAGGCTAAAGAGGGAATTGCATGGATTGAAAGAGGTCGCAGGGCCATAGTATCATAGAATAGACCATTTTTTCAAAAAGATTGGGTTTTCTAGAGGTGCTTTTGATGCTAATTTGTATGTTCTGAAAAGGCATGACAAGATTGCTTTGGTTGTCATGTAAGTAGATGACTTTAACATCATAGGTGACAATGAAGAAATGATCTAGAAAACAATGAATATATTGAGCCATGAGTTTGAGATGACAGACTTGGACTCTTATTCATTTCTATTTCGTGATTGAGGTCTAGAGAAGAGTCAAGAGTCATGTAAGATCTTTATATTACACCAGACATATGCTTGGGAGATTCTCATAGCATTTGGGGTGACTGACTATAAGCCTGTGTCAACACCTATGGAGGTTCATGTAAAGCTTTCTACAGAAGATTCTACACCATTAGTAGATATCAAGAAATATAGGAAGTTAGTGGGGAGTTTAATTTTTCTCTAAACTTGATATATTGGCTTCACAGTTGTTGGCGCGCTTTGACCAGGTTTTCCAACAAGCCATGGGAGAGTCAATAGAATCAAGGGATGTGAGTACTTCGGTACATCAGAGGTACTCTTGAGTATGACATCACTTATAATATAGGTGATATTCTTATGGGTTACTGTGATTTAGATTAGGCAAAGAGATTCTGATTCTAGGAAATCAATTCCTAGATATTATTTTTTTGCTTGGTTCTAGTGCTTTCTCTTGGACCAACAAGAAGTAGCCAACGGTTATTCCTAAAGAGAACACACAAGGTGAGAGGCTGAAAATCTTCTTCTTCTTCACACAACACTCAACACACCATATACAAAGATAAGAGTACACACCAAATGAAAAGCTACTCAACCAAATACATACTAGGGTTCTTTATAGTGTGAACCCAACTAAATGAGCTGGCGCTATAACTATGCCAGTCTCTAGAATGGCTGTCACATAGCCTGTCATCCTGGCTGCATATCACCCATGATCTCACCAACCATGCCAGTGGTGTAAGTGTGGGGCCTATCCCCTAGGCGGGTCATCAGTGTCCACCCCCTCACTAGATGAGCTCGATATCTCAACACTCCCTCTCGAGCTCAGCTCCATCTCATGCCAGTGGTGTAAGTGTGGGGCCTATCCCCTAGGCGGGTCATCAGTGTCCACCCCCTCACTAGATGAGCTCGATATCTCAACACTCCCTCTCGAGCTCAGCTCCATCTCAAGTGAAGCCCTGAATCTACGGAGCTTCTTTGTACCCAATGCTTTGGTGAAGATGTCAGCGACCTGATCCTATGTGTGCTGACATAAACAAAGTCAACGTCTCCTGCCAAAAGCTTCTCTGTAACAAAATGGTAGTGGACCTCTATATGCTTCGTGCGAGCATGAAAAACTGGGTTCCTGGTGGCCAACTGTATACTACTAATGTTGTCACAAAAAATGACTTGTCTATCCACTGATAGACCCAAATCTGTAGGTAGCTTTCTCAACAAATCCACCTCACATGCTGCCATAGTAGCACCTCTGTACTTGGCCTCTGTGTTACTGGATAGAGCAATCGTAGGCTGCTTCTTGCTGCTCCAAGTCACAGCAGCACTCCCTAAAGAAAACATGAAGCCACTAGTAGATCTTCTATCTGAGATACTACCAATCAGCATATGTGTACCCATGTACACATATCTCTGTCTCCCAGTTTCATAAAATAGTCCATAATGCAAAGTAGACCTCACATACCTCAGTATGCGTCTCAATGCATCCAAATGCGGCTTCCAAGGAACCTGCATAAACTGACTCACCAACCCAACAGCATCTGGCCTGGTGATCATCATGTAGATCAAGCTTCCTACTATGCGCCTATACATAGTAGGATCTGAAAAGATGCAGGGGAGAAGAGAGCTTGAGCTCTTGCAAGCACACACACACTCACAAAACCCTAAAAGAGAACACACAAGGTGAGAGGCTGAAAATCTTCTTCTTCTTCTTCACACAACACTCAACACACCATATACAAAGATAAGAGTACACACCATAAGAAAAGGTACTCAACCAAATACATACTAGGGTTCTCTATAGTGTGAACCCAACTAAATGAGCTGGCACTATAACTATGCCAGAATGGCTGTCACATAGCCTGTCATCCCACTAGCCGCATATCACCCATGATCTCACCAACCATGCCAGTGGTGTAAGTGTGGGGCCTATCCCCCAGGCGGGTCAGTGTCCACCACCTCACTAGATGAGCTCGATATCTCAACACTTCCCCTCGAGTTCAACTCCATCTCATGTACACCAAGCGAAGCCGTGAATCTGCGGAGCTTCTCTGTACCCAATGCTTTGGTGAAGATGTCAGCGACCTGATCTTGTGTGCTGACATAAACAAGGTCTGCGGAGCCGTGAATCTGCGGAGCTTCTCTGTACCCAATGCTTTGGTGAAGATGTCAGCGACCTGAAGATGTCAGCGACCTGATCTTGTGTGCTGACATAAACAAGGTCAATGTCTCTTGCCAAAACCTTATCTCTGACAAAATGGTAGTGGACCTCTATATGCTTCGTAGGTACAAGCATGAAAAACTGGGTTCCTGACCATGGGTTCCTAGCCAACTGTATACTGCTAATGTTGTCATAGAAAATGACAACTTGTCTACCATTGATAGACCCAAATTTGCAAGTAGCTTTCTTAACCAAGTTACCTCACATGCTGCCAGCACCTCTGTACTCGGCCTCTGTACTGGATAGAGCAATCGTAGGCTGCTTCTTGCTGCTCCAAGTCACAGCAGCACTCCCCAAAGAAAACATGAAGCCACTAGTAGATCTTCTATGTGAGATACTACCAGCCCAATCAACATCTGTGTACCCATGTACAGATATCTTTGTCCTCCCAGATTCATAAAATAGTCCACAATGTAAAGTAGACCTCACATACCTCAGTATGCGTCTCAATGCATCCAAATGCAGCTTCTGATGAACCTGCATAAATTGACTCACCAACCCAATAGCATAGCTCAAATCTGGCCTGGTGATCGTCATGTAGATCAAGCTTCCTACTATGAGCTTATATATAGTAGGATCCTCCAAAATCTCTCCTGAATTTGCACTCAACTTGCCATTCTGATCCAATGGCACTGAGATAGGCTTATAGCCTGTCATACCATACTTGGACAACATCTCCAAGCCATACTGTCTCTGCAGTAATCCAATACCATGTGGTAACCTAGTCACCTTAATACCCATGAAATATCTGAGCTCCCCCAGATCCTTCATCTCAAACTTCTGTCTAAGAAAGATCTTTACATCAAAGATCTCTGCATCATAGTCCCTCGTAATGATCAGGTCATCTACATAGATGATAGCAAGCACAACCTCTCTATCAGTGTGTCTCACATACAGCGAGAAATCTGCATTGGCTACATGAAAGCCAATAGTGACAAGATATTAAAAAATCATGTCAGACCATGCTCTTGCTGCCTGTTTTAAGCCATACAAGGCCTTCTTCAACCTGCAAACATGCTCCAGGTGACTCACATCCTCATAACCAGGTGGCTGCAACATATACACCTCTTCTTGCAAATCCCCATGCAAGAATGCATTCTTTACATCCAACAAGCTATACTAAGTCTGCATTGCTAAAATATCAGCAAACATGACAGAAATATGGAAAAGGGTTCCATATTCAAGCTAAAAAGACCTAGTCACTACAATAATGCGATTTACATTGGACGCGCTGACGAGGAGAGGTCTTATATCGCATTGTACTGGCTTGCACTGACTTGCACTATACAATGTCTATATTACACTGATGAGAAGAGGCCTTATATCGCCTTATATCACATTGTACTGGCTTGCACTATACAATGTCTATATTACACTAATATTTAACAAACGGGCCTCTAAAGTTCATGATACTTAGTTTTTTGTTGTATACAAGGACCGTATAGATTCACGTTACACAAGTATGCAACGTAGTTGATCAAAAGTAGGCTTCCATATTCGCATTATAATGAGAGCGTATATTGCAAGTCAGTACAACGCGATATAGGGTGGATGTTAGCAAGTGAAGCCTTTTATCAAATTGTTCTAAACTATAATATACAAGGTCTATATTGAACAAATATGTAGAGAATACTAGAAAGTGGCTTCTAAGAACAAGAGTATGGGTTGGCGATCCCCCATATGGTTCTGAATTTGCGTTATACTGACCTTGTATAACGTAAGTCAGTACAACACGATTTAGGGTGGATGTTCTCGAGTAAAGCCCTACACCATGTTGTACTAAAGCTGAAAGTAATTTCTACTAAAAACAAGAGTATGGGCAGGAGATCGCCCATATTTTCTCGAATTCGTGTTATACTGAACTTATGTAATGCAAGTCAGTACAATGAGATTTTGGGTGGATGTTCTCAAGTGAAGCCCTACATCGCGTTGTAATGAATTTGAAACTCAAAATTATTTATCAATTATACATGATTTACATAGGAATGCCTCCCAAAATCATACGAAAACGAACATTTTAAGACCGATAAGACTTGAGAACTCAACTGACCTTAAAATTGCCTTCGGAGGAAGATTAGGAGATTTGCCAACACCGGTTGCACCATCAGAGAGGAGCAAGCAAGAGTGAGAAAATAGTTACACTGAAAAGAAAGCCAAGTGTTCTTGAAACTCATGCTATAAATAATGCATGTGGGAGTGTGTGCATTACTGAGACGGTCTTTACATGTTGGTAGGATTTCATTGATGGTTTTTCACATTCTTTCACACGAGTGATAGAAATGTGTCACTCATGCATTCGATCGTCATCATTGCCTGCCACATGCACTTAACGCCAATTTCATCATGCAATGTCAAATACACTTAAGGTGGGACCCCTTCTGTTAAACCCTAAATCATCAAATTAAGCGTCAAGCTCTTCGTAAACAGCAACATCTTTTGATCAATCTTTGTCACCGTGATCTGCTCTCCGTCGTCTACACAATTTCCTATTGATGAGTAAGTTTCCATTTCTCAATACAATGTTTATTGACTTGCACCATGTCTTCTTCTTCCTTTTCTATGTGGACTCCCAAGTGAGTTTCCTTCATTATGAAGTTAATACAATGCAATATGGGGGTTTCAATTTGTTGGAGCTCTTCCCATTGCATTGTAGTGCATTGAATCCAAATATGTTGTTGCGTTTCTTTGATTTTGAATGCAACACAATGCGATTTACTAATTTGAATACGTTGTTTGTTTACATATTGCATTGTGTTTGGGTCGATTTTTCGTGTTTGAGTTTGCTTCATTGTTGATTCAATACAACATGATGTGGAACATTCTACGTGTTGGATGTTTCACTTATCGCATTGTAGTGAATTTTATTGAATATGTTTTCATTGTTTGTCACTTGACCCTTTTTTACGTGTCAAAGTTCCTTTGATTGTGAATGCCGTACAACGCGATATGGGGGATTCAGTGTGTTTGAAGTCCTCTTATCGCTTTGTAGTGAGTTTTGTTAAAAACAATTTCCTTAGTGGTCTTTTGAGCCTATTTTGCATGTTGGAGTTCCTTTGATTATTAATGTTACCAATGCGATATGGGGGGTTCAGTGTGTTTGAAGTCCTCTTATTGCATTGTAGTGAGTTTTGTTAAAAAAATACCCTTCGTGGTCCTTTAAGCCTATTTTGCGTGTTGGAGGTCCTTTCATTGTTAATGCAGTACAACGCGATATGGGAGACTCAATGTGTTTGAATTTCTCTTATCGCATTGTAGAGAGTTTTGTTCAAAAATTGTCTTTAGTGGTCCTTTAAGCCTTTTTTGCGTGTTGGAGTTCCTTTGATTGTGAATGCAGTACAACACGATATGGGGTATTCAATGTGTCAAAAGTTGTTGCGTTGTAGTGATTTTTTTTCAAAATCTCTCCTTATTGTTCCTTTGAGCCGATTTTATGTGTTCGAGTTTCCTTTAACACGAATTCAATACAACTGCATATCGTGTTGTAGTGATATTTATCCAAAAAATTTCCTGCTTAGTCATTTGAGCCATCCGTCTGAATCTTTTATAGATGGTGCGAACAAAGAAGACAGCAAGGGTCTTCTCGTCTAAGGATCCCAAAATAGGGAAAAAATCTCAGAAAGATGGACCAGGGAAGAATATTTCTAGCCTTCTCTCAATGAGGACTCGAAGGTATGAGCAACACAGCTCTGTCTTATGTGAGATGCGAAAGGTGTAGGCAGATGTAGTGTGCCATTCTGAATCTCCCATTCCAATGTAGGAGTTAGATCTATTTTTGAAAGGAACCACTATGATGTGTGTTAGCAAGCCTCCATGTTGGGGTGCTTACATGAGGTTGCCGAGGATTGGCTCATTGAGCATTTCCAGGACAACTATGTTCTAGCTACCCATGCACACAGTAACAGTAATGTCAAAGGACATGTACTCGCTATGGCTTCTTAGGTTCAAATATGACAAGAGCCTAGAGCTAGTGAGCCTCACTAACATAAGGATGAAAGATATCCTGGAGATCCCCCCCTGAGGAAAGGACGTAGTACTATCACTGAAAAGACTAAGGGCAGTCATTCATGTGACACACGAAAAAACATACAAAAGCACAAAGCGCACAATGCATGTTTGAGTTTTGTTATTTTTTCTCTATTCTGCGGCTTGCCTAAGCTCTCGAGAGTCATCATCTTCAACTACATAGTACATACTACAACGGTACTACATATACTGGTGGGCAGCACTGGTTGTTTTCTCTCTATCGTTCTTGTGCTTTTCATTCTAGGTAGTAGGAAGTAGAAAGGGCACAAAAAAGAGAAGAGGTTACAACCTCCTACATCAGGTATGTTTCTTCATTCATCTGTGAGGTGTATTTTTAATTTGATGTTTGATCTATAGTATATACCATGTGTACAGTTTGTGCCTCTCTAAAGGAAGGCTTCTATCGATCTTTGAGTTCATCTGTGTTTCTATCACTCACAAGGGGTCGATGCAGCTCCTTTTTTTTTTGAAGGGTATATATCTATCTAGCATCTGAATGCATATCCCACGCTCCTCTGGTTTTTGAAGGGTTTGGGGGGTGAGTGTGCGTGGGTGGTGGATTCTCTCTCTTGTTTGTTCCTGGCTAGTGGGGCAGGGATTCGTGATGCTATGACTCGCCTATGAGCACTCTCTCTCTTGTACAATGTAGATACCATGTTATAAACTAACACGTTGCAGATTTACAAGAAAGAAAAGTCCATCAGGCTCTCAAAAAAGGAAGCAAGAAAGTTCAAAACATGTTAAAATGGTAATAGATGATGAAATTGCTGAATTAGTAAATGATGAATTTCAAGAAATAGATAAGGGATGTTCAGAAAAAGAGGGCATGCATAGAAAAAAAGCACGATGTGATTGGAATGAAGCACGGATGCGCATTTATAATTGGGAATATTTTGATAAGGAAGTTGGTCGTATGTTTTGTGAATTATGCAAGGAAGATAGAAATTCCAAGAGTGATTTTGGTAAAATGGGTTAAAAAAATATTCAAATAAGTGCGCTTTCTCGGACCATGCTAGATCTGAAACTCACAAATTTGCTTACTCCTCTAGCACAAACAAGCTGAATATTACAGATGTATTGAGCAAGGCAAAGGATAAAGCTGATCTTGCTACATCTAATCACGTGGCCAAGGAGGATCTTGCATTCAGTAAGTATACTTCAGTTTTATAGTTGCTCTCTCTTTGTGGTTGCCCCTCACTTCTAGTAGATATGTATCATGATGACAAATCTTGCATTGTATTTGTTCACTACATTAGTGAGTCTATTATGCGAGAGCATCTTAAAAGACTAAGAAACATATGCATAAAAAGTTATCAAGCAAATAAGTTGCTTGAAAAAGGTCTACAAATAAAAATAAATGTCTATGTAGACATTGTTTCACTTATTAAAGTGTAACGAAAAAGAATTTATTACCTAGATCCAAATTCAAGGATGTCCAAACTTTTAAAAGGCAGGGTCTAGTGTTAATGACCGGTTACTCAAGATACTTGGGTGTAACTAGGTGAAATAGGACGTCCAAACTTTTAAAAGGCAGCGTCTAGTATTAATGATCGGTTACTCAAGGTACTTGGGTGCAACTAGATGGAATGGGAAAGGGTAACATAAAGTTCAACACCGTGTCAGATCTGTATGGTGTAATGACACTTACATGAACAGTAGATGTTTTTAAAAGAAAAAGATAATCTCTCATAGAAAGGGATTTTAAGAACATATGAACAAGCAAGTAATATTCCTCTAGTAAAGGAAGTATTTCTATAATTGAAATAATTATAAAAGAGAACTTATTCCATGTTGAGTGCCTACACTGAAGAAAAGGTTTCTTGAGTTTGTTTTTGAGGATGAAAACTTTTCTTTCAAGGGGGGGAAATGTTATGAGGCTGATAAGAAACACGATAAGGTAAGACTAGAAAAGATTATTTATATGTAAAAGGTTTGCATATAAATAAGGTTCAAGGGATTTCAAATCGGAAATACCTAAAGCAATCGTTAATAGGCATTAAGGTCAATGTAAAAGGGATGTAGATGGTACATAAGTGAAGCCCAAACCCCACAAAAGTAGGTGCCCCCTTCTAGGGGGATTTGAGGAGGCATTGGATAGTGAAAGGGCCATGCCTAGCCACTAAAAGGTCAAGGGGCTGAAGTTGGAAGGTCATGCATCACCTAGGCCTATATAACCATGTGTTTAGGGTCCATTTGGGATATGGTTGGGTGGAGAATCAAAGTTCTAATCCTACAAGTCCTCAAGCTATTGATGCAAGGAGCATTATAGGAACATGAAGTACATCTGCAAGTTACTTCACCTTACCATCCTGCATAGACAATGGCATATCTCTAACACGGGCAATCGGATGAGCAGTGTCATCCCCTATTTCCACAAAACCTGATCTTTCAAGACTCTTCACTTCCTTGAACAACTCACTATGACTTGTCATGTGGTTTGAAGCACCTGAATCAACAATTCATATATCATCCTTACATGCTACTACATCATTTTCAGACACAACATTAACTACATGTTGCATAACAAACAACCTCTCATTATCCTCATTATTTCTACTAGAGGACGTATAGTTATTTTGTTGCACTTTTCCATTTCGCATGTCATTTTTCTTCTTATAGAAATATGCCTACACATGTCCAGGCTTACCACAGTAAAAACAGCCTCGTGTATCATTATGCTGCATTTGCCAATTATAATGACCTCTTTGACTCCCCCTGCCTCTAAACTGACCTCTTCCACCTATGTGTTGTTCTTGTGAATCCTGGGCCTGCTGTGACCATAATTTTGATTACCTGTTCAGCCATCGCCACCTTGGCCACGGCCTCAGTCTCTACCTCGTCCTCTACCTGCACTTGTGTAGAAGGCCTGTTGCTCTCCGAACTGCCTTTGTTTTGTGAAGACTAGTCTTCACTCAAACTCATTTCTTCAATGATTAGCATTGACACCAAATCTGTAAAGTTGGGAATGTTCTCTCGAGTTTGAATAGACGTCTTGAATGCCTTGTATTGTGACCTGAGACCACATAGACATACTTTAATCTTATCATCATCATCAATAGAAACACTAATAGATGCAAGGGATTCCACAATGCCCTTGATCTTCAAGGCATAATCATTCACACACATGTTTTTCTTCTCTAGTTTATTCTTCAATTGAATCTTTCGTGCCTTGGTGTTCGTTTCATACAGCTTCACCAAGGTGTCCCATGCCTCCTTAGGTGACTTGGCATCCTGTATATGCCCAATCATGGTGTCTTGTATGCTAATAGAAAGCCAATACATGACTTTTCTTGCTCTTTGATTCCAATCCTTGTATTCTTTTACATCTGTAGCAATCGGATTAATCTCCGATATCTCTGGTGCCTCCTCATGTTCACCTTCAATGTAGTCCCAATAGCCTTTTCCCTTCAGAATTTTTTTAAATCTAAACCCACAAGCATGGAAGTTGTTCTTGTCAAGATTCTTTGTAGCAACAATCTAGTTAAGTCCATCATTTGACATCTTTCCTGCAACACAAACTCACCAAAAACTGAACTCTTGTTTGACCCGCACAAACTGCTGTATTCTTTCCAGCGGCACTATGCTATGTTGAAATATACAAGTGAATAGGGTGTGTGCACGAACAAGCCCTTGGTTAGAGGATGTAAAAGAGAATCTGTAAATGTGAGAGAACCTGTGAAAAGGTGAGAAGAATCTAATGGGAGAGAATAAAGGGTAGCATGAGAAGATTTAGGAAGTGTGGAGATATTCTGGGAAGTGACAGTGGAGATATTCTGGGAGGTGGAGAGAATTAAGTAAAAGAGGTGGAGTGAATCAAGGAGAAATCAGTGGGATTAGATGCTTGGATGTAAACTCTATAAATTGAGGCATTGGCCTAATGAGATTTTGCTGGTTTTTGATTATCCATGCCTACATTAAGCTATTAGTTAATTACTCACTAATCACATCTTAATTATCATCTAATCACATCTTACTCACTAATCACATCTTAATTATCATCTAATGACTTTGTTAATGATGTTGATTCTAGCATTTGATCCACCATAGCTCATCACATTGCTGTATTTTTAACATGGTATCAGAGCCAAGCCTCGAATCCAT
Source organism: Cibotium barometz (assembly GCF_041138505.1). Lineage (NCBI taxonomy): Eukaryota > Viridiplantae > Streptophyta > Polypodiopsida > Cyatheales > Cibotiaceae > Cibotium > Cibotium barometz. The sequence continues at coordinate 49,754,046 of NC_141083.1, forward strand.
TAATTTGTGAGCCCATTATCTTGCTAATCACTTTGCTAATTAGGATTAGTAGCTAATTATAATTTTTCCCTTTTTTTCAACTATTCTCTGCACCCCCAGCTGGTGGAGGAGCTTGATCTCCCTCCATGCTCAACATTAGTCCCATTGCTTCTAGCCACATACAGCCATGATCCCCACAATTTAGCCCATCAAGACAAAACGTCAAACCGCCGTGTAGAACTCCCGATTTTTGCTGATTAGCGGGTGCCATTTTTCTGAGGTGAATTTGATTTCTCTGCTGTGATCCAGATCAAATGAGTCTAATTCCTCTTAGCCTCGGGGGTTTTCAAGCATGCTCTACAAGCTGGTGAAGTCAGAATTTGATTTGATCAAGTCTACAGTGAGATCGAAGCTCTTCATCAAATCTGCAGGCAGGTGACTTTGGTAAAACAGAGATTAAGCATTCAATATTTGGTCAAATCTTGTGTTTCTTGGCTTAATCCTCTACTAGACTGATTGCTATTGATGGCCTTGAAAGGATTTAAGCTCATTTGAAGTCTAAGGCCTCAGATCTGGGCTCCCCGCATACTCTGTTTTTTGCACACAAAACAGAGGATTAATTTGCTGATTAGTGATTAATCAGTGCTAATCACTATATTTTGATACAATTGAGGGTTCAAATTAACCGTTAGGTATCTGATACAGATCCCTATAACTTCAGATTTCAATTCGGAGATGGTTTGATACTCCAACCATTCCGTACAAATTGGTTACCCTTGATATTTTATGCTGATAAATTTGTTGTAATCATCTCTTAAACACCAGATTCAGTTGTAAAAGGGTAGACACTGCCCTTGAATCTTGAAATTGGATCAAGAGGTAAGACCCCCTTCACATCATCATGAGTACAGCACAAGAAATAGCCAAATTTAATCGGGAGCAGTTTTACACATGGAAGACAAAAACCATGTATTTGCTCATGAGGAAAAATCTGTGGGGGCTAGTTGAGGGAAGAGATGAATGCCCAGAGGTGAGAGGGAAAAATGAGTGGAAAAGCAGGAATGAAAAAGCATTAGGACTTATTGCACTCAGTTTAAATGATGAAATCATTCATCACATCATAGGGATACAATGGGCAAAAGATGCATGGGATGAACTCAATAAATTATTTGGCACACAAGCTAAAAATTCAAAGATAAATCTGTTAATGCAATTCTAAAAATTGGACATGAAGGAAAGTGAACCTTTAATCACACACTTGAACAGATATAAAAGCATTAAGCAATAACTAGCAGCTATTGGCAAAAGTGAAGGAAAGTGAACCTTTAATCACACACTTGAACAGATATAAAAGCATTAAGCAACAACTAGCAGCTATTGGCAAAAAGGTAGAAGATGATGAGGCACTAGCACTGCTGCTGAAGAGTATGGACAAAGGTGAATATGAAAACATTGTAGCAACACTAAAGAATGTACCTGAATTGAAGCTACACGAGATAGAAGGAGCTCTACTAGAGAAAGAGAGCAGAGGCAAAGAGAAGAAATGGCTCGACTCAACAGTAGGAGAAGAAAAAGCATTCTTCACCCGAGGAGGATTCTCTCGAGGATGAGGACGAGGAAGAGGCAGAGTAGGAGGAAGGACCTTCACTTGCCACAACTGTGGAAAGCTAGGACACATGGTAAGAGACTGCTACAGCAAACCCAGTGGAGAAGGAACGACATCAAAAAACTTCATGGAGGCTCCAAAGGAAGTGGAGTTGAATTGTCTTTTCAGAGAGAGAGAGAGAGAGAGAGAGAGAGAGAGAGAGAGAGAGAGAGAGAGACTCCACAACCCAATGTAACCTGCCCCAACAAAGTAAACCCACCTCTGAGCCACCGCCCCGATGATGTAGGCCACATGGTAGATAGATGTATGTGTGAGCACTTTAGTCAAGGTCGTGGGCACTTGTAGTAGCCTTGGACACATAGAGAGAGAGTGTGTCAAGGACTATGAGTTTAGGGACTTGAGGCACTGGTCACGGGCTATCAAGTAAGAGAGAAACTTGGTATAAGGTCCAAGTGTGCTAAGTTAACTTGAGGGGAGGTGTGCTAGACACTGGTCTCGCGGACTATCAAGTAAGAGGGAAACTTGGTATAGGGTCTAGGTGTGCTAGGAGTATTCACTTGAGGGGAGGTGTTGAAATATATAAGTGAATAGGGGTGTGCGGGAACAAGCCCTTGCTTAGAGGCTGTAAAAGAGAATCTGTAAATGTGAGAGAACCTGTAAAAAGGTGAGAAGAATCTACTGGGAGAGAATAAAGGGTAGCATGAGAAGATTTAGGAAGTGTGGAGATATTCTAGGAAGTGTGGAGATATTCTAGGAGAGGTGGAGAGAATCAATCAAAAGAGGTGGAGTGAATCAAGATGCTTGGATGTAAACTCTATAAATTGAGGCATTGGCCTAATGAGAATTTGCTGGTTTTTGATTATCCATGCCTAAATTAAGCTATTAGTTAATTACTCACTGTCTTAGCATGAACCAGGCTCTGATACCATGACAAGATGCAGGGGAAAAGGGAGCTTGAGCTCTTGCAAGCACACACACACTCTCACAAACCCTAGAAGAGAACACACAAGATGAGAGGCTGAAAATTGGTCTACTTCTTCTTCAACAAAAGAGGTTTACAAAGGAGATAAAGTGACTAACACACATACTAGAGTATATACAAGCGGTCCATAATGTGAACACGCTAAAGTGGAGTGGGTAGGTGTAGACTAGTCAGTGCAGTCCGAATCACTGGGGCGAAGATGTGTCGGTGCCAGCTACCAAACCCTCAGAGCGGAGTAATGTAAATGTCAAACGGTCATGTAGGAACCTCGTGAGTGTCAGCTTATGTTGAGCTTGATATCTCAACAATCATGAACTTGGATACCATCCTATAACGTGCATAGCTCGTCAACTAACGGATCCAAGTAGACATCCATGTTCTTAACCTTCTACTTCCCTGGAACTATCAAGGAAAGTAAAAGGTGCCTCTTCTTTATTGCTAACCATGGCAGTAAGTTATAATTCACTAGGCAAATGGGCCATGTACTCCAGGATGAACTTTGTAAGCCAAATGGATTGACTCCATCCACCATTGCTAGTTCTCGAGACAAATATGACGAGGCTCTTTCTCCCCAAAGTCCACCCACTTCTCTTCGATATGCCTCCATGCTGGAGAATCAAGGCACACGCATAATGTCATCTGTGGATCTAGTGTTTCAATGCCAAGTCACTAAAGATGCAATGAATTTGCATCTGAACATTGTTTGAATACATGGAACGATGGGGAAGTGTCATAAGACTTTAGTAGGGACCCTTTTTCCTTGGACATCTTACCTATATCTCAATGAACCACACTGTGGACACTCGTGAAGAGTGGTGTACTCATGTCGAAAGAGAATACAATTATTCGGACAAGCATGTGCAATGGATTTGCATCTGAACATTATTTTAATGATGCAACGGATTTTCATTTGAACGTTGTTTGAATACGTGTGGAATGATGGGGAAGTTTCATAAGACTTTAGCATAAGACTTTAGCAGGGACCCTTTTTCCTTGGACATATTGCCTATATCTCGATGAACCACACTGTGGACACTCGTGAAGAGTGGCGTACTCATGTCCAAAGAGAATACAATTATTCAGACAAGTATGGTGTGTGTTATAGTCCATCCCTATATGGAGTGCATCATTTCTTTTCCTCATGCATGGTCCGAAGGCATCTCATTGTCTTCTGGTAGAATTTGATCCTTCAATAACCTATTACATATAACAAAACAAATATTAAAGGAGAAAGACAAGACATTCATGCAAGCATGTGAAACAACATAGAGAGGGAAAGCGACACATACCCCATAAGTTTTGAAACGCTCAGTATTAGACCACCCATATATTGATTTCAAGTTCAATATGGAGAGGCAAGTGCAGAGAACTGAAACACATGCTTCACAATAAAGTAGTAGACGGGCAAGCCTACGTAACTCTTTCTCCCCTCGAGAAGCATGCTCCACACATCATTTGATTGTCTTCTACTTTATGATCGTCTACTCCATGGCTTGTGTCATGCAGGGAATCTATCATGTCGGCCATGTCATGTTCTAGAATTTGATCCGAGTCCGTAAAACTTGCTCGTGTTCCAATCCCATCAAGGTTGCGTCTACCCTTTCTCTTTTTCTCTACTCAGGTCGGCGGATATCCACTGGCATTATTGTCTGGGCAAGCATTGAGACCAGTAGTAGATGTTACAAGTGCTCTACTAGAAATATGCCCATTTTTTGGAATGCTCATTGAATTCTTCGATGTCGGGAGACTTGGTACTTACAATGATTGAATGGGCACAATGTTTTCTCCTTTAAATTGACAAAATTTGAAAGGTTCATAGCACTCACATGCTCCATATATGTTGAATACACATTTGAATTTGAGTCCAAATGAGGGGGAGGTGGAGCTTCTTTTATAATTCATGCACGGCCTAGTCGATATATTCTTGTTTTTTATGGAAAGGTGTCAGGCCCGTCAAAAAATTCAAAATTTGAATGTGAAAAGGAATTAAAAAATGACTTAAGAGGCTGTCAAAACAGGCATCGATATAACCAAAATAAGCATCGAAATATTATTTATCGACGCGTATTTTGACATTTTTTTCGACCCGTATTTCGATTGTTATATCTATTGCTGATTTCGACGACTATTTCAACACTGGGGATTTTAAATAGAACCACGGCGCCTCACTATTAGAATTTTCAAAAATGAGTAATTATTTGCCCTCTTAAAAAAATTCAAGGTTCTGTTCTCTCCCTTCCCCCATCCCTTTCTTATTTAAGTTTTAGGGAATGTGTGTCTCTAATATGCACCTCCTACTTGTGTCCTCTCCCTTCCCCCATCCCCTTCTTATTTCAATTTTTTTTGCATGCCTTCCCAAGATCTATCAATGATTTGATTTACTTGTTGCTTTGCTTGTGTTGTGTGTATTTGCAACTTTTCCTTTCTTTACACAATCTCTTCACTTCCAAGCATAGACCGTAAACCCTTGCTGCTTTTTTTTTATTTTTCTTTTACTTGTATACAAGAGGCCCCAAGATGGGGAGGTGGGTAGCTAAAGCATGCTGTATAGGCTTCTTTCCTTGTATAGAGTTTATGCAAGAAGCTCATGCATAGACTCGCTTATGCATAGAGGATTCATAGGCTTCTTGCAAGCTCTATGCATAGGCTTCTTGCAAGCTTGCATGAAGCTTATGCATAGAGCATGTATAGAGCTTGCATAGGCTTCTTAAAAGTTCTATGCATAGGCTTCTTGTAAGCTTGCATGAAGCTTATGCATAGAGCATGTATAGAGCTTGCATATGCTTATGCAAGCTTGCAAGCTCTATGCATAGGCTTCTTGCAAGCTTACATGAAGCTTATGCATAGAGATTGCATAGAATTCTTGCATTAGCCCTTATGCATAGGCTTCTTGCATTAGCCCTTATGGTGGATAAGCCCTTCACCTTAGGCTTCTTGCAAAAGCCCTTATGGTTTAGGGTTTCTGTAATAGCTTAGGGTTTAGGCTTATGCATCGGCTTATGCATAAGCCCTTATGCATAACCTTTATGCATATAGGCTTTTGCAATAGCCCTTATGCATAGGCTTCTTGCATTAGCCCTTATGCATAGCCTTCTTGCGTTAGCCTTATGCATTCTCCCTTCACCTTAGGCTTCTTGCATAAGCCCTTATTGGGTTAGGGTTTATGCAATAAGCTTAGGGTTTAGTCTTATGCATAGGCTTATGGATAAGCCCTTATGCCTTTTTCCTTATGCATAAGCATCTTGCATTAGCCCCCTTATGCATAGGCTTCTTGTGTTAGCCTTATGCATTAGCCCTTCACCTTAGGCTTCTTGCATAAGCCCTTATTGTTTAGGGTTTATGCAATAGGCTTAGGGTTTAGGCTTATGGATAATCCCTTATTGCATAGGCTTCTTGCATTAGCCCTTATGCACAGGCTTCTTGCGTTATCCTTATGCATTAGCCCTTCACCTTAGGCTTCTTGCATAAGCCCTTATTATTTAGGGTTTATGCAATAGGCTTAGGGTTTAGGCTTATGCATAGCCCTTATGCATAAAGGGTTTATGCAATAGGCTTAGGGTTTAGGCTTATGCATAGCCCTTATGCATAAAGGCTTATGCATAAGCCCTTATGCAATAGGCTTATGCATAAGACTTATGCATTAGTCTTAGGGTTTAGGGTTTATGCATTAACCCTTATGCATTAGGTTTAGGGTTTATGGTGGATAAGCTCTTATGCATTAGGTTTAGGGTTCAGGGTTTATGCATAAGCCCTTATGAAATAGGCTTATGCATAAGCCTTATGCATAGGCTTATGCATAAGGCCTTATGCATAGGCTATGGATGCTTAGAAGTTTAAATGTGCAACTAATCACTTTTTCACATTTTATGTTTTGTAAGTCTTGCTTTGTTGTCCTATGCTATTTTGCTTGACATTGTTGAGGTAAGTTCTCTTATTCATGCAACATCATGTTTATTGCAACCTCATGCCTGGTTCAGGGTTTAGGCTTATGCATAGAGATATGGGGCATTAGTGTAGGCCATCTAGAATGTTGTTTAAGTTAGGTTAGGAGCGGTTATCCGTGCAAGTAGGTGGTTATAGTGGAGGGGGAGCCCTCTATCTTCTCACTATCCTTCTCTTGTAAAAGAGAAGTTTCTTTTGGCTTTAATAGTGGGGAGCGTGTGGAAAGTCCTCAAAAGCTATAAAGGCCAGTTTAGAGGCAAGGTTGATGGTATGCAAAAAGTATGTGAAGCATGTCAATTTGGAAAGCAAATAAAGCATGTATTTTCACATAACAAAAATGTGAGCATGAATGTACTAGATGTTATGCATTTAGATGTATGGGGTCCTGCAAAGACTATGTCTATGGTGGGTGGCTGCAGATACTACATATAACATTCATTGATGACCACACGAGGAAAGTGTGGGTGTATTTCATGAAGGAGAAGAGTGAAGTGTTCACTCATTTTTTGAAAAATAGACAGGAAAGCATGTGAAGTTCCTAAGGTCAGATGGAGGGGGAGAATACTTTTCCAATGAGTTCTCTAAACTCTTGTAAAAGAATGGCATTCAGAGACAATTTACATGTAGATACACTCCGGAACAAAATGGAGTTGTTGAGCGAAAAAACAGGCACATTGCAGAGATAGCATGAGCATTGATGGTAGAGAAGAATATGCCACATAGCTATTGGGTTGAGGCTATGTCTACAATAGTTTATACCATGAACAAAACTCCTACTGCAGCCATACATGATGTAACGCCAGAGGAGAAGTTTACTGGCAAGAAACCTGATTTGTCTGACTTGAAAGTCTTTAGATGTATTGCATATGAGCATGTGCCAGATGAGTTGCGTACTAAGCTAGATCCAAAGGTAGAAAAATTTGTGTTTATTGGATATTACCTTGAGCAAAAAGGGGTATAGATGCTATAATCCTTCTACATGTGAATTGAGGGTAAGTAGGGATGTTGTATTTAATGAGATGAGTAGCTAGTATGCTGTTGAAAAAGATGTTGTTGGGGCTGATGTAAGTGGAAGCATGGTTGCACAGAATGAAAGTCAGCAATAATAGTCAGTGAGTGGACCAGGAGAGTCCTCATCCAGTTGTTCTCTTGATAGACCATGGAGTAGCAGGCTGCATCATAATACCAGTCTTGGAAATGTAGTTGGTACATCACATAAAGGCAAAGAGAAAGTGGTTGAGCCCCTTGGTATGCCTAATATTTCTGCATGAAATTCCCTTGTTGATGGAGAGTCTAGTGGCTTGGAGAGGAGCCTTGATGAGGAGCTTGGGATTCCAGCAATGAGAACACCTGGTGTGAAGAAGGCTATGGAAGCCATGAATGCAGTTATAGAGATCTGGAAGAGTCAAAAACCCTGTGTGCAGAGGTTGACTTATGATGGTTATGTGGCAAAAGTTGTGTAGGTTGTAGACCCCACATGTTTTGATGAGGCTATTGGTAATGTGTGCTAGGAGAAAGCTATGGATGAGGAGATGAATGCATTGTATGGAAATGAGACTTGGGATTTGGTGCCATTACCTGAAGGCAAGAAAGCTATTGGTTGTAAGTGGGTGTGTATAAGGTAGAATGTAACAATGATGGTAGCATAAGTAGGTACAAGTCTAGATTGGTAGCCAAAGGATATGCACAGACACATGAGATTGATTATGAGGAGACATTTGCCCCAGTTGCAAAGATGGAAACTGTGAGAGTTTGTGATTACAGTGATAGTAGCTAAAGGCTGGTTTTTACATCAGATGGATATTAAAAAAGCATTCTTGCATCATGGTGACTTGCAAGAAGAAGTGTATATGGATCAGCCACTTGGTTTTGAGGATACAAGTCACCCAGAGTATGTATGTAAGCTTCGTAAGGCTTTATATTGGCTGAAGCAAGCTCCATGAGCATCGCATGATAAGATTGGCACTGTCCACCCTGGTTGTCTAAGCAGTATTGTAGAAGGTCTCAAATATGTTCTAATATCATATGTTACCTTTTTTGTTTAAGCTTTAAGCATTCTTTTGTTATGCATAAGCCCTTACGTATAGAGCTTAATGCTTTTGATTCATAGCATTTCAAAAGTAGCTAATATGCTTTTTTTTGTTTGTGTACACTGACACACCAGCATCATGTAGCCCCAATCTCTCCACCTTACCTACACCACAGGCAATGTCCCCAGACCAATTTTACCATTTCATGTCACAGATGAGCCCCGAGAAAAGAGCTATGGCACAAGCCTACTTTGGGGGAGGCCCTAGCACTTCTGCTTTTTTGCACAACCATCACACACCACTACACAGACCATGCCCTCAAACACACACTCCTAGCACGTCACACAAACCATGCCCACGACTCGCTCAACTACTTCTAGTCATCAGATCGTTCGATGGGTTGTTACTGTGGTGGTGACTCCACATACGCTTCTTCCCTGAGCATCGTGAGAGCCCACCCATTGCCAGTTGTGAGGGGACCCCATGCTCACGCTCATCCCGCCGCTTTGACACAAATCCCTCTACCCCCAACCTGGCTTGTTCCTGCTCTATCAAGTAGTGGATGGAAATGTGGTCTTAGATGGCATTGGCAACGAGATCAAGTCTCGAATCCGCGAGTTATGCCATGTAGCCTTTTCTCACTACTACATGGCATAAACTTGATCAAGATGGAACGAGTTGTGAATCAAATCAAAAGTGATTTTATGATAGTACCAAGTAGTGAAGAGGTCCATCCTAGATGGATAAAAGATTACATGGTGAACGTGATGAAGCACCAGTGCAGCAATATCACATGCAAGGTAAAGTCAGGGGGACAAAAGCATTGGAATTTCTCACAAGAGATTTGGGAAGAGGAGTATAGAAAGCACTGTGCAAATCCCCAAAGGTAGTATAAGCAATAGCAGGAGGCCGCAGAGCGAAGAGAATGGAGAGCATAAGGAGCTCCCATCTTAGAAGTGGTGGCTAGGATGATTTCCACACCTACTTTGTAAGTGTTAATACACATATCACTCACTTTTTTTGGCATAGGAGGCCGCAGAGTGAAGAGAATGGAGAGCGTAAGGAGCTCCCATCTTAGAAGTGGTGGCTAGGATGATTTCCAGACCTACTTTGTAAGTGTTAATACACATATCACTCACTTTTTTTGGCATAATGGGTATTTGATTTTTTTAATAAGTACTCATGCTTCATGCTTCCGGCTCTGAGTGGTCGGGCGTGCTACGAGTGATGCGGAGGAAATGTAAACCCTATTGCACGGGACGTATACCCTCCTCAAAGAAACTTGAGAGAGAGGGCCATAACATGAATTGGACGGATGTGGTGAATATGGTAAACCTCAACATTTTTTACCCATCAATTAGTTTTTTCTCACTTGTTATTTCTAAGTTTTTGCCCCTTGAATACTTTTTTTCAGGGACCAGTGCCAAACCCTGAGAATAACGCTCATGATTAGGAGCTATGTACAGGAGTCGGGCCTTAGTGGCATACTTCTTTTTGTCACCTCTATGCCTCTTTTTGTGTACTCTGTGTCAGCTCCATTATGAGCTATGTATTTTCTTTTTTACTTAATAAAAATTATCGTTACATGATCTTATAGTAGAGAACATGGATGTAATTTATAACACTAGTATATAGGTACACCCAACTGCAGGACTGCACCTGGGTGTACCATTATTAAAAAATAAATAAACCTGCATCTCTCAATATGCGCATCAAAATACTAGTCATAAATTGTGTCGTTGTCATCGTTGAAATACATTGTCACAATAGTAGTCGTTGTCAAAGTCGAAACTGACGTCCCAATATGTGTCAAAATAGTGGTCGGAATATAGTTTTGCTTTTGACCTGTATATCGGTTATTTCAACGTGTATATCGACATGCATATCGATGCTTCTATATCAATGCGCATATCGGCGCTTTTGGGGATTTTTTAGATGTTCAAAACTATAAAAAAAATGTCAAAAATCAACCCGCCTATAATAGTGTGTGATTTATTAAAGGTTTACTTATTGTAATAAGTAATTTCCTATTGATATGTGCCTATGAGGCAGAATTTTATATTTAGGCTTATGCCCTTTGGATGAATGGCTTCGTAAAAGTCTTGGCTAAAGCTATCATTGAGATTAAAGTGTTGAGTTAAGTGCTTATATTATCAATATTATCTTGGACATATCTTAGCTAGAGTCCTATTGAGTTTCTTGAGTACTAAAGGCTGTATGTGTTTGAGAAATCTATATGGTATTTATGCCTTGTTGGAACTTGTTGAGATCTATGAGGTTCTTTTCTAGTGTTGACTCTTGCATAGAATACACATGCATCCTATGTCTTGTTTAATGATCGAGAAAGATATGGAGTGTTAAAGATTGCTTAGTACTTATTTAGGACTTTGATAACTTTTAGTGTCTATTCATTATGTTTATTGATCTCATTATAGTGATCGTCTAGAAACAAACCCTTGGCTCCAAAGTGTTTGTACTCTAAAGGATTACCAACCTTTGGAGAGTTTCCAAGTGTGGTTATATATTCTTATGTGTGTGTGTGTGCGCACGCGTGCGCACACACACACACACACACACACACACATAGAGAGAGAGAGAGAGAGAGAGAGAGAGAGAGAGAGAGAGAGAGAGAGAGAGAGAGAGAGAGAGAGCTTTGGCATCAAATTGGCAAGATGATAGAATGTTTCAAAGACCTATCTCTAGACATCAAAGCCATGCAAGGTGAAGTATTGATGATATGTACATGACAAAATCTTTGTTACCTTGCTATGGTTAGAATTACATAGTATGCCTTTTTGTGTTTTGGGCTAAAAATATTCTCTAACGTGGAAGTTACTCCTAGCCAACAAACACGTAAGTGACCCATTCATTGTCAAGGTCAACATTCGGTCAATGTTGAGTTGCTCCTTCTACCCTTTGCCTTATGAACATTAACAGCATATGCAATGCCAAAGTGACATGTGTGCCTTGCAAGTTATCATGGGTTTTCTCTTTCATATTAAGCTATAATGACCATGCAAATACCACCACACGTGGATCAACAGCTTAATAGTCAACCATATTAACGATGAAAATACCGGGCCACACGTGGATCCAATCCTCAATAGCCAACCATACAGTCTTAAAACGGAAAGCATATGAGCGTAATTCTTATATAGGATTACATGATATAATTCAATTTCGGTGGTGCACTTTTTCAATTTCAAAAGAAAATTCCACGCACAATTACCAGCATAGACGAGGACTGAGCATGAATACTTTCTCATGATCTAAAGCTGACTAGACACAATATCACTTTATTCCTAGAATCTACCACAATTATCGGCCATAATTACCAATCGTGCTTTTCTTGATTATTGGACAAAGAATTCAATGATTCCTTACAAGCATATAAAGAAGAAACTAATTTTGGCCCATCAATATTATCAACAAGGACATACAAAAGTGTCCATTGTCGTACCAAGTATAAGCCTCACTTTGAAGAAGAATGCATACGATAAGATATTATCATATGTGTGGAGAGTGTCAGAAAGTAGGTCTATTTTACATTTTTTTTAAAGTATAAAAATTTTATTACATGTTGTTCAAGTACAAAAAAAAACATTTTTGCTACATGTTTTTCAAGTACATGAATAAAAATCATTACACGAGTATAGATAATTTTTAGATAAATATTCAAAACCTCTACTATAAGTGAAATACATTAGAAGGAATGATGCAACTCTAGTAAATGCAAACCTTGCAATGAAGCCTAATAAAGAAACAATCTCCTCTACACGTAGGTGTTATGCCCCCATGAGAAGATATACAAAATTCATTAAATAAAGAATTCATGCTTGACCAAGAATTATATTTAAGAATTGACATAATCTCATGCACAATCATCATAAACTAAATGTAAGTGCCTTGGAAATGTACATACAAAGAAGAGTCCTTCAACTTGAATTCTCTCTCTCCTCCCCCCAATGTGCATGCACATGCACACACACACACACCATCTCAAGCTTGTAGTTTACACCATCCCAAATCAAATAGAAAGGAATAGTAGCATGACTTGTAGGGGGGAGGGGGGTCGGGACTTATGCATGGATGAAGAGTTTGAGATGATAACTTAACTTTTTGTTGATTATGATGAAGAATGGGCTAGGTGTAGTACTCTCACTCACTCACTCACTCTCTCTCTCTCTCTCTCTCTCTCTCTCTCTCACACATATAAATGTATGATAAAGATTGAGACTTGCAATGTTTTCTTGTTAATATGTGGAAGAAATAAAGTCTATGTACGATTTTTAGTGTGAGAATGATTGACGAATACTCTAAAGGAGCATAAAGAAATGGCAGCGATCATGAAGTCACTAAAATGAAAGGGTGCCAGTTTTGAAAAGGAGAGGTGGTGGTGTTAGTTCATCGTGTGAAAATTTGTAGTAAAGATTAGAAGTGCTGGGCGTAGCGTTATATATTTGTGTAGTGATGTTTGCAAGGTGTAGCGATGACAACAAGAAGCATGTATGTGGGGTAGATGGGTGGCAAGTCAGACACGTAAGCACGACGGGACCTTTGCAAAAAACGCTCCTTTCAGCCCTTTTTCTCACGAAGGGTCAATGACCTGGGGGCTATGAAAAGGACATACTCAACCGAAAAAGGTTATGATTTTTTTTCTCTTCTGTGCTTCATGACCATGATCAATGGACTGCACACACGCGTACCCGGGCCCCATCACTTGTTCAGGCAAACTCATTTCTCTTGGCGCCTTGGTTACTACTTAAACAGGCGTCATGCAGCACTTAGAGACCGCGCACCACAGAGCAGAGCTTCTTGCTTCTCTCATGCAGTATCGCTTGGGTTAATTTATATGCCTGGCCAATATGTCGCCGTCATTAGCTACACAGATTGTTGCAGTTCTACTGTATGTTCTTGTGAAAATATGCTGACATTGAGCTCCATGATTGGATTATTCCTTGTTCTGTAATATAATACACGAATTCTGGTTCCTAATTTACATCTACACTGACTAACTACTACATGAATATGGAAACTTTGGTACTTGTTTGTGCTGAGGCCTAATTAAAGCTGCCAATTTCTAACCAAGCCGAGCTTCTTAATTCTCCTTCCGTCCTAAGGTTTGCTAATTTCTCTTTTCTTCTTCTGGAAATTTTGGCCTTGCCCCCATAATCGAAAAATCAACAATACCGTAATTTACTACTTAAGCTTGCGATTCTCATCCCCTTTTAGTACTTCGTTGCCTACTTGAATTTCTGGGAATTTCCTTGCTCTGTGCACTTTTTCCGAAGGCCTACTATATCACATTTCCGAGTATACTCGGAATAATCTTTGGCCAGAATTCAAGGAAGCTTTGTGCGCCTATCAGAAGAGATGGATTCAGAAATAAATGCTAGAGAAGAGCCTCATGGAGGTGGGCGAAAGAGGAGCACTATTCTTCACATTAAAGGGAAGTCTGACTCTTTCATTACCAGATCGAGTTCATTAGAGAGGCACCTGGATAATTCCCATAGAAGAAAGAGCACTGCTGCAGACTTGCCTCGCGCCCAAAGCTGCTATATTGACGATTTTGAAGAGGAAACCCGCAGATCAAGCTCGCCCGATTATATTGCACATGATCACCACCACGAGGATACATTTCTCAGTAGAGCCAGCTCTAGTGCCAGCCACCTGCAAGCCCTTTCCTTAGGGATTGCTGGCCCGGTCTTATTTCCTAATGACCACGGCTTGACGATTAGTAACGGTACGACAATTTCATCTTCTTGCAGGAGTTGGCACACTGCTATTTAATTCATGAAAATTCTATTTTCTAGTTTATTTCATGTTTGGGTTTTCCCACAGAATTATGTATTTTTTTTGTTGGAAGCGTGCTCTTCATAATTACCGACGTCAGACACTAGTAGTCCATTTTTGCGTCAGCCACAGCCAGTCCCAACTGGCTGATCGACCTTCTTCACATACCACCAGAGACGATCGATCCCACCTGCTGTCGTGCTCGACTTCCAGCGTCTGTGACGGATGGGGAGAGCCATTCTGCAGGGAGGCTCCAGCTGGCTCGCATCAACCAACCTTCTGCACATATGCGCCAGGATGGCCTATCCTGAGATGTTTTTAGTGATGATCAGCTGGACTTTTGAATTTTAAGTCGAACAGACGCCTTTTGAGTGTGCGGCTCTGGAATATGGTTTGGAAACCTCCAATACGATTCAAGGCTTTTAAACCATCTTTGGTGATGATCGTAGATGTGCATGAGGGCTATCGTTCATCTGCAGTACCGAACGATCAAACGCTTAATTTGAACCGTGTTTGATGATCATAAGACCATGATCATAGATGTACATTTCATTCCTTTGAGATGTTTTGATGCAAGCTGATTGAGTTCCATTTTGTTGCTGATCAATGTGGCAGTACAAGCAAGAAGACAAGCAGCAGATCACTTCATGGAGATGGAATCACGCAAGAATCATAAGACGCATATACCCCTCGACATCCCCAATTATATTGAATCTCACAACCTTGTGCCACCCCTGCCCATTTCCCTAAAGGTCAGCTTGCAATGTTCTAATTATAAGCAAATTAAAGTAGTTTGGATGAATATTAAAGTAAGAAGAAGAAAAATAACACGGCGAGTCTCTTGGTTCAGTTTGTGGATGTAACATACAAGGTTGCCATGGACCATCCAACAATGCATTGGTGCTCCAAGAGGGCTTCATGTGAGATTAGAAAGGGGAAAGAGAAGGAGATACTTCATGGCGTCACAGGCTACGTGTTGTCTGGGGAAGTGCTGGCTTTGATGGGACCGTCGGGTAGTGGCAAAACAACTCTCATCAATCTCTTGAGTGGAAGGATACGCAAGAGTCAACAAGGCACCGTCACCTACAATGACATGCCATACTCCAAGGCCTTGAAACGAAGGTAATTTTCTGAGTAGTACCCTTGCAGCCTCCATATAAGCTACTTTCCTAACCCTTTCAAGTTGGGTGGGGTTAGAATGGGGTTCGATAAGCTACTTTCCTAACCCTTTCAAGTTGGGTGGGGTTAGAATGGGGTTCGTTATGCAGGATGATGTCCTTTACCCACACTTAACAGTAAAAGAGACTTTGATGTATGCGGCTCTACTTCGGCTACCCAAGAAGCTGTCCAAGAAAGGCAAGATGGAGCGCGCCATGGAGGTCATTTTTGAGCTCGGCCTTGAAAGGTGTGGTCATGTGTGCAGCTCAGAATAAACATACATTAGCATGTTCCACTGCATTTTGCACTACAATCAATATGTCGTCTCTCCTTTGATCTTACATACCAAAACTTGTAATAATTGTCTCTGTGCCAAAAAGGTGCCAAGACACCATGATTGGGGGCCCTTTTCTTCGTGGGGTATCCGGAGGTGAAAGGAAGAGAGTTTGCATGGGTCAAGAGATTCTGATCGATCCCTCGCTCTTGTTTCTTGACGAGCCTACCTCCGGATTGGACTCCACGACCGCTCTTCGTTTAGTTCAGATGCTACGACAGATTTCTCAGGTTGGTTGGTTGACGTTTAGAGAAAGCTAATACGAACATATATAGCCTGTTTCACATTACCAATTCACCCATTTGTTACGATGGCTATCCAGGTCGGACGAACGGTGGTAACAACCATCCACCAGCCATCGAGCCGGCTCTTCCACATGTTTGACAAGCTGACACTCCTCTCAGAAGGCCACTTGATTTATTTCGGCAAGGCTGCAGCAGCGATGGAATATTTCTCATCCATAGGATTCTCTCCGCAAATAGCCATGAATCCTGCTGACTTCCTGCTAGACCTCGCGAGTGGAAACGTGATTGACACGTCTGTGCCTAATTGCGAGTTGGAGCAGCACATGAGTGCCGGCGGCTGCCAAGATGCTTCATCGACGGGACTGTTAAATCCGAAGAAAGTACGACAGGTAGAGTATAATCAGAGCTCTGTGCAGTGATGATTCAATATACTGAACTAAAGTGATCACGTGAATATTTGGGGGGTTAATTAAGTTAGGCTCCATTAAATGATCGACAAGGTTGATAAATAGGTCAGTTTAGGAGATCAATTGCAAAAGCAATGCTACAGCAATGTGAAATTTCTCCCCAGTGATAGCCAACTATGCATGATCTGATGATGGCCGCAGTATCTGTCTAAATCGTGGGTTACTTTGGAACCTGTGGAGAAGGGCAAACTACTGGACCTGGGCATCTCACCGGAGCTGCAGGAAGGGACCTTCACGGAGAGAGAATGGAGTTGCACGTGGTGGACACAATTCACAGTTCTTTATGCGAGAGGGCTCCGGGAAAGGCGACATGAGTACTTGAGCTGGCTGAGGATCATACAAGTCATGGCAAGCTCAGTCATCATCGGCTGCCTGTGGTGGCAATCGCATCTTCGAACAGAACGAGAGGTTGCGGATCAAGTAGGTTGTCGATTCCATTAATATTCAAGCTGGAGATTAATCTCTTAATTGCGACAATTAATCTCTTAAGATCAGCTGTTGATTGATTTTGATCTGCAAGAGGAGGTGACCCTTGCGACAATTAATGCAGGTGGGATTGCTGTTCTTTATAGCAACATTCTGGGGTTTTTTCCCCTTGTTTACCGCACTATTCACTTTCCCTCAAGAGAGAGCAATCTTAGCGAAGGAACGGGCCTCGGACATGTACAGGCTCAGTGCATACTTCATGGCCCGCACGCTCGGTGACGTTCCATTGGATCTCTGCTTACCCGTGGTCTTCCATGTGATTGTGTACTTCATGGTCCGCTTGCATCAGACAGCATCGGCATTCTTCCTCACATTGCTAACTATTCTTCTCGGTACAGTTACTTCTCAGGTAGAATTTCTAAACCTAATTAGTACACTAATTTCATGGCAGTATTGTTGTTGTACGTATGCATATTTAGCTGCCGGTGCAAGTTGATCACGCCTGCTGGCCGCGAGTGATTGGCATGATGATAGTACAGAAATGATCATGACGTCTTGTTCGTAGATCTGATCCTTAATCATAATTGCTCTTAATTACTTCTCCAGGGTATGGGAATCGCCATCGGTGCTGCGTTGATGGATTTGAAGAAAGCAACCACCTTGGCTTCCGTGGTGCTGCTCACCTTCATGTTGTCCGGAGGTTTCTTTGTTCAGGTATAATCGATCGCGTTTGTTTTACAAGTCTTTTATACATATATATATATTGGTGCTTGAATTTAATTTTCAAAAAAAACTGTGGGGGGCGCAGCAGCATGAGTAGTGATCCTGAGTGAGCAATTGTAATATTGATCCTTGCAGAAGCTTCCGCCCTTCATATCCTGGCTGAATTATGCATCTTACAACTACCATATCTTCAAGCTCCTAGTAAAAATCCAGTACGATGATGGCCGGGAGCAATACGATTGTAGCACGCCTGCGGGTTGTCGGAGTATAGCCCGTTCCCCTGCTCTTCAAAACATACCTTTAGATGGTGGTATTCAGGAAGCTGTGATTTTGCTTTCCATGGTTATTGGATACCGCCTGCTGGCATACATTGCCCTTCGCCGTATGAGGGTTCTTGTTTGAATCGAGCTCAGCTACATGGGGAGTGCGGCTGAGCTGAGACTGTACAATATTGTGTGGTTTCCTTGTGTGTTTTTTTTCCCCCTCCAACATGAACACTGTAACCAAGGTTCCAAGATGATGTCAGGAAGGATCCATATGTCATCTCGTCAACTTAAAATGCAAAGTCCATATGCATTACGACATGCCTGTATAAAATAGTCCTACCCTCATAACACACACTATCTAAGGAAAGCAATAGGGGTCTAAATATTCTCCCAATGGCTATTTAATTTTAAAATGGTCTGTAAAAAGTGATGGGCTTTTTTGAATATAGTAAGAATCACCATGTATTACTAGTATGAGTAAATTGTGGATAAAAAATTTCTACATGTTAACACACATAAGATATAAAAATGAAATATCCACTCAATGTATCTATAAAACACATATTTATAATACCATGATAACTAATGGTCTCTATATTTTACAATGTCTCTGGCGGTGCACATTGATTCATTGTGTATGAGGGCTAGAGATGTGTGACCCTCTCTACTTGCATGAATCCTCAAGCATTACAGACAAATTCTACAACAACACACTAATTAATGGGAGAACGTTAACAAGACTAGTTTAGAGGTATGAGTAATGAGTAAAATCAAGCCATTATTGCATACACCAAAAAGTAAACATATGAAATAGAGAGACACACACAAAGAATTAGGCATGAGTAACATCAAGCCATTATTGCATACACAAAAATGTAAACATATGAAATAGAGAGATACACATAGAGAACTAGGCAAATTTTGACTTTTTTGAATTGGTTGGGATTAGTGACATAAAAGAATGAGTGATGCATGGGTGGATGTATGGTAAGGGTGATCATTTTCATTCACTGTCAAGGGAAATAGGAAATCCAATGCAAGCAGGCAAAGTAGTGTGCAAGCATATCTCAATCGAGATATTTAGAGGATTCATAGCATGCCCCTTGAGCCAATAGCCCAATATCTCGATCAAGACCCGAATCATCACCACACTAGCAACCTCCAGAGGGATCATGCATCTCGATCAAGATCCATGTCACTACCACACATCATTAATGCCACTTGGGGATCTCGACGATCGAGATAGCTAGTTAATTGGGATCCCGTCAATGCCACAAGGGATCTCGATTGCATGACTGTCACTCAGATCTAGATCGACCATGTACTCTAATGCCATGTAATGCACCCATGCCCTCATGACATCCACCATGTTTCTCAATCGAGACATCGGGATGCGGTCCTAGCCATTTAGGTACCTCGATCAAGATACATAGTTGTGATCTCTACCATCCATATATCTCGAAGGAGATATGGAAATGTGATCTCTGTGGTCCAGATATCTCGATCGAGATGCCTTGATGTGATCTCAACCGTCCATGTATATCGATCAATATATATCTTAGCTGTTTATTTATCTCAATCAAGATACTACTAATAAATCAAAGCCGTTCATGTTTTCCATCCTTACATCTATGCGTAAATATGGGCCATTTATTTTGCCAACCCTAAAACTTGTGATATGCAACCTCGATCGAGATTATAACAGGCATGTACGTTTTTTCCCCTCATTGTCTTCTATCGTTTTCAATTTTCACTCTTTTATGATTTTTCTCTTGGATTGAAGCGCTATTAGTGGTGATTGAATCCAACATTAGTGGTGTTTTAGAGCTTCATTAGTCTTAGATTAGTGTTTTCTTAAGCCTAGTCATTGAACCTTTCACATTGGCTTTTACATTTGCCTGCCCTTTTGTGTTAGGCTTAGGGGCTAGTTTGGACATGAGGAGGGCCATGCGAGTCTCTTGTAGACCTCATCGCTAAGATAGACCGTGAGTTATCGACTATCCATAGGAGTGCTAAAAACACACCAATTACTTTGCATATCATATCGGACTTGGAAGCGACGCTCTCTCATCCCTTCATAGCCTTCACGATGTTGTTTATGTAGATGAATGGATAGCACATCATTGTATTTCTCCAGTATCATGTGGCTTGACATATCACCAAGTGTGTGAGCTTGGTCCTATTAGAGATAGAGCAAGGATAGAGCATACTTGGACATTTTCTTTGATAGCCCACAAGATACAACCTGGGGCAAAGAACCCCTTACTATTTCGTGGTGTTCACATCCTCTTATGGTGGCACATATCTACAGATGATATGTTTTCGCATATGGGGGGATGTCGAACAACGAGAAGATCCCCATCTACTTTGCAAAGCAATTATATACAGAGTATGTCTTGGGGGAGTAGGCTGACTACACCATCGGCCCAGGTGGTAGTGCTGGTCGAGGTCTTCCAAAACCAGGGGAGGATGCCTATAGTTTCTTCTCTGTAGACCCACCATTTTTACCCCTATCTAGTGTTGAGGCACTAGGCACACACATGTGGGAGATCGATGTGCATAGTACCACTAAGAGCATCTAACATATGGTGCACATATTTTCACGATTAAGGCCAACACACGTCGAGGTATTTTCATGATTGAGGCCGATAGATGTTGAGGTAGCTATATATAATTATTACTTCTATTGCATTTTCATAGTTGTCTATATTTGTTTATTTGTGTTTTGTGCCTCAAGGATATGGATGTGTTAGGAGGATATACTCTCCAGAAGCGAACATTTTTTCCATTTGTCCTACATCCCTTAGGAGCTGGTATGTTTCTTGGCATGTCCTTGTTTGCCGAGAAAAAGTTGACTTGGTAACATATTGAGTTCTAGGCATTGATGGCCTCCACTAGAACTTTTCTCATGTTGATGGTAGGACGGGAAGGTCGCTTGATTTTACATCACACCCGTGAGTGACTTAGGCGTTGATGCTACCAAGGAGAAAGAACGGGATGTTGAGGAGAATTTTAAGGTGCCTCTGAAGATTGAGTGTACTAAAAATGAGTTTGATGCCTACCCAAAGAGTCCTTGAGGAGCGCATGCTCACTGCATATGAGCGTGTGGCTAGTGTTGGTCGTGGTGTCACCTCGGGTGATCATGGTGGTAGTAGTGCCTATTTAGAGGAGCATCCTTACTACATAGGAGCTTACATGTGTAGAGTGGCAGTAGGCACAAATAGTAGTTGATTATAGGTTTATAGACAGAGATACCTTATATTTGTTTTTGTTTTTTGAGCCGAGTCAGAGAACGAACACATTCCTTTCTGAGACTCGAATAGAGAAACGCTTTTGTCATTAGCTTCGTCGCCTCGTTCGTGTGATGACATTTTTGCTACTTCCTTATCATTAGCTTCGTCACCTCGGTCATGATGACGGTTTCGCTACTTCCTAGAGATACCTTATAGTAGCACAATGTTGAGATAGGGAGCGTGGTTTGAATCACCAAGTAGTACAGTTAGTTTTAGCAAATTGTGGAGAAAATTTTGCTACATGTCAACACATAAGATATAAAATTTGAAAGACCCATTTAATGTATTTATAAATATATTTGTCAACCTATATACAGCTATACCATGATAACTAATGGTCTCTAGATTTATACAATGTCTTTGTCGGTACACATTGATTCATTGTGTATGAGAGATAGAGTAGTGTGGCCCTTTCTTCTTGCGTAAAGTTCTCAATCATTTTAGACAAAATTCTACAACACCACACTGATGAATGTGAGAATGTTAAACAAGACTAGTTTAGAGGTATTAGCAATGAGTTCAATTGTATACACAAGAATGTGCATACATAGGAAATAGAAAGATACCTAGAGAATTAGGTAAAATTTTGATTTTGTTATGTTGCTTGGGATTAGTTATATAAAAGAACACATGTTACATCGGTAGATGCATGGTAAGGGTGATCACTTTCATTCACTCTCAAGGAAATCGGGCATCCAATGCAAGTGGGCAAAGTCACAGGCCGATGTATCTCGATCGAGATATGTAAGATTCCTCTCCAGCCTCTCAAAATGTCCAGCATCTTCCCCCTGTAATCAATCCCCTCTTCAGAAATATAAAAGATCTTGTCTCTGCCTGTTTTGACATAGAGAGAGAAAATATTCTAGAGAGAGAATATTCAGATTTTGAATATTTTTAGATAGAAAAATTTCTCATAATATTAAAATGAATTCCCCTGAAACAGAAATTCAAAAAGAACTTTCCAATGTGCAATTGGAATTAATTGGAAATGGGTATAAAGGACCTTAGCCTAAGGGTCTAGATTTTCAAAAAAATTTGGATTATGGTCCAATTAAGGTTCCTGTGGGCCAATAGGATCAATCCATGTGTGGGGAGGAGATAAATCCAATTTGTAAAAGAAGATACCCAAAAATGAGTAAATGCTCACATAAGATGAAGAGTTGACTATGTACAAGGTTTATTAGTAAGAAACTATGAGTAATATCAAAAATATGAGATATTTTGGGTATAATGATTCCATTTTGACACATATGTAAGGAAGGGGAGTCCCTTTAATGAGGCGCCTACTTCACATGTGCAATTGAGTTTTAAATCTTCAAAAATTGTGATATTTTTATCTCTCCTCTCTCTTGAACCAAACCAAATCAAAAAGGAACCAAACCGAATAAAAAAGGAACCAAACTAGGTCCAAATCTAGTCCAAA
Source organism: Cibotium barometz (assembly GCF_041138505.1). Classification (NCBI taxonomy): domain Eukaryota; kingdom Viridiplantae; phylum Streptophyta; class Polypodiopsida; order Cyatheales; family Cibotiaceae; genus Cibotium; species Cibotium barometz. Next base: position 49,776,713 of record NC_141083.1, read on the forward strand.
TTCAACCAAACTGAAATCTGGAAAATTCTAGAAATCAGTTAGCTTTGGTTAGAGCCTCCCTCTCCTATAAATAGAATAAGAGTCTTTTGAAAAAAATAAGAGAATTTTACTATACTAGAATTATGCTGAAATAATGCTAATTTTTACTATTCTCTAAAATTCTCTCCAAATTGAAGAAATTGGAGCTTCCCTCTTTCTTCAATCCCCATTGGTGGCTCCATCAACATACTTAACCAATTGATTGGTTGGGGGCCTCTACCGTGAACAAAGAATCAAGCAATTTATAAGGTAAATGGTGAATTTTGATCTTTTCTATAATTTCTCAATGTTTCTCTCTTCTCAACCCCTCTCAAGCTTGAGAAGCTTAATTGGAATGGTTTTTGAATGCTATTGAAGTTAATTGATGAATGGTAGTAAAGAATTACATAAATTTCCATTTATGCTTAATTCTAATGGTTTTTATGTAATCTCTCTCTCTCACTCAAGAAATGGTCATACTCATGACCTATTCTCAATCCAAATGAAGCTTTTCATAAAGCTTTTCCTTAATCCAAGATTAATCTATGCTTAAGACCAAATTAATGGCTTTCCCTATGCTTTTAGTTTATGTATTTCGTGAATATTGATGATTCAATCCATTATGGATTAATGATCCAATTAGGGATCATTCTAATCATTTTCTTAATGATAAGCTTTATCCTTTAAAATAATTGAGATTTATTAGTCATAGCAGCGGAGCTATGGTAAAGTTTTTGTAAAAATTACACATAAAATAAATTCATTCAAAGCATGAAAAGAGGACTTCCTACCATATTCTAGGAATTATCATCCTAGATTAATTGAAAGAATCTTATTGTAATCATGGAGAAATTGATTTTTATGTTATGCATAATTGATGAATTAAGAAAAAGAGAATTTCTAGTAATTAAATTTTATGCTAAAAGAGTAATTCCTATCAATTCTATACTCTAAAAGTATCTTTTTTATGCATAGAAGATACATATTAACACCATATTAGATAATTTGGAAAAAATCCCATTCCCATTTGAAAAATGGGAGCATGGTGAACTTGTCCAAAAGTTTGTCAAAACCCCCTCATGTGACATATCATCGGAAAGATCTTGAAGAGTAGAATCTAAATCTATGATCTCCGATAAATTTGGAGTTAGTATGTTTAAGATATGTCCAAAACTATATGGAGTAATTGATTCCCAAAATGTGAGATTTTTTCCAAATTACCTAATATTGACTTTATTGATTATTATATTTGATTTTCATGCATAGAGGTATGCATAAAAGATGATTATTTTAATATAAAAGTGTTATTTTTATCATATTTGATTTTCATGCATAGAGGTATGCATAAAAGATTATTATTTTAATATAAAAGTGTTACTTTTATCATATTTGATTTTCATGCATAGAGGTATGCATAAAAGATTATTATTTTAATATAAAAGTGTTACTTTTATCATATTTGGTTTTTATGCATAAATGGGTGCATAAAAGATATTCTTTTATACTAAAAGTGTGTTTTTCATCATAAATAGATTTTATGCATAAAAGAGAAATTCTTTTATTCTAAAAGTGTAATTCCTACTAAATTGGCTTTATGCATGGATAGATGCATAAAGAATGTAAATTAATCCAAAAAGTATTATTTTTATTAATTCTTATTTTATGCATAGAAAGATGCATAAAAGAATTGATTTTTAATTCAAAAGTGTCATTCTCATTTAAAATGAATTTATGCATAGGAAGATGCATAAAAGAATGATTTTAATTCAAAAGTGTCATTCTCATTAAAAATGAATTTATACATAGGAAGACGCATAAAAGATTGATTTTTATTTCGAAAGTGTTATTCTCCTTAAAATGAAATTTATGCATAAATAGATGCGTAAAGAAATCTTATATCAAATATAAGAATTCTCTTGTATTCTATAAATAGATATTAGGATGTGATAAGATGCGTATGAGAAGTGATAGGATGTGATAAGATGCGTATGAGAAGTGATAGGATGTGATAAGAAGTGTATGAGATGTGATCGGATGTGATAAGATGCGTATGGGAAGTGATAGGATGTGATAAGAAGTGTATGAGATGTGATAGGATGTGATAAGATGTGTATGAGATGTGATAGGATGTGATAAGAGGTGTATGAGATGTGATAGGATGTGCTAAGATGAGTTAGGATGTGATAAGATGTGTATGGGATGAGGTAAGAAGTGTATCTGATGGGATAAGATGTATATGGGTTGTGATAGGGCGAGAATGGATGTGATGTGGATGTATGAATGTAGATGTGGATGTGGATGTATGAATGTGGATGTGTATGTATGGATGTGAATGTGAATGTGGATGTGTATGTATGGATGTATGGATGTGGATGTGTATATATGAATGTGAATGTGAATGTGGATGTGGATGTGGATGTATGGATGTAGATACAGATGTGGATGTATGTATGTGGATGTGGATGTATGAATGAGGATGTGAAAATGGATGTATGCATATAGATGTGGATGTATGGATGTGGATGTGGATGTGGATGTGGATGTGGATGTATGGATGTGGATGTGTATGTATGAATGTGAATGTGAATGTGGATGTAGATGTGGATGTGGATGTATGGATGTGGATATGGATTTGTATGTATGAATGTGGATATGGGATTGAATGTATAATGTGGATGCACGGACATGGATGTGTATGTAGAATAATGAATGTGAATGTGTATGTGTAATAATGTGTCGTCGATATGAGTGAATGGATGAGAATGAGTACACATATGAATGGAATGTAGAATAAGTAATGTGGACTGAGGTGGGATAATGTGGAAAGACGAGAGTTCGATATAGAAACTGTATTTTGTGACCTGTTTGTAAATGACTGTTTTATGTCAAGAATGTTGGGGAAGCATTTTGACCGTCTTGTGGATTGTCATGGAGACCTAACTGTTAAAGTTGCAACTGCTAACGGAGAGTCAATGGAGGACGTCTCGCGTAGCAAGGTTGACCGAGGTCTTGACCAGCCTCGGTTCGATTTAAATGGTGAGCTTCCGGTACGGTGGATGAGAGACCAAGGAAGCGGCCTATGAGTGAAGCGCTAGGTCACCTGCAAAGGATCCTAGAGGGTGCTGACCATACGGTGCTCGGGCTCTGGGTCGCCGAAGATACCCACACGTGCATCGTGGAAGATATTGGAACAAGGAGTAAGAGTTGTTTTCTAAAACCGGGCATGGATCTGGTTGATTGACCTTGCTGGTCCTCAACAGATGAGTCCATGGCTCTCTTATATGGATCTGTTGATTGATCTTGCTGATCTTCAACAAGGATTCCATCTTGATTTTTATATGTGAAATTATTGTCGGGTACTATGAGCTAGGAACTATTGAAAAGGCCCCTGAGTGAACAGGTGGTGAGCGTTCTGGTTGCCAATGATGCCATAAGTACACCGATGAATGAATGATTGGAAATATGGATTCAACCAGAGATTTCGAGGATTGTCATCAGTAACATAATGGTTTCATTAAAGGATTGTTTTCAAGTTAGTTGATGCTGAGAAAAAGGCAATTTCATATTGGGTGTGTAAGTGGTGTGCAATTTCATATTGGGTGTGTAAGTGGTGTGACTAGTTTTATGTTTGCATGAACTTCCGGCTAGGGGGACTGGGAACTCTTTTCCTTGGTACCCGGGACAAAACCTAACCAAATTCCTAATTGGATCCCATCACTACACTGGTTGGGCGGTTGGCTAACCCATGGGACTGGATGGGGTTAGGCTGGACTGATGGATCCGTAAATCGAGACTCAATTTCTGTTATTACGATAGATAAAGTAAATCCCGGATAGTAATTGTTCTATGGATAGGAATCAACGGCTGTGCCTCTTGATGGGGGAAAAAAGCGTTGATCCCAATGATCCAAGTGCAAGTTTCTTCCTTGATCTGACCGAGTATCTTTATAGGTGCTGTCGGATCAGCTTGATCAGTAATGGTCTTGACTATGTTAGAGTAGAAAGTTATCCTGGTGGAATCGCCCGTGCTTTCCGGGTAAAAGAAGTTTTCAGGGTTCGGTTTTGGAAAAACCGACGGATTAGTCTCTTCTCCGGATATCCGTGGACGAGGCCCCGAGTGTGGGACCTTGCCCCACGCAAGAAGTGCTACTTTCGCTGCTAGCACCCCGAATCCATTGCGTGGTAGGGACAGGGATCTCACAAGATATTTAGAGCACTCATAGCATGACGAGTGCCCCCGAGCCAATAGCTCAATATTTTGATCGAGATACATCGCGGGCCGACCTATCTCAATCGAGAACCCATTCCCCCTAAGCCAATAGCTCAATATCTCGAACGAGATACGTCGTGGGTTGACGTTTCTCGATCAAGATATTTAGAGCACTCATAGTATGACGAGTGCCCCCCACAATAGCTCAATATCTTGATCATGATCCTAAGCATCACCAAGCTAGCAGAGCCTCGGAAGGGATCACATATCTTAATGAAGATCCATGTCATTGCCACATGTCAATGCCATTTGGGGATCTCGATTGAAATAACTAGTTGATTGGGATAATGATTTCTAAATTAATAATATAGGATTATTCACATATTCACATGTATTGTACAACTGAAAGAAAGCAACATCTAGTTTAGCCTTGGATTAGCCTAGGTTAGCTAGGATTAGCCTGGATTAGAGAGAAAGCTAGAGAAGAAGTCTAAGGTACTCAATGTCATAAAAATATCCAAAAGGTTCAAAGCTACAATAGTCCTAAAGCACATGCTTTTTATAGTCCCAAGGCCCATGTGCCCTAATCCCACATGTAAATGACCCTAATCCCATGTGCCTAGGCCCATCCCATGTGTATGTGTATCCTAAAAATACTTTGTTTCAACCCATCCCCTCCTAACAGATTTTGTGCTCAAAATCTAAGGGTGGTCATGCCTGAAAATACACATACAAGAGGCTATATACAAAAGCCAAAAATAGAACATATAGTCCATATACATCCAAGTGTGGAAATGAAGATCGTGGTGACAAAGATGATGTAGAGGCCTCCTGGATCGAATGGAAAACCAAAGAGTTGCACGATCAAGAACATAGATCTCGTGCCACCCAGGTTGAAAGGGTAGGTCATATCTCCCCTTGCCACAAGTGTACGGCCACCTGGATCAAACGTGAAGTAATGTGACCCCATTGTCACATTTGATCTCCAACAATGTTCGGATCAAATGGAAAGGTCAATGGACTCCCTGATGATGAGGCTAGACAAGCTCCTTCCTAGATCGAATAGAAATCCAAGGCACTCTAAATCCAAGACAATGGTCCCGTGACAATCTTGTGCAAATGAAGGAACCACCGTCAATGGTGAAGCTAGTCATATACCCTCCATGATCAAATGGATAGGTAAGGCACACATCAAGGATCCTCGATATCGATGTCGTGGTAGCACCAGGGTCAAAGGGAAAACTTGTAAGCCCGTCCACATGACCACAATGTGAATCCAAAATTTGAGGTATCCACGAAGTGGAATCAACACTCCTAGCAAGAATGTGGAATGGTCGTGGAACACAAGAACCATCGTGTATGCCATGACTGAGATGTGCTATAGGTGCATCAAAATGATGTGCCACATAGTCGATAACCATGTGCACCCATAGGAAAATGTCCCGGCCCCAAAGAACATAGACTCGTTCGACACCCGTGGGAGCCAAAATAACATAGCTCAAAGTTGGCGTCGTGTAGGATCAAGTGTGAATAAATGCCATCTTCGATGTCTACGGTGTTGGGACTACCCTTCAAGACTCCACTAAAGCACCACTCAAACAATAGAATTAGGCACGATCCACTGCATCGATGTGAGTAGAAGCAAAATCCAAACCATGCACTACATCCTCAAGTGCAAGATCCTCTATGTGTGCGTGATCTACCAAGGTTAAAGCATGATCAATAGAATCACCATAGACCTTATCGTCATTGGAGATGGATAGAGTGTCTATACATGAGAGGCAAGTAGAGTCACCGACCTTGGAATCTCCAAGATCACTAAGGTCATCCCTAGAGGAATGATCTATAACAATCCATGATGCCCCTATATGACCTAGATCCCAAGATACATCTATCTCTAATAACAAGGAATCTAAATAGATATCTAGATCAAATGAAAATATCTCTTGATCCATATGCATAATCCTCTCTCTCCAAGGTCTCACCTCAACAGTCATCTCGCTATACTCATGTGCAATGCCTGACTGCCCAAATATATGCACTAAACCCAAGTGAATGCTGCCAGGTATGCTATGAGAGCTAGGAGTAGAGATATAATCATAAATATCCCCCTAAGGGTGGTTTCCAGATGAGGTTATCTAGTTTCGTTCAGTGGGCACCCTTGGGTTTAGCCTGAAAACATATAATTTTTCAAGAAGAATAGACAATATCTCCTAGTTAGCCAAGGAGTTTCACTTCAAGGTCTTCTAATGAAACATCACATGCAAAGTTTGGCAACTAAAACTATAATCTGATCGAATATCCAATAATTGCAAATCCCCTTTTCTTTGGAAACCAAAATTGTGTAATGGCCCTGTCGGAGGTTTGGACATGTACTGTACTAAACGTGAGTAAATTGCCTATAACTTTTGCATTATTACTCATATGATGTTCCTACTTTGCATATCACAAATTCACATAACATAGAGCTTAACTTGATTTATCGAGTAATTTTTTATGTGTTCTACTATTTTTTATATTATTTAAAAGGCATTAGAATTATTTAAAAAACACATCTACCATTTAAAATGCTCAATTTGTATGAGTTTGGTGATGATTATATTGGGAAAGATTAGTAGAATGTGGCCTAAGGTAAAATTACAAATCTAACTATTGGATTTTTGGCGATTTACTTTGGAAAATTTGTTATGACTATTAGAGGACCATTAATTTAATCCTAGAAAATCATATATTGAATCTTTCAATCTAAAAACTCTAGGGATCAATATACATGTTACCATGAATTTATTTAAAAAACTTTTGGCTTAATTTGAGTATGGGAAGGTCCATTTTCAATCCTCCCAAGTGAAAATTCCCATATTGTGTCCACTCTCCCCTTTTCAAGTCTAAACCCAATCCTAGTTTGGTTTGGAAATCTAGGCTTGGTAATCTTCAAAGCCTAGATTTCATGCCATGTGTGAGGCTTGGATGGGAATAGAGGATCCACATAAGAGCCTTGCCACCTCCACCCTCCATGTCAACATGGTCAACCTAGTTGACTTCCCACCTCATCATCCTAGTCATCATTAATGCCACATCTTCTTGTCACCTTTACATGCCACCTCGAACTTGGTGACATGGCATGTCACATCATGGAATAGCCATATCAGCCATAATAGTGCCACGTGGCATGCACGCCTCTGACACATGATAGCTCCTTCCCACCTTCCCATTTTTTTCAAAAACATATTTTTGAAAAACTTAATTTAGTATATTTTTAGTATTTTTCAAAAAAATGAGAAATAAAATATAAATTTTAAATAATAAAATATATATAACTTATTAATATAAAAGAATTTAAAATCACTAATTTCAAAGGATTATATATTTAAAATTAGATAAGTCCATGTTATTTTATTTTAAAACTTTGATTTTTTGAATTTAATATTTCTTGAAAATATTATGTGTAGGAAAAACCTTTGAATAAAATTTTTAAAAAAATATATTATGAAAGAAAATGTAGTTATATAATTATAAAATAAAAGATATATTTTAAAATATACTTATATATCTAGTAATGATAAATATTTAGATTTATAAATATTTTTTATTAATAATATTGATTTTTTAGTGGATAATGGTTTTCTTTTTATCTTTATATTTATCTTAATTATTCAATCAATCATCGATAGGAAATCCAATGAGATTTGAAGTGGGTAACCTATTTTTCCTATATAAACACACATCTTTAGTACTATTCAACACACATCTCTAGTACTATCACATCATTGAGTCTTCATAATTTTTTCTCTCTTAGCTTCCTTGTTTGAGAATGGGTTCTCAAAGTCATAGGAGTCAGAAATGTGACAGGATTAGACTTCCCCCCATCCACCAAGTTCAAGAGAAGGAGAGAAAAAGGGTAGCTCGTAAGAGAAAGAGAGAGACGAGAGCACGTCAACGAGCAACACCTTCCGTTGGCAATGATCCAACCCTTTCCCCTCCTCTTCCTCTTCCTCTTCCTCTCCCTCTGCCATCTTCTCCCCCCACTATCCCTTAGTTTAGATAATCCACATGAACCAGCCCTTCTTGATCCCCCTTCTCTTCCACAAGAACCCACCCCCCTCCTTTGGGCACCTGTAAGATCCCTGTCCCCACCGCGCAACAAATTCAGGTGCTAGCAGCGGAAGTAGCACTTCTTGCGCGGGCCAGGGTCCCACACTCGGGGCCTCGCCCACCACGGATATCCGGACAAGAGACTAATCCATCGATTTTTCCAAAACCAAACCCGTAAAAACTTCCTTTGCTCGGAAAGCACGGGCGATTCCACCAGGATAACTTTTCCCTAACGTAGTCAAAAGCCTTAACTAACTGAGCTCATCTGACCGAACTCATAAGTCCCATAGTCAGATCAGGGAAAAAGACTGTACTTAGATCATACATGCATCCACATCCATTCTTCACATGCATTCACATCCATCTTTCACATGCATACATCTACATCCATTCTTTCACATACATATATCTACATCCATTCTTTCACATACATACATCTACATCCATTCTTTCACATACATACATCTCCATCCATTCTTCGTTCAATTTCATCTATCTGATTCATTTCACATCATCATATCTATTTATAGAATACAAGAGAATTCTTATTTTTGATATAAGATTTCTTTACGCATCTATTTATGCATAAATTTCATTTTAAGGAGAATAACACTTTCGAAATAAAAATCAATCTTTTATGCATCTTCCTATGCATAAATTCATTTTAAATGAGAATGACACTTTTGAATTAAAAATCAATCTTTTATGCATCTTCCTATGCATAAAATCAAAATTGATGAAAATAACTCTTTTGAACTAAAAATAGATTTCTTTATGCATCTTTCTATGCATAAAATCAAAATTGATGAGAATAACACTTTTGGATTAAAATAAATTCTTTATGCATCTTTCCATGCATAAATCCAATTTAGTAGGAATTACACTTTTAGAATAAAAGAATTTCTCTTATGCATCTAATTTATGCATAAATCCATTTATGATGAAAATCACACTTTTAATATTAAAAAAATCTTTTATGCATACAAATCATTTATGATGAAAATCACTCTTTTAATATAAAAGAATTTCTTTTATGTATCCATTTAAGCATAAAAATCATTTATGATGAAAATCACACTTTTAATATAAAAGAATTTCTTTTATACATCCATTTATGCATAAAAATCATTCATGATGAAAATCACACTTTTAATATAAAAGAATTTCTTTTATGCATCCATTTATGCATAAAAATCATTTATGATGAAAATCACACTTTTAATATAAAAGAATTTCTTTTATGCATCCATTTATACATAAAAATCATTTATGATAAAAATCACACTTTTAATATAAAAAATATCTTTTATGCATATGTTTATGCATACAATCATTTATGATAAAAATCACTCTTTTAATATAAAAGAATTTCTTTTATGCATCCATTTATGCATAAAAATCATTTATGATGAAAATAACACTTTTATAATCAAAATAACAATTTCAATATGCTTCCTTCTATGCATAGAATTTAATTCTAAAGAAAGTAACACTTTTTTAATAAAATATTTTTAGTATGCATTTTCTATACCTAGGATGAAAAATAACACTTTAAGAATACATATATGATGGGAATTACTCTTTTTGAATTAAAAAAAGTAAAACTTATTTTACACAATTTCAAAAAATTTTACCATAAGCTCCTTTGTATGGCTGACCATTTTTCAATTTTTAACTCTCTAAAATTAATTAGAATTTCACCAAGAGTATTTAAATCATTCTAACGTAAACATTCTCTACTTTTTAAAGAGAAACATTATGAAAAACTTGATTTTATCCATTAATCATTCATCTAGGATAAAGAATGGTTGGATTTACTAAAGAAGAGAGGGGTGCCTTTTTTCAATGAGGCATAACATCATATTCATTTTATAGAAGATAAAAATCATAAAAACCATAAAATAAACAGAAAAAAGAGAGAATTTCCAACTTACGAAGGAATTTGAGAGCTTTCCTTTGGCTTGATGGTTTGAGGGATCTATTCTTGTTTTTTAAACAAGAGTGGCCACCAATCTTTAGAAGAGGGAAGGTCAAAAACTAATGAATTATGAGTAAATTCACAGTTTTTGGCTCTTGGGAGAAACAAGGTAACAGTGCAAAAAACACTATTAAGCTTCAACAAAGGGGGAGGCTTCTGTTTATAGGAAAAAGTGAGCCTCTAACCAAGCAAACTGAGTCTAGAATTTTTCAGATCAATTTAGTCAATTTTTGACCATTTTTAGGTCAGTTTAGCTTACTTTTTGGAACTAGACTTGAATTTGGAGAGAGGAGAGATGAAATATCTCAATTTTTGATAATTTTAAACTCCACCACACATGTGAAGTAGGCGCCTCCTTCATGAGGGGGAATCCCCATCTTGAGGTGTCAAAAATTCATCATTTCACTAAAATCTCTTTTTTTTAAAACTAATATCTTGTCCTTAGTCAACTCTTCATCTTATGTGAGTATTTACTCATTTTTGGGAAGATTTTCTTTATTTCTTCCATTTATCTCCTCCACACATTTGGATGAATCAGATTGGTCCCTCAAAACCTTAATTTAAAATTTTCAAAAAATCTGGACCCCCAGGATAAGGCCTTTTGAACAGATTATAATTTATTTCAAATGCACCTTCTGAAAATCTTTTTGAGCTTTTGTTTCGGGGGAACTTATTTAAATACAAAGAGATATTTTTCCATCCAAAAATATCCAAAATCTGAATAATCTCTCTCTAGAACATTTTCTCTCTCTAGGCCAAAGCAGGTAGAAACAAGATCTTTTATATTTCTGAACAGGGATTTGACTACAAGGGAAGATACTGGACATCCTGAGAGGCTGGGGAGGAATCTTATAGCACCCATAGTGTGGATAGGAAAGAACTATCAAAGTGAGGGACGCATCGTCGTGCCCATACAATCTTCCAATCCTATTTCAAAGACCTCACGCCTTCATCACAGGCATGCGTGCTTGATGCTTTGATCGATCTGACCAACATGGCCAACTGCAGGGCACTTTCTGACATTGGAGGTCGAAGAGAGAGAGAAGAGCTAGCATGGCGGTGCTACAAAGTCTTCGTCATTCCTGTACAGTTAACAAGAAGAGGAACTCTGTGGTGGCGGACGCTTTGGTTGCTCGACGGGCTATTGTGGCAGCCATAAGTAGCTCCCAAATGAAGAGTAAGATGAGTGCCACATCTTGCATCCTTTCCATAGCACCACATGCACTTAGATTTGGGTCTATTAAATGGCAAAGTTTAGATGCCAATGAGGCTGGTGCTTCGTGGGTGAGTAGTGGTCATGTAGCTAGGCATGATCACCTACTAGATGAAACTACTAGAGCCTTGATATAAAGTTTTTGGGAGGAAAATTATTGTGCCTCGCCAATCAAGAAAGCTTTGCGTAAGAGAGTCACAAGAGGAGTGTTCATTGAGCATAGTGCTTGCTTTCTTGAAATGACCCAAACAAAGTTGTATTCTCAGTTTATGGTATCATTTCCGGACCTTAAAATTGGGCAAAGGTCATTTAAGGGGTGTAAGCCTTGGTTTGTAAGGTACTCCCAACAACAACGTGACACATGTTATTGTCGCTACCATGTTGAGTTCTAACTTTTTTATGATGTGTTCCATTCTTCTAGTGGGCATAGAGAGTTGCCTTGCAGTCCTCGTGATTTCATCCACTCTCTTTTGTGTGCACGCACGGAGGATGCCCATTTCCATATGATGCCTGTGTGGAGAGAAATTGCACATCATGTGGTTCACTTGCACATCTACAGATGGTAGATCTTGATTGCAAGGGACCAAGAGAGAGTGCCATGGCGATGTTATGAGTATGTGACACACCAGCTCTCCAGAGTGGTCAGTCCAAGAAGTTGCATCTCGTGGACAAACATACATCATGTTGTCACTTCACAGCCACATTTAGGGAGAAAATCTACCCTTATATACGGCACAGTCATTGTGCCATGTGGCAGCATCGTCAGTTTTGAGCATGCCTAGCAGAGTTTCCTATTGGTGTGGTCATCTTTGTGGTTAATTTCGTAGAGAACTTCACCTTCACACCTTTTCATGAGATACAATATCAGTATTAATTCTTAGACCAGGTAATGGTTATATTTCATAATATTTGTTTCGTGTTTGAGCTATATTACTTAATTGATGTTTTGTGTCCTAATCGTCTCTCTTCCTTATCTCCCTAGGTTGCTATTTACGGTCCACATTAGCTATCGCGACATGCAGAGGCACGTGTAGATGGGATAGTGAGTACCCCTGAGACCCGTGTCATTATTCGAGAGTATCATTTCTATATCAGTGATGGATCGTTCACATGATGCACATTTTGTGCAACATTGTTTTCGTCTCCATGACGATTTTTTACGAGATTGTGGAGTCACATGTGGCCAGCGATGGGTTTGGTCGGATGGTTATGGTGCACAGTTCAAGTCGGCACAGAAGTTCTATTGGCTCTACAAGTAGTACTTATAGTTCTCTTGGATTCGTAAATTAAACTAAATTCACTAGATCGTCTTCAAGAACACAATAAATAAGACTTGTTTTTATGGGTTTATAGGTGGCATGTGCGGTCTAGTATCCCAGTGATTTGGTCATTCTTTGAGACTAGTCACGATCGAGAAGAAGGGAGAACATGATGGTGCGGGTGCGTGTGTGAAACGTGCTCTGAGATGTCATTAACTGCGGTAGAATGCTGAGCAGTTCAGAGATGTGTGCTACATGGTCGAGTGGTGCTCCAAACATTTGTGTGGGACTGTAGCATCATCCTATCCCAAACATGATGCTCGGATTGTCAAGAGATTTTTGTGGTATGTGGATGTTTGCATGATTGATCGTAGAGGCCCCCATGATTGTGACATATAGTACTTGGCACCTTGATCTTACATTCCATCAGGAGCACGTGCATGGATACAGATTGTCCTCTCCCCTGAGCATCCTTCACATCCAGTGTTGTCTGATGAGAGCACAGAGGACTTGTGTTCATGGCCAACTATGATGACCTGACAGATTTTCTACAAGAGGGTAATGTATTTGCCGTTATTGCCGATGAGGACAATAGCAAGGGATTAGACTACTATCTGATGAGTTGCACTAGGTCAAAGTACATTCATGACGACCAGGATGATACAGTGGATGATCATGGGTTTTCTTTTGAAGGCCATAGCATGATTGTGGCAGGCCGGTTCTACCAACAGATTAAACTTTGTCGGGGGAGTCTTGAGTTCTAGCAGTGGCAGTGGGAGTTAGAGGCATTTCAGTACTCTCATCTAGTGCTTGCTACACCAGGCTCACTCTTGATCGAGTACAAAGCCAAAAACAAAGATCTCGCCTGCATTTTTGGCTTCGAGTGGATGACCATAGCATTCTAGATCATTTGAGAGCTAGAGCGGGTGATGCTAACTAGATCTCTATCTTGATATAGTGACTAAACTAAAACTAGCTAGGTTAGCATTGTACTCAGATTTATTAGCAGCAGTGAGATGACTAACCTCAGACTAGCTGGGGTAGCTCATTTACATTATGCTTTGATCTATTGAGTTAGTAGATAAACCCAAAGTAGCTAGGTTAGCTCACATTCTTATGTACTTAGTTGATGTTTATATCTTATGAGTTATGTCTTTATTGAGGATCATTGCATTGTGGTTGATGTTCATGGTTTATGAATTTTTTTTAACACTTTGGCTACAATATTGCTTGTTTAACACTTAGTGCTCGAGAGGCCATGGAAAATCCCATGCCATCGTACCCAAACATGCTCCGATGCTCACCAAACTTTGCAAACATGTGGAGGTGGGTCCCCCCTACATGCTTGCAAAGTCTGGTCACCATCGGAGCCTGTTTGGGTATGATGGCATGGGGAAGTTTGGGATTTTCCATGGCCTCTCGAGCACTAAGAGACTTGAAAAATCCACAATAGGTGCTAATTGCTAACCCAAACATGCTCTGATGCTGACTAAACTTTGTGCATGTGGGGGTGGGTCCCCCCTACATGCTCGCAAAGTTTGGTCACCATCGAAGCATGTTAGGGTACGAGGCATGGGAAAGAGCGGGATTTTCCATGGCCTCTCAAGCACACACTAACTTGAAAAATTCGCACTGGGTGCTAATTTCTAACCCAAATATGCTTCGATGATGACCAAACTTTGCATGTGGGGGTGGGTCCCCCCCACATACTCGCAAAGTTTGATTGGTTGTGTTGACATTTGTGTCTCCTTTTCATGGACACTTTTAGTTTTATTTGCTTTTAGCTTATCATTTTGCAATAAGCCAATGACATCGTTTTGCCTCTGTACTCCGGGGTAGTGCACTCTTAAGAAAAACTACATATAACATGTGTTTATGCGTGTTTTGCTTAATAAAATGACCCCTTTTTCTTTATAAACTTATGGGTTTTTTTCCAAAGTTCCATTTAAAAACTCTTAGTTTTAAAAATCCCTCCTTTTGATTGCACGTAGTAGACGAGTGCAATTATTTTGCAAGCTTTGTGTTTCAAGATTTATGCAATTTTCACCAAAATTTCAAGCTTTTTTTGAAATGTGCTTAGTATAGAAAAGTTAAGTTTATAGTACTCATTATTGGGCATATAATTCAATACTCATCATTTTTCATTATAACCATAAATTTTGTACCATGATGTAGCTGGATACATAAAAGCATCCTAACCTACATAATACATAGCAAATGAAATCTCAAGGCTATTTTATAATATTAACTACTTATGGGTATCTAGACATATTGATAGGACTTTTTGTTGTCCACATAAACCATACATTCATATGAAGAAGAAAAGGCATATATCAAAGCATTGCAATTATTATCACACATACATTGATATGAATTTTTATTGGCCACATAAACCATACATTCATATGAAGAAGAAAAGGCATATATCAAAGAATTGCAATTATAATTAGGCATACATTGATATATGACTTTTTGTTGTCCACATAAACCATACATTCATATGAAGAAGAAAAGGCATGTATCAAAGAATTGCAATTATAATCAGACATACTACTACAAACAACCTCACCTACAAAATAGTGGTGGAGAGCTACACGAAATCTAAATGTGTCAATAAGTCAACATGTTCCTGAATTTATATCAATATAACACAACCAAGATTTCCAAAAAACGAGCTTTAGAGCTTTGCTGCAAACATAGTCACACAAAAAAAATCATAACAAAATCACAATCCATGACCTACATAATCCATAAGAAATAAAGGTCCTCATAAAGATAAATCCAATCTCTCTACAACGCTACTCCAAAGGTGGACCACACACCACCCTCATCAAGCACTCAGTGTATGCATAGGAGTCCAAGTCTAAGCATAAGCAATGCCGAAACAACTCCGCACTAGTAGCTGAACCAAGGACTCCACAACCTGTAAAAATATCGAGTACCAACCCCAACAATTTAAAAAAAACCACATATCTTCACACAACCAAGATTTCCAAAAAACGAGCTTTAGAGCTTTGCTGCAAACATAGTCACACAAAAAAAATCATAACAAAATCACAATCCATGACCTACATAATCCATAAGAAATAAAGGTCCTCATAAAGATAAATCCAATCTCTCTACAGCGCTACTCCAAAGGTGGACCACACACCACCCTCATCAAGCACCCAGTGTATGCATAGGAGTCCAAGTCTAAGCATAAGCAGTGCCAAAACAACTCTGCACTAGCTGAACCAAGGACTCCACAACCTGTAAAAATATCGAGTACCAACCCCAACAATTTAAAAAAACCACATATCTTCATGTATGCATCATCGATATTCTCTTGCAAATGCCTAATGAAGAAAGTTGTTTCACATACCTAAAAAAAGCATGTGAGCGTTCACAGCACCTCCCTGAACAGATACTCCATCCACCACTGTACAGTCTACATCTCTACATGTCATGGTCTCCTGAAGAAAACTCCTAGTATCGCAGGGAACATATAATGAGACACCTTCTCTCCCACCTCTCTATCATAGCAAGGGATAGGCACATCGGCATGGTAGAATAAGCCTACAGTGAGGTCAATTACCTACGCACCACCAAAATGATCATAGTTCAAGATGATGGTGTTCAATGAAGACACCATCAAAGATACAAAAATAACTAAACATAAACAAACCTCCTCGCCAATGTCGGGATGCATATATCCTCCGTTCGCACACATGAGAGTCCATGTACAATGGAGTTTGAACCCACCTCTTCTTGCACACCTCAAAACCTTCCCAAAATGTTGGGCAAGGTATAAAGTAACTAGAAACCCTTGGTCTGCAAGAAACTCTTGTGTGCCAAGTCCATAACTCCCTTCACAAACCATGTAGAGAAAACGTTCCACTCGGGATCTCTCTCTCTTAATGCCCTCTATAATATTTTGTGTGGTGCAAAAGAGAGAACAAAGTAAATATAGTATCTAATCATGATTATTATAGAGCCATATTTTCTAGAAGATAGAGTATCTGATCATGATTATTATCAGGGTAAGTCCTCCCTCCTGTTTAATTCTTATTATTGATGTGGGCATGCCCAAAAGGCATTTCTCCCATCCTCCACTGCAAATATGCATATGGGGCAAGAAGCTAAAGTCAATTTCCTCTTCATTGGCTTGTACCCTAAGGAAAAGTCCACATTATTCTTTGCCATTAAAAAAATATGCATCTTCTAGGAGAGATATCTATCTTACATAGTAACTGCTATCTAGCCTAAAAAGCCCCTATCCTTATTTAAGGTTTAAAAATCAAATAGCATATATGCAATGTTATACATGTGACAAGTTGAATCCCATGTAAGTAGCATGGATGTAAGTGGTAGAAGCACAGAGACCTACATGTACTCTCCATGTGTGGTTAGCTTAAAAGATTAGTAAACTAATCAAGTTTTCAAACTACACCACTAGATCACATATTGTAAACTACGAAACCCCTACTTTCATTCTCCCCTTCTCCCTTATCCCCCCCCCCCCCCCCCCCCGGCGGCCTTGCGGCCACCATAAATCCCCCTCACCTCCTAACTTATATGCTTAAGCCCCCCCCCTTCCAAAAACATCCCTCCCTTACACTCACGTGATACCATAAGATATGGCATGAATCCCTCGGGGCCTCCATTTAACACTCCATATTGTATTATAATAATGTGTATTCTGGTTGGAAGCACAACCTTCTCTGTACAATATATTGGTAGAAGATAGACTTACGGGGGGACCCATTAAACCAACACTAGTCTTTCAGCCATCTCTTCTTATGTTAGCTGTGGAGATTTGGATATTCCCTAACAAATCCAAAACTTGTCTAATCACCCGCCTATCCCTCCCATTGTTCTCAAAGAAGTTTTTTAAGTGAATATCATCTCTCTAACCTTGTAAAGGTCCCTCCCATAAGTCACCAAAGTATATGAGGCCATAAGTCATCTCTCTAGATAACCTTGTAAAGGTCCCTCCCATAAGTCACCAAAGTATGTGAGGCCATAAGTCATCTCTCTAACCTTGTGAAGATCCCTCCCATAAGTCACCAAAGTATATGAGGCCCTTGTTATTCAACCTCTTGACAATAGTTACATTAAGACTAACTAAAGGGGGAGAAAGCAGTTTCGACCACCACCAAGGCAAGGGTCACCACATGGTTACCTAGATTCTTGGAGCAAAGAGAATATTGGGCAAAGATGTTGAGGCAAATAGGAAAAGGGGCATAATCAAGAATAGAGGTGTTTGGCAAGGTCTTGATTAGGTGGATAATATTTTTTCTCATGCCCCTATCAAAATTATTGCAGCCCCTTTTTGTAACTTCTTAGTCAGAATGAGAACATGGGGTTGGTATGTTGGAATGGCTCTACTGCAGTCACATGCAACTCTTTTTTCTTTCTTCAAATTGACATTCTTAAATGATCCTTGTTTTAAATGAGTTGTTGAGTTATGATTTATTGGTAGTATTTTCCTTTAAAATTCAAATCAGAATCTTGTTTTGGATGAGAAACACATCTTCTAGGTGGGTAAGGAAAAAGTTATAAAACTTCGATTGAGCTAGATTCTATGTGAGACATTAAAACGTAATTCTAGTCATGGTCTAGAAGCAAAGATAAAATTTGAATTTGAAGGTTAGGGTACAGCCCAATAAACTAACTTGACCTTCCAAAATTAACCACACCTATATGTTTGTCTAAAATTTAGAGATCCTTCTTTTGTAACCCTATTTTTAAAGATGCCTTCTCTAGAAGGTTTGAAGGGATTTGAAATTTTGATGTCGCATGAAGGTTTCAAATATGAGTAAGAAACTGTTTATTGCCAAGTAGTTCACCCGTATAATGGTCATTGGTGATACTTAGATCATAAGACCTTGAAATAAGATCCTAAAATGAAAAACATGTGTGAATTGCTAATGTCATGTTCGTGCCAAGCATGTACAGTGGGAGGAGATGAGAATATATTTTTATAGTAATTACAACTTCAAGTCAAATTTCTTCAGAAAGTAAATGATTGCAGTTTAGTCTAGATGGTCTCAGAAACGAACGTGTTCTTCGTCTCTGACCCGGCTTGAAAACAAATTTAGTATAGATGGAGGCTTTCCACGTGTCACCCCCACCCCACTGTTACTTTTTGGAGAGAGAGATGGCGTGTTGGCAGGTTTAAAGCGTATTCTTATGTTAACATAAAACCATCGGACATTCAACAAGAAGAGATGTCGCCCTTGCCAGAGCTTTGCTGGGCGGCGGACGAGGAGCTTCAACAACAACAAATGTCCAAATACAATTTTGTCGTCGGTCACACATTCAGCAACTATAACTAGGGCAACATCATGTCTTTGTGACTCCTTGGGCACCCTCGGGCTCGCGGGTGCTCCTTGAGCTTTCGAACAATAGTTATGTTATAAAGAAGGTCCTCCTCCCACAACCTGCGCAATAACGACCTTCTTTAAACCAGCACAACGCCTCTTGCTGCCTACAGGAGGACAAGTGCTTCGCAAGCTCTAGAGCATGGCATGAAATTAGATGTCGTAAGGAGGTGGTCCTATATAACATGGCATGTAGTTGGATGAACAACACCACCTACACCACCATAAACAACAACAACAAGAACTATTTTACTGAGGCATAGATTTGCCCCAAGATCCTTTGCTTTTTCTACATACCTTATCTAGCTCATCTTCTATTATGTGGTAGCTCTCTTGATAGTAGCCATAGCTCTCCTACAATAACCATATGGAAACTCTCCCCCCCAACAACCACAACTCTCTTGCGACAGCCACATGAGAGCTTTTGGGGACACTAGAGAAGAGGCATAATCGCTCATGACTCCCTCAAGATTCCTCATGCTTCCCATGTGCAGTGCCACATCCGCGTTGGCCTCTCAAGATCCTAGTCTCTCAATTCCCATTATCCAGACTCTAGAATAGAAGACTCAACATGTGCCACTCATGAGCTCCCTCAAGACAAGGCAACATCAAGCACATGTGAGCTCCTTGAGCACCCATGCGTGGGTACTCCTTGAGCTTCCATATAGTAGTAAAAGAAATCCCTAAAAGAAACTCACATGTTTAGATGCCACTGGTGTGACCAAGCTGTTGCGCACGCGGGTAGCCACACAGTAGTGCAAGGTCACTTCTTAATGTGGTATGGTACTTTCGGCCTTCTGAGAGCTCCGTGATTGTTTCCCGTTCCTTTCAGAGGCAGGTGTTGTTGCCCATTGTCTTGTTGTGCTACTATTCCCACAACCTCATCGGTCTTCTACAAGTAGACCCTTGAGGCAAAATTTGATTCCATATGCTCATATGCTATAGTTCGTCGATCACAAACTCTCAAGTCGCCTAGTAGTAAAAGAAAGCCCTAAAAATTCTGTAAGAAAGGGGGTTAATTTAATTGAATATAATTTTTCATGGATACATCTTTTTGACTACAATTTATCTTATCTTAAGGCTATGTGCAAAAAATTATAGAACGCTTAATTAATGATTTAGGCAAGGGTATCTATAAAAACTAAGTTTAATCTCTAAAAATATCAACATCTAATCACAAAATAACTATAGGGTCAAAAAGGAGCTTAATTCCTATTAAGTTATTATTTTTTGCTTACTCTAATTTTACAGAGAGCGTAAGTTAATAGGAAAGGAAAATTTTGAAAACAATTGGAATCAAAAAGTCAAAAAGGACAATTGTACTTCAAATAGTTAAAAATTTGAATGAACTAGGCTAAAAGTTTTCATGTAGGTGAAGGCAGGTAGGTGAGGTAGAGCTCCTCAATCCAAAATTGTGGGCTTAATTAGTTAAATAGTGGGCTAGGGACACTGTTAAGTTCTTGTCTAGTTATTTACTACTAGAACTAGATTTTTGGTGGCTCAACTAAGGCTTAATCTTATACATGCAAATAATTCCAAAATGAACTAATACAAGAGAGAGCACAACACTAGTTTTTCCAAAACCATTTTCACTTTTCACCAACCAAAAACCATGGAAGGTTTACCACTTGTCAACAAGATGTCATGGTGGTACACACTATTACCTCTCTATATGTTGCTCTGCTGATAGTGAAGAGGATGTTGATCTATGCAATGATAGAGGGACTTTTAATGATAATGAGGACAAAGAGACAGTTAACCTTGAGAGCACACCAACAATTTATTCAACCTTAAGGAATGACCTACCAGATATTGATGCTAGATGATCCTATAGGAGACCTCCCTAAAAGGTCAAACGGTGACATTTTGGACTTTGAGAAGATTGATAAAGATAGACATGTGAATATAGACAGTAGGGTAGATGATCCAAAGAAGAGGCAGGTCAAGAGTGTTTTTCCACGGATATTGGAGTTTACAGGTGCCCACCGCCTGAGAAAATTAATTAATAAATCACAGGGACCTGTTAATCCAATTCTAGGATTAACAAGAGCTACCGCCATTATCTTACATCAAGGAGACACGGTAGATACACCAAAGGGTCATACATTCAAGATATCAAGCAATCGTGTCCAAAGCTACAACTTGGACGGGCGCGCGTAATGGTGTGATGGAGTATTTATGACAATTTCTCCTTTAAAAGCATGTGGTAGCAAGTTAGGAAGGATGAAATCCTAAGTGATGTACTTCATGGATATATTATGAGAGTAGTCATTGTAATAGCATTAAAGTGCCCTGCCTGCGGCCTGTTGGAAATAAGTGCACACTAGGTGTACTATTTCTTTAGTCTACATTTGTCTAGTTTCAGTTTTGTCTTGAGTCTTGAGTGTGTGCCATGTGGCACCTCTACATTTATCCCATAAGCACTCTCGCTCATGGTCTTGTACTTGGCCCTATTTATTCAGGGGTCACATCAATGGAAAGTATCTCTCAGTTTTGCTTCATTCCTTTGCAGTCTTCCTCATGTTTTAGTTTAGTATGATACCATGCTAGATTTCTAACATGGTATCAGAGCCATGAAGATCCCTCTTCTCTCCTGTTTGGGACATCATAGCATAGCGGAGGCTACACTCCAACCCACACACTTGTCAATCAGTGAATGCAACCCGGTTAGCGCATAGAGGCTATCCCGAATGGGAGAAGATGAGTTAACCACACACTAATGACTTCTAGTCCTACTCAATCCTTCTTCAACACTCAAGCAATCAATCTAACATAATCAAAGCATCAAGATTAGGCTACGCTTAAGCATAAAAATGTAACTTATGCAAAGAACCTAACATGCAAAGAGCTATCACACAAGCCTCAACTACACATCATTTCATGCACAAGCTTCATCACATGCACTCTACAACTCACAAATCAAAACATCATTAAGAAATCTAGATTAGCAAGTGTGTAGACCAAAACCTCATATCATTGAAAATGTAAAGAATAGAGAGTACAAGATTGAAGCAAGAATGGAGATGGAGAGCCTTGGGAGAGCACTTGAGAAGGAGCTATGGAGCAAGCTCTCTCTATGAGCCTCTCAACCAAATGACCAAAGAGTCCTCCCTAGCTCTCAAATGGGCCACCTTTTATACAAAAATTCTAGAACTCCCAAAAGTTCCCATGTGGGATTATTGTCAAGCCCTCTCCCACATTCATCTACAACTTGAGCATACAAGTGCAAGGCTGATTAAAGTTTTAATGAGTACTAAAATAGGTGAGTAAAGACTAGTCAAAGTGAGACTTAAGTGGTAGATAGTGCTATGCAAAGGCAAGTGTGCTTTGTACACCGCCGGTTATGACCGCAGTCTCAATGTCCTACAAGTAAGTAAGTTATTCCTAAGTGGCAAACCTACTCCTAAATATGAGCAAAGGTGATTGGAACTCTTTGTTTTTTCTTTTTTTTTTTCTTTTTGATGTGTGTGTAGAAGGTGATAAAGATTAAGGTTCCATCCCAAAGAGACCCAAGCAATGGCCAAGAGACCTCCGCCAGGAGAATCTAAAGACCGCTAAGTATCTCAAGGGCGACAGACCCTTTTTCTTTCTTTTATGACCTAAGGAGTACCCCATGAAGATGAGGGCATCGGTCTCGAGGGCCCATAGTGTACCCCAGAGTCCTACCAACATCCATCAAGGCGATAGATTCCTCAAAGGTCTTTTTCTGAAGCTTTCAGACATCAGTGTTCACCCCATAGAAACCAAGGCATCGGCCCCAAGGTGCTAAGACAACCCCAGGTCCTACCAAGCATTTCTCATGGCTGTAGACACGTCATGTCTCAATTTACTTTGTACATATTATTTTTTATTTTTTTTAGGGTATAATTTTTTTATAAATTATTATTACTCCTAGCACCTAGCTCATATCTAAGAGGTAGCTACCACTAGGGATAACTAATATACCTTGGAAGCATAAGAACTTAGCATACTCCCTTGGTATATATCCTACACTGTCTTTAGATAGAAATATCTTTTACTAAGTCTTCTAAGAGTCTAGAATTCACTCACCATATTTTAACAACTAATCAAAAACTTAAACCAGCCAACATTGTGTGAACATGCAAACCATATATTCGAAAGATAAGAGCACATAAAGAAATAAAGATTAAGATTTGAATACACCTGTTGTAGTGCCCTGTTGATGTTGTTCGTTTGCTTTGATGCATTGCTGATTTTGTGCAGATTGCTCCTCCTTGATCTTTGTAGGCGTAGCATGTCTCCCCCCTTCCTAATTTGTGTGCACGATAGGTGGACTATTGGGGCGTGTTTGATGCTCTTGTTTTTTACGGAGATCTCTACAAAATTTTTATTAACAAACAAGAAAAGAAAAGAAAAGAATAAAATTTGCCATTGGTGCCAAACACCGAATATAGCCGAGGGGAAAAACCCAATGGGAGAAAAGTGCCCTGGCTTGTCGATCTTATTATGGAGTGAGTGAACTTACCCTTGCGCTGGTGGTGGATCCGTGTCCTCGTCTGCTGGAAAGATGGTATCAATTTCCTCAGGATGCAGAGACAACCCCTCACAAAAATCGGCCGCTGGAGAAGGTGGTAGAGGAAGGAGTGCTTCCTCACTAAAATATGGCATTGGTTCTATGGGAAGGTTAATCAGACAGTTTCGATTTTGGAACTGTGCAATATAGGTACTCATATTTATCCAATATTGACATGTTGAGGCTTGGGGAAGGAGGGCTTGCAAGATCGGTGGTTGCAAGTCATTTAAGCTTGTATCCCTCCATTGTTGTGCTTGAACCTCCTCATGTAATCTACGTTGATTTGGTCCTCTCTCTGGTATTCTCACATTAAGAAGATTATGGCGTTGGGGTGTCATTCCCACAATTTGCTTCATTAAGCCCGTGCCATATCGTCTAAAGTAAGAGCGGCATATCCAACAAATATGTGAAGCTTCTTCTAATACGAGCTCTGCACACTTTTGACAATGTGGAAATGGGTGATGCTGTTGATAGAATAACGTGACAAAGTGATGTCCACAGCAATTTTCACCTAAGGGAGCATAGAAGTACCTAGAATGTGTTTGAAACGGAGGAGCACTGTAACCCCCGTGATGATCTGGTCGAGTACTATCAGGGTCAATGCATGGTGGACATGTATCTCGCCAAATATCCATCAGGAGTTATCTAGACGTAGAACAATGAAATTTAGAACACTCATATCCATCATGACAATTCCAATCAAAAACAAGATTATCTCAAAGAGAACACATCTTCTAAAGGCATAAAAAACTACATTATTTAAACATTGATTTACCAAAGAGCTTTAATTGTTTGGTTTTTGGTATATCCTTTTTAAGAGGTGGAAACTTTAGCAATTGTCTTGGAATTTGAGCAAGATAAGAGGATTTAGGCATTGAAATGCTAGAATCTATGCTCAAATGAGACTCATTTGGACATGTTGTAGGTACACAAGTTGATGGTTGAATTGTGTAACAAGGAGAAATCGGGACAACCGGTGTTTCAATACATGTTTTAGGAAGATCAACACAAGTAGTTTTGTAGGTGCTATCACAGCCACCTTTCCTTTCTTGAAGAGTTTGTGTTGATTTCTTTTGCACCCACTGATATGGACAATCAATGGTGTCTTTTGGAATCTTTCTGAAACACTCTTTTACCCCTGCCAAAGCATGGCATTTTGGAAGCCAAATTGCTGTTGCACCCTCATAATAGCCTTGTGCTTTAAGAACATGTTTTGGAACCCATCGAGTAACAATCCGAGGTTTAGGCTTGGAAATGATGTGCTTTTTAGAAGGCTTAGCAACTGGACTAGATGGTACAAGTTTGTACGCATCTTTGGGTAGCCACATTGATAATTCCTTCTTACCTGGCCTTCTTTGAGCAGCAACTAGAGTAGTTGGAACATGCCAGCCATGGCCCTCACTTGAGTACTCATCAATTATCCACATCATTTGTTTTGGAGCTTCAAGAGCAGATTTTGATTGTGGGTTGGGTAAGGTAGAAACATTACCCCTTTGACACGATAAAGCTCGTGGAGTAGCAGATCCCAAGATGCAATCAGAATCAATTTGCAACTTGTATTGTCTATTTTTCCAATCTAATGAGCAATTGGTAGCACTTAATCATGATCTACCGAGAGCAACCTCTACTACTGCCTTGGACTTACGTGCCACATAAAAGGGTACTGACATCTGGTGATCCTTAACGGTCATCATAATGACACATTTTCCCTCTATAGGGTTATCTTCTCCAGAGAAGCTTCGTAGATCCACAGGAATTTGCACAAGTGGTGGTTGACCCAAGGCTATCCAGGTGTCAAACGAGAGAACATTATAATCTGCACCAGAGTCAATTAAGGCAGAGACAAAGTAGGTAGTCTCATGAAGATGAAGGCACACTTGAATATTGAATGGTTCGACATATGGCTCATCAATAGCCAACTGTATGGCTAACATAGAAGCTTTGCGACGCTCCTTGGCTTTTGAAACTCTAGCTTTAGCCTCCTCTTGAGCCTGACGTTTAAGTAGGTCAAGTGCTTCTTTCCGTGTTTGTGCAGCATGCATCTGTTGAAGCATGGCTTCAGTTAATGGTTCATTGTATTTCTTGAGACGACTTCCATTAATGAAGTTAGGCATTTGCTCACCGTCTAGTGTCTCTAAACGCACTGCACCACTTGGAGTAAGCTCATTAATCACAAACGGTCCTAGGCCACGTTTTTTGAGCTTTCTCTTATGTTTCTTAAGTGTGTACAAGAGCACCAGGTCTCCTTTTTTGAATCGGTCAGTTGTTACATTTCTATCATACCATTGCTTTTGTCTCCTCTTCTCGACATACATCCCCATTACCGCCAATAAGCGGGTCTCATCAAGCTTTTCCAATTCGTCAACGCGTTGTGAAAGCTCATGACCAGTCCAATCCAATTGTTTAGCTACTCATAGAGTAGGTACAAGAAATTCAATGGGAAGAATTGCATCTAGCCCAAAAGCAAGTTCAAATGGGGTTGTGCCCACAGATGTTTTATAGGCTGTCCTATATGCCCAGAGAACTGAGTGCAACTTTTGCTCCCAATCAGTCCTATGTCCCTCAACAATCTTTGTGAGTGCTGTGCAGAGAATCTTGTTAGTACTCTCGGCTTGTCCATTGGTCTGGGGATGATAGGGTGCAGAACGCTTGTGAATTACCATAAATTCTTGAAGCAGAAATTCTATGACTTCATTTACAAAGTGTACACCTTGATCACTAACGATCTCAATAGGTAAGCCATAGCATGTAAACACGTACTCATACAAGAACTTGGCTGTGGTTCTGGCATCATTTTTGACTGTTGCCTTTGCCTCAACCCATTTGGTCAAATAGTCAGTTGCGACTATAATATATTCTGCATGCGTGTTACGAGCTGGAGGTTTAATGGGACCGACAAAATCAATACCCCATTTTGCAAAAGCACGTGTGCTTAACATAGGTCGCAATGGCATATTGTCCTTTGTGATGGGAGGTTTGGTCCTTTGACAATCGTCACAACGTTTCGCATATTCTTCGGCATCCATTTGTAAGGTTGGCCACCAAAGCCCAGACCACCTAATCAACTTAGCTGTGGTATTGCCAGAAAAGTGTCCACCACCAACACCTGCATGTGCGTGAGTTAAGATTTTCAGATAGTCAGCTTCACATACACACATGCGTAAGTTGCCATCCTTGCCCCTCTTGTAGAGTTGGCCCTCTATCAACATATAGTTTGCCGCTTTAATTTTAATAGCATGCTTTCGATGTTTAGGAATTGTTTGATCCAAATGACCATGCTGAAGATAGTCCACAATATACTTACTCCAACTTGGTGTAGTTGAAATTTGGAATAATGTGACATTATGAATTGGCTTCTGAATTTTACATGAAGCATAATTACGAACAAATGTTGCAGCATCTGCATGCATGGTAGACCACCATTGCCCATCCTGAGAGATACGTCGCACACAAGTAGTAGCTGATGCATGGATTCCATCGATACCTGCATGTGCCCATTCCAAGATCTCCTCATATTGGTCGGGGTTAGGTATAAGCCTCAACACTCCATCATTACCCTGAGGATATAATCTCCCTGAGATTAAATTGAATGGTCGCCATAGGTCAACATTAGGACCTGCTAGTTGTATCTGCCCACTTGTCAAAATTTCTAAAATGGATTCAGACCATCTAGGAGCTGTCTCTACAAGGAAAAGTGTTAAATCTAACATATCATCATCCACACCCACAAGAGCTTCGCCAGAGGTGATTCGAGACAAATGATCTGCCCTTAGATGAGTTGTTCCTTTTCGAACTGCAACTTCAAAATCAAACTCAAGAAGGATGATAAACCACCTTACTATCCTTCCAGTTGCACAAGAAGGATGATAAACCACCTTACTATCCTTCCAGTTGCACAAGGCTTATTCACCAAATATAGCAATGCTTGATGGTCCACAAAAAATATGAATTTGTTTGCCAAAAGGTAATGGCGAAACTTTTTCACTGCATATATCATGGACAATCCTTCTCTTTCTGTTGTGGTGTAATTCTTCTCAGCATTGTTCAACTGTCGACTAGCATATGAGATTGGGAAATCCTTATTGTGTTCTCCCGATTGAGCCAAAATACATCCAATTGCAAAGTTTGAAGCATCAATATGGACATGAAAGATTTGGTTCCAATCTGGTGC
The DNA here is from genome assembly GCF_041138505.1 of Cibotium barometz. Lineage (NCBI taxonomy): Eukaryota > Viridiplantae > Streptophyta > Polypodiopsida > Cyatheales > Cibotiaceae > Cibotium > Cibotium barometz. The sequence goes on from NC_141083.1 coordinate 49,804,549, forward strand.
CCGTAAAATGGGTGCAGTCACTAATGCTTGCTTCAACTTTTCAAAGGATTCCTCACACTCATCAGTCCAATTAAACTTTACAAGAAGAGCATATAATGGTCTGGCTAGGACAGCATACATGTAAATGAATCTACGGTAATAGCCACAATGTCCCATGAATGTTTGTACCCCTTTAGGGTTGATAGGCCGAGGTAATGAGACAATGACATCAATTTTATCCATATCTGTTGAAATCCCATTGCGAGAAACAATATGGCCCAAAATTTTCCCTTGTCTTACCATGAATTTGCACTTGTCCGGATTCAAGCATATACGATAAAGTTGACACTTTTGAAACACAAGTCTCAGGTGTTCTATATGATCATCACGCTCTTGTGAGTGAACACATAAATCATCCATGAAAATCTCAAGAAATTGCCTAAGGTACTCCTTGAATACATGACTCATTAACCGCTGAAAGGTTGCTGGTGCATTTGTTAGACCAAATGGCATAACACGATAGGCAAAGATGCCATCTTCAGTAGCAAAGGCTGTCTTGTGTTGATCCTTTGGATCAATTGACACTTGATTGTACCCGGAGAATCCATCCAAGAAACTATATGCCTTTTTCCCTGCAACTCGTTCCAGAACATGATCCGTGATTGGAAGTGGGTAGTGATCACGCACAGTAGCTGCATTTACCTTCTTGAGGTTTACACATACTCGAAGTTTTCCATTTTTCTTGGGCACCACTACAATAGGGGAGACCCATTCAGTGTGTTCAATCTCATAGATAAATTCTGCTGCCTCTAAGAGCTTGTCTATTTCTTCCTTTATCTTCCGTGCAAAATTTTCATTGTAGGTATAAGGACGTTGCTTGGAGGGTTTTGCATCCTCTCGCAATGGAATTGTATGCTGACATATGCTTGGATCAACTCCTTTGAGGTCTTTATAACTCCAAGCAAAAACATCGCGATACTCCTTTATTGTTTGTATTAATAACTTCTCCTCTTCTAAGGACAAGTCTGTGGCAATCCACACATAGCGAGGCTCTTCTCCTGGCTTAGCAATATCAATCTTTTTTGCATCTTCTGGACCATCATATGAAACCCCTAGCACGCTTGGTTTTTGTCGCATGGGCTGTTGAAGAACAATCTTCCGATCTTGAAGAGTGTACTGTGTGAAATTGGGAGGAACATTTAGACCTTGTTCTTGTCCACTTGAGTCTTCACTCATTGAAGACCATGCGGTTTTGAGCTCTCCTTTGCCATCTTGCATTGGATTTTTTTGTTCAACCGTTGTCTTTGCACTGCCCACACTCTTTTTTGAATCGGTTTTAGACTTGAGTTTTGGTTTTTGTTTCTTCGTTTTTTTACGATTTTTGCTAACAATTGTTAGCTTTTCCCCTACTTGGAATCCATCTGATCGTTTTACTTGGTCTTTGATACTATCTTGTGCTTGGACATAGTATAGATATCCGTTCTTTCCTGAGAAGTGAGGTGGTGGTTGAGAGTTTTCACTCTTAGACTCCTCCTTTTCTTTTTGTAGTCTCTCACGTTGTTCCCACTCATCTTGTCTATGGATTCTGGCTCTTACAGCATTTACGTTTAGGTCGGCTTCGAGGGATCTCTACTTGAACCTCCCTTCCTCTCAAGAGTAGGCGTGCCTTTCCTAACTCTTCCTCAGGGATTGTCACATCATTATTAAAATCAGAGTCCCATCCATCTTCCTTATCAGCATCATTAGCAGATTCGAGTGTTAAGTCCTCTACTGAGACTTCCTCGACATGCATCGCTGTTGTGGATGTATCTCTATAGTACAAATCATCTAGAAGGGCACGTGGTTGTACCATTCGTATAGGAATAATATCATATCCATCTGAGTCACAAAATTGAATTGGCTTCGGTAAAGCACATGTCGATAATGTTGCAAGGACATGACTCCATTCTAATGGATCAATTAAATGCTCAAGGAAGGGTTGTGGAATGTATGCCTCGTCTGATATACTTCGATTACCCTTAAGTCTCTCAGTGTTGAAATCCCTACATGAGGCTCCACACATCCACAGATCTTCTCGCCCATCGGACAATGTAACTCTTGAGCCCTCAGATGAAGCAGAATCAAACTCATCTATTGGAGACCTTGTTACATCACGATACGAGTGATTCCTTAGGTTGATCCTTGTGATGACAGAATCATGTCGGAGGTACAAATAATTGTATCCCCAATCTTGAATCATTTGAAATTGTCGCATAAATGGTCTACCCAATATCACTTCATAGTTTGGATGTTTTCCAAAATCTACTACTGCAAAGGTGTGCTCATATTCAATCCCACATGTGGTGACCAATATGTTCTCAAGCAGCCCAAGGGGATGTTCTAAGCTTCCATCTGCTAGCTGCAAGCGCATCCTGGTACTCCTAATAGCTGGTTTGCCCCATTTTTCCCAAATGGACCTTGTCACAATGCCCACTCCTGCACCACTATCAAGTATTGCAGTTGAAGATACTTTTCGCACTTCTAATGGGAGGGTAGCATTTCCCTGATCGTCCTCACAAAATTTTCCTACTTTGTTGATAGGAACTGGCATTACATGCTTTGTCTCAGGGTGTATAGTACACTCATGGTGACCCTTTTGTAGCAATACCTGCTCTGACAAACATGTGGCAATATCATTCCACAACTCAGGTCGAATTTTTATCAAATCAAGCAAAGGTAAGGTACAAGCCACTGGTGCTGACAGAATAGCTTGCACCATACTCATATCCTTCTCCTTTGTCAACCTTTTATGCATGGAGGGTATCCTCAAGGTTTGAGAACAGTTCTCATATTCTCCCAAATATGATGGTAAGGTTTTCATTGTATGCTTACTTCTAGGAGAAACAATTGTTTGAACTTCCTCCTGGATGCTTGGGCGTCTAAATTTGTTTTCCGTGCCCCTGGTAAAATCCACCTCAGAGAATGGAGGCGAACTAATAGAAGACATGTTCTCATTAACTTTCTCATGAACTGCAGCCCACATCTCATTTGCCATGTCCTCATTAGCATCAATAACTTCATCATTGCATGGGAAGACAAGGCTAGGTGGTGGCAGATTATTTCCTTTCAATTGGGTGTCAATTGGTGCAGACCTTTCGCTATGAGCTTGTGAAATGAGCTCACTTTTCATTTCCCGACTTGATGACACTTCCGGTATGGTTTCTAATGTTGGCTTAAGAGAGGTTGGGCCCCGAGGAATAGGTGGTGGTGGTCCCTCAAGTATTGACTGAGCTTCCCTATTGCTGATGTACAGCTAGATTGATCTTCTCCTCACGAGGGTTTGGGTATTCTTGAAGCTTCTTGGGTAGCTCAGATAAAGCTGCAATGCGACTTCTATGAGCATCAATGATGGCCTCTAGAGTCTCATTCACTTTATCCACAAAAACAGAACCCCCAGAACTATCCTCAGTCGTACTAGCCTCATTTTGTTTAACACTAGGCTCAGGTTGAGGTTGATGTTCCTCATGCACTTCTTGGGATGTAAAAGTTTGATCCCTCATGTTTTGTTTTGAGGCTTCTTGAGAACCAGTGGATGTACTTTTAGTTTGCTTGTTTCAGTTCTTCTTCCTCCTAGTGGTTTTTTTTCTATTGGACTGTAGGGTCTTGTCCACTAGATTTGTCTTTGCATCCCTAGTTCGAGGTGTCTCATCAGTCTGTATTTCAGCATTTCGTGTCTGTGATCTAGTCATGACTCTAAGTGGCACGACATCCTCATTCTCAGATGAAGGTGGCGATGGAACTGCCCCTACAAGGTTGAGTGAGACCTTTGGTTGAGAGGTGCCTTCCTCATGTGGTTTCAGCAGACAATCCTTTGGGAAGTGTTCTACACAACACCCTAGACAATATCTTTCAATTGGTGGAAACTGTTGTACTGTTGTATTGGACCGAGATGCTTGCCTTGAGCGATGTGGACAATCACGAGCCCAATGGGGTTCTCCGCACTCATAACAGGGGCCCATTGGTTTGGCCTCTACTTTCCTTGGCTGCCATTGACCTGAGGGGCCTGGAGTCCTAGGTTGGTAGCCGCCTAGCAACATTAAAGAGTTTTGTTCCCCTGGTTGAGCGTCCACCAGTGCTGGGCTTGGGTATGCGGGACTTTCAAAGATATTTTCTTTGGATGAATATGATACATATTCTTCCTCCACATAGCCTGGGTTTACCAATTCTCTACACATATTTGAATTGTCGTAGTCGACAACCCTCACAGGAGCAGTCCCTGGAGCAGGAGGTTGAGCACCAAGAACAGGTCGTGCTTGCTCTTGTGCCATCGGTGGCTTACGTTCAAAATTAGTATACTGTTGATACATTTGTGGAGCCACTCCACCCCTTGGCTGCTCACGTTCCTGTCTCATTCTCGCAATGCGAGTGCATTCCTGTGTGGTATGGGTAAAGTTCCAAGCACAGGCTTGGCACCACTTTTTTGTGGGTTGGTTTGTGACTAGAGGAGAAAAGGTATTACATTCCTCTGTTTTATGGTTACCGCCACATGCTCCACAAAGATGAGGACCTGTAGGAAGTACACTCCTCATTCTCTGCTGCTATTGTTGTGGCTGCATGGGTGGACGATAGGTCTGCCCCAATCTCCTTAGTACTAGGTTAGCTATCTGGTCTGGATTTACTAGCGCGCTAGACCCTGAACTTTGGTCATCACCCCACTGATCTCTAGGTTTCACCTCTGGGCCAAAACCATCTTGGAACTTGAAGTTATCGGTGAAATCCATAGCATCATGGCAACACTCATTGAAATTTGTATGCTTCTTCGCATAGAGATGTGTATGCAGTGTTGAATTTTTGAGTCCTTTTAAGAAGAGAGAAATTAATCGACTTTGGGCGGGCTTCTCATGTTCTGGGCAACGATTAATGTACTGCTTCATTCTATTTACACAGTCTCTAACACTCTCGTTCTCGCCTTGCTTGAAAGAGTAGATGTGTGCTACCGTGTCATGTTGAATTCCCATCAAGGAAAAAGCAGCAATGAATCTCTCTTCCAAAACTCGTAAAGATTTGTCTGAAGCCTCTAATGCCTGAAACCAAGCCAGGGCTTTTCCCTCAAGAGTGAGTCCAAATCCTTCAATTTGAGTATGCTTATCAGCCACTTGCTCAGCTCGAACTGCTTGCCTAAATGCTGCTACATGGTCGTATGGATCTCCCGACCCTTCATACTTCTTTACCAGTTTCTGAAGAGTTGATGGCCTTACTTGTCTTGAATACTCATCATAGGGCCTACGGCCTCTCACTCTCAGTGGGAATTGTTCCTCTCTTTGGAAAGATGGTCCACATGTTTCCAAAATTGGTGTGGGTACCCTATTACCAGCCTCACCAAACCCCTCCAAAGATCTTGTCACCCGCATTTCAGGAGGTGCATTAATGGGAGGCCGAGTTGGCTCCCCTACCCTCCGATTGTTATAGTGAGAAAGATGTTGGTGTGGTGTGACCTGTGGTCGCACATTTGGTGTAGGACGATATCTTGGTGCTAGAGTTGGGCTACTAGCAGTGGTCCACTTGGATGTTGAAGGTCCCTCTCTAGTGAACTCTCGTAGGGAAGGAGCAACAGCTTCTCCAAGAAAGGCTGTCTCTCCTGGTTTGGCTGTATTTGTTGAGAACACTTCCATGAATAATGGTTGTCCTTTCCACGTGAGTTCCCTAATCTCTTTCCAATCTAAGGTTCGGTATTCATTGGCCCATTTATCAATTATTCTGTTCATGTGTCCTGCAAGCTTCTCAACTACCACCACATGAGCTAGAGGAAGATCCAGCTGTGGCAATCTAGTTGTGGCATAATATCCCTCTAACGAGTCCTTATAGACCTCTTGAAGTGGGTCATCCTGTAAGACCTTTGTCACTGGAATTTGTCGTACAAACTCTCATTGGTTCTCAGCCCCCTGATCCATTTTACTCTTGCCTTTCCTATCCCTTTCCAAATTTAGATCTATAAGAAGTAAATCATCTATGGATGGCTTTGAGGACTGGGCATTGGATGGTCCAGGCATGTCCGGCTCAATGAGCCAGTCATCTCTAGACTCCCTTGCTCTGGAAAGTTCTGCTAAGTCTAAGAACTCGGTTTTAGAGAGCTCCCCTAATTTGTCTACCTTTTCTGGATGGTAGGTGACTTCGTAGCGAACACCATCTCCACCCATGTACATGTTACCCTGGTCATTGACTAGAGGTGCTCTATCAAGTTCTGAGAAAATGTCTGCGATCTTAACAAGATACCATTGTTGTGGGTCCCTAAAGATCTCAGCTCTTGAGCATTTGTGTAGACATATTGGAGTCTCACATTGAGTGTTAACCCCATGGTGTCGGCTTCAAATGGATTAAAGGATCTTGAGGGTGTCCTATTTGGGGCTACGGGATAACTATTTGTCGGCCCTAGATTGTCCATGGACAATGAACTAGTTGTTCTAGAGGAAAGGGTATCGGATTAGGATTCAGAAAGGGTTTCAGCAATATCTGCCAAATTTCCTACCGATTGGGTCCCACTTTCCTGCGTAAGTACTCTAGAAGGTGCCCTAGGCCCTATGGCAGTATCTACAAGACGTCCCGACCGCAATAAGTGCATAAGGTCAAATTTTTTTGGTTTTTTTATGTGTTTTTGTTTTGTTTTGTTTTTTTTAATAAAAAATATATATATATATATGTATATATATATATATATATATATATTAACCTACCTAATCCCTAAATGCAACTAAAATGAGTATGTGTGGCGTAACTATCTATCCTATTTATTATTATTATTATTATTATTATTATTATTTTTAAAATGATTTTTTTAAATAATTTTATGATTTTATGTTTTTTACTTTTTTTTAAACACAAAAATTATGAATCACACTAAAAAAAAAATATTAATTATGCACAAAGTTACAAAAATTAAAAAATGCAGGTTACACTAATTATGCAAAAAATTAAAAAAAATGAAGAATAACAAAATATGCAAAAAAAATAGACTCCTAAAAAACACTTAATTTATAGAATTTTTTTATTTTTATTTTTTTAATTTTCTTTAGTTTTCTTTTGTTTTTTTTTTCTCCTTTTGTTTTGTTTTGTTTTGTTTTTCATTTTTTGTTTTTTTATTGTTTGTTTGTTTGTTTTTTTTTAAAAAACTATTAAATTTCGTGCCTAATATAAAAAATATGAATTTACTAATTATGCATCAATTACAAAAAAATAAAAAATGCACGCTACTTTACTTATGCAAAAATTTAAATAATGAACAATGGATTCAAAAAAATAAAAATTGTTTTTTTTTCCTTTTTTAAATTTAATTGTTTTTCCTCTTTTTTTTAAATTTTTATTTATTCCTTTTTTTTCTTTCTTTTTTTTATTTCTTTTTCTAAATTTAATTATTTTTCTTTCTTTTTTCTTTCTTTTTCTTTTTTAATCTCTTTTTCTTTTTTTAATAAAAAAACTATTACTTTTTTTGTTTTTTATTTAAAAATAAAAAAACATGAAAAATTAATAAAAATAATAAAAATAATAAAAAGAAAAAATAAAAAATTTCACCTACCTTATCTTCCGCCTCCCGGCTCACCGGATTCGTCGCTGGCGCGCGCGTGGGTCGGCTTCAATTGCTGCAGGCGCTTGCCTTCGCACCGCTTACAGTCCTCTTCTTCAATGCGGTCACTGAGTCGCCCTTCACCTTCTACCGCGCCTGCAGCGGCTACCTCTGCCTTCGCACAGCTGCAGTCGCCTTCTCTGCCCGCTTAGCAGCTGACCGGTCAACGCTTGCTTCGCCTCCACGCCTTCCACACGGCCTCCTACGGCAAGCTCACCACCGCCGCCACTCTCCACGCCAACGTCGGCCAGCACCCGACCGCCTCTTTCGGCTTCTTGCACGCTTTCCTCCTCCTCTGCACCTCGCCTTCGCACTGCTGCAGTCGCCACCTTGCTACAGCCACCGCCTCCGATGTACAGCTGCCCGCTGCCTACGCCTTCTCTTCCCACTGCAGAGCTCGCCTTCGCTTCCCACTGCAGAGCTCCACGCTTGCTTGCTGTCGTCTTCAAGCTACACCCACTGCAGGCGCCACCCCGGCCAACACTGCCCCCCAGTGCAGCGCTCAATGCACTTTGCTTGCGCCTACTCCACGCTGCTGCAGCTCTCCACCAGTCTGCCGCCACGTCAGCTGCACAACCCTTTTCTTCTACTCCTCGCTTATCTTTTGCAGCGATTATATATATTGTTAATCTTCTGCTCCTCGCTTATCTTTTGCAGCGCTTATATATATAACAATATATATAGGTATATATATATATATATATATATATATATATATATTCAGCCGCTTTCAACGTTTTTTTGCTACAGCCCGCCCATGGAGGCGCAGTGTGTTAGTTGATTAGTGAAAAAAAAAGGATATGCCAAAAAATACAAAAACAGAACTCTTAATCTTGATTAATGGCGGGATTACTCAACCGCAATGGGTTTTAAATTTTTTTATTATTATTATTTTTTGCTTCTAATCAAAAAACCGAAAACACACAAGGCGCCCTTGAGATCACACACTCAATGCCCTTGCAAACTCTACTCTAATCTACCCTAATCCACGATTTTGCAATCAATGGAGCACTTAGTAAGAAGTAATGGTTAACACCCTTCACTAACTTAGGTGTGTGTTCCCCGGCAGCGGCGCCATTGTTTGGGACATCATAGCATAGCGGAGGCTACACTCCAACCCACACACTTGTCAATCAGTGAATGCAACCCGGTTAGCGCATAGAGGCTATCCCGAATGGGAGAAGATGAGTTAACCACACACTAATGACTTCTAGTCCTACTCAATCCTTCTTCAACACTCAAGCAATCAATCTAACATAATTAAAGCATCAAGATTAGGCTACGCTTAAGCATAAAAATGTAACTTATGCAAAGAACCTAACATGCAAAGAGCTATCACACAAGCCTCAACTACACATCATTTCATGCACAAGCTTCATCACATGCACTCTACAACTCACAAATCAAAACATCATTAAGAAATCTAGATTAGCAAGTGTGTAGACCAAAACCTCATATCATTGAAAATGTAAAGAATAGAGAGTACAAGATTGAAGCAAGAATGGAGATGGAGAGCCTTGGGAGAGCACTTGAGAAGGAGCTATGGAGCAAGCTCTCTCTATGAGCCTCTCAACCAAATGACCAAAGAGTCCTCCCTAGCTCTCAAATGGGCCACCTTTTATACAAAAATTCTAGAACTCCCAAAAGTTCCCATGTGGGATTATTGTCAAGCCCTCTCCCACATTCATCTACAACTTTGAACTCTTTTCAAGAGCCCTAAGTGTCTTTTTTGTTGCATCCTTATATTGATCTCTCTTCATTTGTCATGCAACATCTCCCCTGAGTCTGCTGCAACCATAGCTGCATCATCTCCATCTTCTCCTTTCAGTTTACCTCTCCCAGATATCCTCTACCTTTGCCCCGCTATCCTTCTCCGACATCTGCCCCAAAAATCTGCACGCCATTTCCTGTTTTTTCCCACCGGCTGCTCCTGTTGGCCTCTACATCTGGCCGTACCTCTTCAGCTGCAGTTCGTGCTGCTCCTGCTCCTGCGCAATCTGTGCCCCGCCATATTTCTGTCGCCACGATTCAGCTCCAGCCTGCTACAAATCTGCGCCATCTTTTCCTGGACCGCGCCCCCTTCTACGCCTCTGCCTCTTCATCTCCAGCAAGGCCTGCGCCGCATCTGCCCCGCCATCTCCTGCTGGAACTACCTGCTTGTCTCCTCAGCCTCTGGCCGCTCCTGTCTGCCCCGCCATTCTCTCGTTGCTGCGTGTTCGTGGAGCTGCTGTCTATACCAGGCCGGGTGCTGCTGTTCAGTCAATTTGTGCCTCATCATCTTCTCCTCCGGCCTCCACTCCAACTTCCATGTCTCCATCTTCTACTCCAGCAACCTCTACAGCAGTAGCTCAAGGCACTCTCCATCTAAGAAGTATTTTCAGTCTACTCTCTATTTCTTGAAAAATCAAAAATCTCAGTTCTGAATTTCATTTACTTCTCTATCTTGTACGGGATTAGACACTGCCAAATATGGTAAGACCTTCCCATCTCTCTCATAATTGTCTATGCTTTCATGCTATCTACCACCATTGATCACCAATGATGTAGATCATGGGGTAATGTCATGACTATTTGTCTACATGGACTTATCTTTGTCCCTATCCAAGAGGCACCCCTGCATTACTCACTCTAGCAGGAGGATTGCCCTTGAGGAGGGATTATCAGCAAGGTCCATCTCTCTGTCTATCTACCATCTCTCTCATAATTGTCTATGCTTTCATGCTATCTACCACCAATGATGTAGATCATGGGGTAATGTCATGACTATTTGTCTACATGGACTTATCTTTGTCCCTATCCAAGAGGCACCCCTGCATTACTCAATCTAGCAGGAGGATTGCCCTTGAGGAGGGATTATCAGCAAGGTCCATCTCTCTGTCTATGTGTCTATCTTATGTGATCTTACAGTCACATGTATCTGACACTCTGTCTATCAGTCTATCTCTGTGGGACCACTCTACTCTCTCTCTCTCTCTCTGTCTATGATCCACTCTTGTACCTACCCTTGTGGACCCATATGAGGATTTCACTTGAGGAGGGGTGTCTCAGGATCTTTGTGTGTCATGTCTTATGTCTTGTTTCTCAGTCTATAGGTCTTTATGTCTGTCTTCTAGTCTTGTCTTTCTGTCTTCCTCCTAGTGTCCACTTAAGGAGGGTGTTGAAAATAACTGCACACTAGGTGTACTATTTCTCTAGTCTACATTTGTCTAGTTTCAGTTTTGTCTTGAGTCTTGAGTGTGTGCCATGTGGCACCTCTACATTTATCCCATAAGCACTCTCGCTCATGGTCTTGTACTTGGCCCTATTTATTCAGGGGTCACATCAATGGAAAGTATCTCTCAGTTTTGCTTCATTCCTTTGCAGTCTTCCTCATGTTTTAGTTTCGTATGATACCATGCTAGATTTCTAACACGGCCATAGTTTAAGTGAGCCTAAAGTGCCTTGCCGGCCATAGTTTAAGTGAGTGTGAACACTTATGGCCATGTATATAAGTGAATTTCTCTCATAATTTATAACATACTCTCCCATTGTGAAATTGAGCCTTGCTCTTGCTAATCCTCTTACTAATCTCTCTCCCTAATGCATGCTAGTGAGTGTGTGAGTGAAGTGAGGTGAGAGGAGGGATGAGGACCCGTAGTGTAACGCGGCGGTGTGACAACGCTCACGAGAGACGCGGTGGGATTGCTTCTCAAGGAGTTGTAGAGCTTGGAGACCTCGAGGGTTACGAGCTTGGCCATTATTGGAAAGATCCTCACGACAGTTACGGTTCACCAGGTAAGCTCCTTTTGGATGTGTTTCAAGAAGGGTTAGAGTGAGCCTTAACATTTTTGGCGCCGTCGCCCAGGGAGCCATCCCTTGGCTTTTTCCATCATTTTGTCTCTAATCTACGCACAACCCATTTCCCATTATCTTGATTAATGGTTTTCCATAAAGAAGATGTGGATTTGATGGTGATTTGTGTGAGATTTGGTGCAGAATAGCTCTCTTTTTTGTTTTTGAAAAGAATGCTTTTTGCTTAATTTTTAGATGAATTTGTTATTTTTGTTGTTTTTGTGGTTTTTCATGTTCTTAGGGCTTGCACATAGTTTGTATTAGGCTTGGTTTGCATCCATTGCATCAAACAATGCAAGAGAATGCATTTCTTAGTGAATGTTAGCTCTCTTTAGTTTAAACATAGATCTAAGATCATTAATTTTAGTTTAATTGTGTATTTTTTGTTGAAATTGTTTGGATTAGAGTGTTAGCAAGAATTAGGAGTAGCTTAATCTTTCAAAAAAAATCTTAAAACTATCAAAAAACCCTTGAATTTGACTAATTTCTCTTAATGGACTGGTTTTTGTCATTAAGAGTGATTAATCTTGCTCAAAGAGGCTAAAATTTTAGAAAATGTGTCAATTGGGGTCTAAATTGATCATTTGAGTAGTCGAAATCAAGGTTTTTGAGTGTTTTGAGAGCATCTAGATGCATCAAAACACCTAATCACATCAATTGTTTGATCAATTGGAGAAATTTGACTCTGCTTAATTTTATCCTAAAAAGGAGACTATGATTAAGTTAATTTTATTCTAAAAAGGAGACTATGATTAAGAGCCTAATTAATCTCTTAATTTAGATTAATTTATACAATTGTTGATGCACATAGATTAGTTTTTCCTTGCTCTATCCAATGATGTGCTCAATTGTGTGAATTAATTAGGAATTAGTGGTTAATTAGAGTTCTTGATTAATGTAAAAGAGAGAAAGATTAGTAAAAGGCTAATGAGCATTCAATAAGAAGATGCTCATGAGTTGTCAATTTATCCATTTTGGGGGTTATTTATGAAGGGTGTAAGGTGTGTCATTAAAGGGTTGACTTTTTTTATTCCACGTATCTTTTTTGGGAAAATGCCCATATCCCTTTCATTCTAAATTCAAAAAATATTCCCCCTTAAAAGGAAAATTCATATTTCTCCAAAATAAAAAATTTTAAAAATCAAAATTTAATTCCCACGTGAAGTCCGGTTCACGCGTAAAGAGTGTTTCACGGCGTGAAACAACAGTTCACGCGGTACAAAAAAAAAAGCAAAATTTAATTTCCACATGAAGTCCGGTTCACGCGTGAAGAGTGTTTCACAGCGTGAAACAGAAGTTCACGCGGAAAAAAAAATTAATATAATAATTTCCACATGAAGTACGGTTCACTCGTAAAGAGCGTTTCATGGCATGAAACAAAAGTTTCCACGTCAAAAAAAAAATCAAAATTTAATTCACGTGAAGCGGTTCACGCATGAAGCGTGTTTCACAGCGTGAAATAGAAGCCCACAACGCGGTAAAAAAAAATCAAAATTTAATTTTCACGTGAAGTCCGGTTCACATGTGAGGTGTTTCACGGCGTGAAACAGTTCACGCAGCACAAAAAACAAATTTGAAATTTAATTTTCACATGAAGTTCGGTTCATGCGTGAAGAGTGTTTCTCACGGCGTGAAACAGAAGTTCACGCGGCCAAAGAAAAAAAAATAAAATTTTATTTTCACGTGAAGTCGAGTGAGAGTCTAGTTCACGCGTGGTGTTTCACAGCGTGAAACAATTCACGCAGCAGAAGTTCACTCTAGAAACCACCCCTGTTTTTGGAGGCCCGTATCTCCTAAACCGTAGATTTTATGAAGGCGCTCTAGGGCTAATCGAAAAGCTGGCATCGAGCTCTTTGACTTTGGACGTGGTCGTCTCAAGTCAAAATCGATCATTTTGGCCTCCGACCAGCAACCTCAAAAATTCGACCTGAAAATCGAGGTAAAAAACAGCCTAAAAACCATGAAAAATCGTAAAAAAAAAAACGTGAAAATGACGACAAGCTATATTCGGGCTACTTTTTAAGGGTCTAAATGATAAAATCACAGACAAATCAGGGAAACAAAGTTGTAGTACTCCAGAAATACTACAACTCCCTCTACAGAGTTTTTCAAAATTCCTTTTAGAACACCCTCAAAAACGTGCTGCGAAACAGGGAAAAAATTCTCGAAATTTTTTTCGTCTTGAGATAGTGATGGAAAATAGGTTTTAGGACCTTCTCTTCCATCTAGGAGGTTCCTAGCATATCTGGAAAAATATCTCTAAGTCATTCACGTGCATATAGCGCCCAAGCTAATTAGGGCAAACGGACACCTGTTTAATCCAACGAATAGTACACCAAGCCTCTTGAGGCTGTATAACTGGCTGTGGGAAAGTATAAAAAGTAAAAAAAAAATGTGATTGCTCATTAAGGAGCATTTAGGCACTCTGACATGGCCACGATAGAGGGATTGCCTACAATTACACAAGGACTCAACCCAATGGTTGACATCTTCGAGCCATTGAGATCCATGCCGCCAATTCATCTCTCCATGCCATTGACCATGCCTATAATAAGCGTGTCATCCGGTTTAGCCCCTGTCACTTCGATTCCACCAGGCTTTGGCCCCTTGCCTAACATTCCTGCAAATTCTATAAGTACCAACCCTTTCCTGGATGCCCAGATCTTGGACATACTGACTAGTCTAGGAAGGGGGGTGGCCCAAGGACTCAGTGAGTCTCTTCCAACAAGAGCACTTACATACGGCCTCAATGATTCATACAGAAAGAGCATAAATTCTTCTTGTATTTCTTACTTGCATTATCATTACCAAGTAACAGATCAACCAATGTAGGAGGAGCATTTTCCAAAGGCAGTAAAGAGATGTTTCCACTTGAACAACAATGTTTTCCCACATTGTTGAAGCTTTCTTGACACCTCACATTTCCAAATTGGTGCCCCACAAAAATGTCACTTGTAAGCAAGGGTTTCTAAAGAGTGAAGAGTACAATCTCCGGGATATAACACCATGGTGGTTGGGTGCTTAACATTTTGAGGAAATGAAAACACACACTTTATAGAATGACATCCAAATTTAATACCTTTCACATTGCCAATACAATGGGAAATAGGTTAAAAATTATCAACATGATCAATCTCATCTATATTTAAATAAAAAGAAATAGGGCCTCTTGCCATATCTCTATGTACGCGAACATTCGAATGTTCATTGATAGGTTCTTGATGAACCGTAGTAGTAGGACTTACTCGGTTACCCGAATCTTAGTGGATTCCACAATAGAATTCTCTATGCTCCTCATCTTCAACTCTGCCAAATGTTTCGATTCTATTTACATTGAAGTAATCCATTGAAGTAATCGATTCTATTTACATTGAAGTAATCCATTAAACTAGCATGAATCTGTTTTTGAATGCTAGCCCTTGTTCATGAACAATTGCGGGGCGAGATACGCATGTTACATCCAAAATTCATAGCCGACAAACTTGGTTTGAGCTTAGGTATATAAATCTTCTAACCATCTTCAAACTCCTTTGAAAAAGAAAAAAGCAAAGAGTATTTTTCTTTTTTTATTTATTGTCTTATTACATTTATTCTACTTCAAGTGCCATTATCTTCATGTATGATCTTGGCACGTATATCACACATATGACCCTACTCTCAAGGATAGACTCCAAACATTAGAAAACATGATGCACAATTATTAGAGAAATTTATATTAAAGTGTGTCTAACAAATACATTCAATTTACACTAATAAGTGATAACCTCTCTCCATCTTTCGCTTTCTTTGTTGTGATCCTGCTCTCAAGGATAGACTCCATGCATTAGCAAATATAATGTAATTATTAGAGAGATTTATAATATAAAAGTGTGTCTAATAAATACAATCAAATTTACACTAATAAGTGATAGCAAAGGCATTGCTCCAAAGAGAGAGAGAGAGAGAGAGAGAGAGAGAGAAACATAGAACTATAAAACATGTTAAGAGATAAAGAAAGAAAGAGCGAGAGAATAAAATAGAAAGGGAGATATAAAGACTTCGAGAAATGGAGAATTCATTATTAATATCACGCGAAGAGTCAAAGCATGAAAGTTGAATACAATTTTTTCCTAGATAAAAGCATCATACTCTCACAAAATCTCAAGGCAACTACCCTACTTTCCAACATATGGCTCATCTTCTTCATAATATCATTGAGTAGATTAATGGATGTCTTTAGACTCAATACCTTCAAGCCTGATGCCCGTACTATCTCTTTTAAAGAATCAGCTTGTTCTTTACATTCCCTAGTATATCCACCTAGACGCTCCCCAATTTTAGCATGTAAATTTTCCATAAAGGAAATCATGTCTAGTTGGTTGGCCTCCATGCGACCATTGCTATCAAGAACGCAATGATGTGTCAACTCATCGCTCATCATATCTCCCCTTTGAGTGCCACTTCCACGGACCTCATCCCAAATGGCATCTAAGAACTCCTTGTTGTTGCAAGAAACCTGATTTTTCTCAGTGCGCTCGCATACATCCACAATAGTCTATAAACGTTTAGCGATTAGTTGTCCTGATGGAGACCTTGACCGAGAAAGGTGTTTTGTAGCACATACATTCAACAACTTTGGCGGGGTAGACAAAGCTACATTAGAATTGGAAGGTCCATATGTGTCCACTACGGCATTTGAGCCATTGTTATCATTCAAAATCTCCATTTGCTGAAATCCAAATTAAACATCTTTAGGCTTTGCAAAATCTCTTTGCATCTTAGTCAACATGTTTTATAACCCTGTATACCAGCACTATATACATGTAGATACCTCCTGGTTGCAAAGAGGAAATAATGTATAGGGAGGCCTATAATTTCCTCTCTAAAAGCCTAATATTAGCAACCATAAAGAAGTTCTTTAGTTTTCAAGCACATTTCTCTCATGTTTAAAGAGGAAATAATGTATAGAGAGGCCTATAATTTCCTCTCTAAAAGCCTAATATTAGCAACCATAAAGAAGTTCTTTAGTTTTCAAGCACATTTCTCTCATGTTTAAAGACTAATATAGTCAAAGTACTAAAAGCCTAATATTAGCAACCATAAAGAAGTTCTTTACTTTTCAAGCTCTAATGTTTAAAGGCTAATATAGTCAAAGTACTAAAATAATTTACATTTGAATATTCTCTTAGGTCATATATTCTTTCTCTAGAGCTTACTCTACAATCAAACGCAATGGTCTAATAATTGAAAAGTTTCTAGCTTAGCCAACCTTGCCACTAAGGTATTAAACACTATTTATCTACACACGCTAAGGTATTATACACGCAAAACTACTTTATAACAAACATAAAACTATAAAACATGTTAAGAGATAAAGAAAGAAGAGTGAGAGAATAAAATATAAAGGGAGATATAAAGACTTCGAGAAAATAGATTATACTCTTAGTGAGCCCTATAATTTCCTCTTTAAAAGCCTAATATTAGCAACCATAAAGAAGCTCTTTACTTTTCAAGCACATTTCTCTATTGTTTAAAGGCTAATATAGTCAAAGTACGAAAATAATTTACATTTGAATATTCTCTCAAGTTATATATTCTCTCTCTAGAGTTTATTCTACAATCAAACGCAATGGTCTAATAATTGAAAAGTTTTTGGCTTATAGCCAACCATGCCACTAAGGTATTAAACACTCTTATGCATGCACACTAAGGTATTAAACACACAAAAAAACATTATAACAAACATAGAACTATAAAACATGTTGAGAGACCGTAAGGAAGAAAGAGCGAGAGAATAAAATAGAAAGGGAGATATAAAGACTTCGAGAAAATAAAGTATACTATTAGCAAGCCCTATAATTTCCTCTCTAAAAGCCTAATATTAACAACCATAAAGAAGTTGAATACTTTTCAAGCACATTTCACTGTTCTGCTATTTAAAGGCTAATATAGTCAGAGCACTAAAATAATTTACATTTGAATATTCTCTTAGGTCATATATTCTCTCTCTAGAGCTTACTCAAATGCAATGGTCTAATAATTGGAAAGTTTCTAGCTTAACCAGCCTTGCCACTAAGGTATAAACACTATTTATGTGCACACACACTAAGGTATTAAACACTCTTATGCATGCACGCTAAGGTATTAAACACACAAAAAAAACATTATAACAAACATAGAACTATAAAACATGCTGGGAGACAAACGAAGAAAGAGCGAGAGAATAAAATAGAAAGAGAGGTATAAAGACTTTGATAAAATAAAGTATACTATAGTGAGCCCTATAATTTTCTCTCTAAAAGCCTAATATCAGCAACCATAAAGAAGTTAAATACTTTTCAAGCACATTTCACTACAATTTAAAGGCTAATATAGTAAGAGTTCTAAATTAATTTACATTTGAATATTCTCTTAGGTCGTATATTCTCTCTCTAGAGCTTACTCTACAATCAAACACAATGGTCTAATAATTGGAAAGTTTCTAGCTTAGCCAGTCTGCCACTAAGGTATTAAACACTATTTATGTGCACACACTAAGGTATTAAACATGCAAAAAACATTATAACATTCACATTTGCCATTCCAATTATCAATTATAAAACATTTAATGAGATAGAAAGAGATATACAAAGTATTTTAATGTGTGGTGTCTTCTCTCTCTCTCTCTCTCTCTCTCTCTCTCTCTCTCTCTCTCTCTCTCTCTCTCTCTCAGCTAACCAAACATATCAACATAACAAATCTATTTATTTGTGTATCACATATTAACTGCAAACACACAAATAGATAGAGAGAAAAGGACAACATTTAAACCTACCTCAAGTTGAAGAGAGAATGATATTCGAAACCACCACCAACTTTGCTGGCTAGAAACCTTGTGCCTTGCCTCTCGCACAATCACACACACAAACCAAAACAATAAAAACCTTATGGTCTCTCTCTCTCTCTCTCTCTCTCTCTCTCTCTCTCTCTCTCTCTCTCTCTCTCTCTCTCTCTCTCTCTCTCTCTCAGCCACCCACTGTGCTCGCACTGTGCACCCTGCCCGCTAGTCTCTTCGCCCTTCGTCAGGCCTCTCTCTCACTGATTCGTTTCACTATTCGCGCCGTCGCCTTGCTATGCTGGCTCGCCTTCCTCTCACATAGGCCTTGTGATTCAGCTTTGCTGATTCGCTTCACTATTCGTCGCCGCCTCGCTATGCTGGCCTGCCTCCCTCTCCACTAGGCTCAGTGCCCCCGTTTTGCCCCCCTTTCCCCACCCACCCTTGCTCAGGCCCCCAAGGCAGCAACATAACTCTCTCTCTCTCTCTCTCTCTCTCTCTCTCTCTCTCCCCCTGCCTGTGGGAAGGACTGCAAAGTAATTTGGAGGAATGGCCCCGAGTCTCCAAGAGAAACTCGAGGCCCTCGAGACGGCAATGAAGGCACTAATCAAGGAGAACAAGAAGACATCCGATTACAACCTCAATGAGGTGGAGAACAAACTACATCGGCACGTCATGGCCCTCGAAGCATGGGTCACGGACCTTGAACAAAAGGACACGGCACTCAAGGAGGAGATGAGTGCATTGAAAGGGGTTTGATTTTTTTGCGAGCTTTATTTGGCGAGCTTTTTGGAGATAAGATAGTTTTATGTGAGCTTGTAAGAAAAATGATACATTTTGGTGAGCTTTCATATAGTAAGTATTTATGAAGGAGAAATAAATACATTCACATACATACATACATATATACATGTATATTCTCAAACACACCTACCTACCTGCCTGCCTGCCTGCCTACCTACCTACCTACCTACCTGCCTACCTGCATACCTACCTACCTACTTAAATACATTCACATACATACATACATATATACATGTATATTCTCAAACACACCTACCTTCCTACCTACCTACCTACCTGCCTACCTACCTACCTACCTACCTACCTGCCTCCCTACCTACCTTCCTACATATATACATACATACATGCATGCATACATACATACATACCTACATACCTACCTTCCTACATATAAACACACATTTTATGTCCAAGAAACTTAAATATAGGCACAAAAATACCTATCTATGTACCTTTCTTCCAATGTTTATTTCAACACAAGTAAAAACAAGTATACCCGGCTCATGTTTTCTTACAAAAAGATTGAGTTCACATTTCCTTACAAGAAGATATCTGGTTGGTATAACTCCTTTACCATAGCGTCGCAAGCTACCTACAATAAGACTTTAGAGTACGTGACAGTATACTCCATCCCAAAGCAAGACAAAAATAATATTGGTTCAAATTTTGTTACAAAAAGATTGACTTCACATTTCCTTACAAGCTTAAGTAAGCACAAACATGGAAGGCTTGATTAAAGCTTAAGTAGGCACAAACATGAGAGGCTTGATTAAAGCTTAAGTATAGGCACAAACAGGCTTGATTAAAGCTTAAGTATAAGCACAAACATCCTTGCTTCGAGGACGTGATAGTATATTGTCCACTTCCTCTAGTGATAGTGTCGGTTGATGCATTACCATATCCTCATTCTTATGTAATCCCAAAACTCGCAAGAAGACAAAATAGATATGCTTACATGTAACGTAAGACTTTCCTCTAGATTCTCTTTGCATGAAATCAGGACATGTACACCAAGGTTGTACCTTGATGTGTATAAAATAGTCCTCTCCACTCTCACATGCCAAATGAAAAATAGAGTAGGGGGATGGCTGCATTGCACTCTCATTAAGGACTGTCGCTGTCATGGCCTCGGCACTACCAATCCTCTTTTCTGCTTCTTTGGAAATCCAATGCCTCCACTTGGTTGATCTCTTTGTATTCTGTGTAGCATCATGTGGCCTCTTGTCACTTTCTTTGTTGCCCGCTGCTTGTGTGGACGTTTCTCCCACCCCCGACACAAAAGGTTCTTCATGAGTAACATCTAACTTGAACCCTGCCTTTACTAATTTATCTACCTCTTGGCTGGTTATGTTGGTCCCAACATCCACTTTCCACATATCTGGGTATGATGGCTTGTATATTATGTTTAGATCTACATGCCATGTGTGTGAAACATCTGAAGGACAAAACCACATCATTTGAGCCTTTGGCCCTCCCGGACCAGGATGTCGTCGCTCTGAGTAGAAGCTAGGGGCAACAACTCCAATAGAGCTTCCCTGTATGAATGAGTTGCACTTAAGTCTTCCATCAATACCTCCCAAACATTTGACTTTTGAGTTCAATGGGGTTCGTCTAATGGCCCACATTGTGCGTCCAACAGCCTCTTCCTTTACATGCATTTGTCCTCCGCTCATTGTGCCATAATGTTGTTTAGGCTCTTCATGTCCGACATCTTTGTTTCCTCCAGTCATTGGACTTTTTGGTCCTCCCCTTGAAGCGGGACTTGCTGCACTGTTTGTTCTAGACTTATCTCCAAAACTTACTCTTCTTGCTGTTCCCCGATTTTGACGATGTCTGCTCTGCATGACATAACCTGGACGATGTGAGCATTGGTCTACTTCCGTTGTCCTCACCCTCTTCCGTTGAATAGTCTCCTTATCCCCATGTAGAGGCCTTGATTCCTCATACATAGGAGTATTAGCTACTGTTTCATGGACCATGCGAGCCACTTGTGGTGGTGTCAGTCTTGACCTTGCTGCTACCCTGTCCAGCAACTTGCTCAAGCTTGGTCCCTCGCCTTTGTGCTTCCCCATCTGATATGCATATTGCTTTGCACTTTGTAGTAAAGCATTTGCCATATCTGAAATGCACGCATCATACAAGCTAACCTTTTCCTTGTATCCTTCACCAGCAAGCCAACTCCCATGTACACTTTCAGATAAGTTTGTTCGAGGGGTTTGTGCTAAATCCACCGAGCTTAAGACCACCTGCACACAAGAGGTTTCATACAAGAATTCATAAAATTGACTCCAATGCAAATGCATCCATACAACATATCAGTTCTCCATAAAATTTCTCACCCTTGACATGAGGTTGCCCCAATGTGCTATTCGTACTTCCCACCAACTCATCCACGTATCCATCACTGATAGTTTTCCCTCATGAACATGTCCATTTCTCCACCACTCACGAATCTCTTTACTTTTTAAGAAAGCTGACTCCTTATTGGTTGCCAATCTCCATTCTTCACACAAGTCAATATGGTGTTGTCGACTTTCTGCCTTCACGCATTGTTTAGCATGCTTCATCAAACTTTGTTTCCAATGGAATAAGCACGTTCGCTCCCTGTCCTCCATAATGTTGTGCGGACCCCCATTGAAAACGGTCCTAACTGCACACCAATTAGACCCTGCTTCATCAGCCATAAACCCATAGAAGTGTGCGGGTGCATAACCGCATTGCTCCATTGTGCTATTCAGCATTTCCCAAAATAGTACTTGGCTTTTTGTATCCTCCTCCTTCATTTCGCATGTGGCAATTGTCAACAGCTCTTGAACACTATAAGATTTTGGAGATAATTTTTTCAGTCAGCTATCATTCAAGGTTAATGAAAGAAATGAAAAAATTGGAGTACGTAGTCTCACCTTGGGTCGTAAACATGACAAGCCATTGTTGACCAACCAAAAACTCGATGAGTGTGATCAAACAAAACCCAGGATTTTGACAAGTCACCTCCACTGTCACACCGCATGCGATTCACCAAGTCCACGCCTGATGCTGGTCCTCGCAAAGACATCTTAAAGACATAACATTTGTCATTAGGGCCACCTTGTCCTGGGAAACGGCTACCTTGTATAAATGAATAGCGAGATCTTCTCTGTATAAGAAGGATGCTATCAAAGCCCTCTCCTGCTGGCATCAATTTTCTTTTCTCCTGGGATACAATGCGTCTAAACCTAAAAAACATAATTTCACAATAAAGAGAGGACCGAATGTAGAAAAATACTTCCAAATATAATTAAGGTATAGAGTGAATACTCACCTCTAGTTTTCCACAAGAGGACTCAACTCCTCCAAAAAATTGCAGAGCTCATGATCCCCAATACTTGTAGGTAGCTCATCATTTTGATTCATCATGGAGGAAAATAGCACATCCTTCACAATATCCATCTGTATTTTTTGAGGACCAGCACTTCTCTGGGTTTTTAGCACTTGAGAAACAAACATTTTCACGCGCTCCAACATCGACCTTGAAGTTCCTGGCTGAACTGGATGTTCATGCAGCCCAGTGTGGAGCATCATTCTTGTAATAGTTGTGTCACGAGGCATTACGTAATACACAATACATCTACACACTTGCACACAATGTGCAGTTTTGCGACAAAAGTGACAAACTATTTTAGATTTCTCATCCTTTGTCAAAAGTCCAATTGCAATCTTTTTTGTGAGATGTCCATGAAAGAAGGTGTTGTTATACCTTTTATTGTTCAAGTAAAAAGGACAGCTGAGTCTATGGCACTCCAAAGTACCAACACAATAGCTAATACGCACGGTACAACTTACAGACATGTTTGATGTTACTGGACGTGTCCATAGGTGACCATCATATTTTTGACAACAGGCAAAGACTAAGAAAGGTATATGATGTGAATAGCGAAGATTCTATTGAGATTATGTTTTATTGTTTTAGATATGCTTACTTGGGCTTGGTGTGTTTCTTACAGACAACAGGGGATACTCACTAAGATCTGGGCGTGTTTGTTTGACTCTTAGCGAGGAAGCTCAATCACGGACACCTTTGTCCTCACATGTATCTCCTGTTAGAGAGGAAACAGAAGCGCATAATTCTCTTGGTCATGAGGAAGAAGTGCTTGTGTTGGAGAACGAAATGAGCTCACCTCCTCCAACTCACACGGAGATTCCTGAATCTAGTACTGGTCAAGGGGAGACCCATAGAAGGCTTCTTGGAAAATCTATTGAATTGGGATTGCTTGGTGATGTATTCACTAAGTTTTTTGTGCAACGCAATTCCTCTACCCCATTGGTCCCTTTATGCAGGCTGATTCCAAATGAATCCATCCGTACAGTTTCTACCCAGCTTGAGGTGTTTCGTGATTCTTTTGACTGCCATGGTTATGTCGAAGCATCTCCTCCTTTTTTAGTTTCACTTACACGTCCAGGAAGCTCTATGTATTTCGCGGTCACACAAATAGACTTGCAAGAATGGGGACCAAACTGGGTGGTACAACATGACAGATTTGAGGATGAAATCAGAGGAACTGAGTGGGAGGATCTCAGTGGTAAGAAGTTTCTTGTATGGGATGGTAATCATCGTGTGAAGGCATGGATGTCTCGAGTGCGCGAAGGTATGTTCTTTTGAATGTCATAGAGTGATTTTATGCAACATTAAAAGTAATATATTGTAATATCTTTATTTTGCTTTCTCTAGCTTGGTCTCATAGCCCCTCACGCCATGTTCGGGTCAAATGTCAATTTTTGGTTGTGGACAAGAAGCAAGAAGGAGAATTGCTATTGGCTTTGCAATCTCAAAATGAGTAAGTGATCTCTCTCTACCTAATTATGGACATTGTGAAGTCATAGTTAAGTTCTTAGCTCATTGTGACTCTTTACAACACAGATTGGTGCGCACTAGTGTGACACCCACATTGTCACATGAGATCTTCATGTTTCAACGATTTGGAATGGCGGACAAATCATCCATATTGGACTACCTAGGTGAAGACGTAAGGAGGTGGGCTTTAATGGAGCTTAGTTTGGAGCGACGAAGTGGAGAGCAATGGTACAATGCTCCAGCTACAATCTTGGCACAGCTTGTGTGGAAGGTAGTGTTTGCATTTCCCAATATCATTAATAAACGGATTATCAATGTTTTTTAATCGTGTGAGTGATAATGAGTCCTTTTCGTTATACGTAGACACCGTTTGAAAATGCGGTGAAGCAAGCTATATCATGCATTGATAGACATGCCATGGGGTTGCAAGAATATGAGACAAAATGTGAGAAAGCCAGACGTGGTGTAGAGCAAACATTTCGAGATAGAGCGTACAAGATGCTCATAATTGCAAACCCATCCAATGGTGATGCATTCTTTCAACTCGTATATAACTATGATTGGTCCAAGAAGGGATTGGTTGCTCTGACCAAAGAAAAGCTCTACACAGTCGCCATATCTCGGATTTCAACTCAAAGGTATGTCACATGTCAATAAACCCCCCTTAACATAAACTAACCTTAATATCTAATCTCTTATGGGTTTGGTATGATGCTGAAATAGGAAGACGGAATTGCTTCAAATGCTTATGACCGGGAGGGCAAAGGACAAGGTAATTTCAAAGATGTTTGGGGATAACAAAAAGACGTTGCTGCATATGAAGAAAGAGTTGTATTGGGAAGAGCTAATAGGGGAGGCAGACTCTATTTTGGAGGGTTTATTGGTATATGATGATGTTATCTACATCCCACCATTTATGCAATGGGTGCAAGAGGAGCGATTGAAACACATACCATGGGCCTTCCATGAGGTGTGGGCAAAGATTGGAAAAGTAAAGGAAGGCCAAAAGCAACCTGAGGTGGAGAATGCCGCAAAGAGGGTTGTCTATAGGTATATATCTTCCAATGCCATTACATTTTTGTAGAAAATACATATACGCTTTTAAAAAAATATTTTAGTACTGTTTGTTTTATTTTGGACATGTAGGTGGGTGCAGCTACTCATTGGCCAAGGTCTAATGGACGAAGAGACGGAAGCAATCAAAGAATGGGTAGATCCAAATTCCTCGGAAACAATGTATCCGAAGGAATGGGTTGAGAGAGGGGTTTCTGATTGGGAATTTAAGAGATGTCCTTGGTGGTTGGACTATCCTCTAAATCATGTGCCTCCAAGTGAGGAGCTCCTAGAAAAAGGTACTTTTTTGCTTTCTACTAAATTATATGCATGTAAATGTAAATGTATATGTTTATGTAAACCTTCCTACCTATACATATGTAAACTATACATATGCATATTAGATACATATACATACAGATATATACATATACAAATACATATGTATATACATATGTATATATACATATGCATACATAAATACATACCTACATACATACACTAAATTCCTACATACATACAAAGTTCATGTTACATTTAAGAATTGGCATGTTAGATTTTAAAGAAACATTGTTAAGTTTTGATATATACATACCTACATACATATACATATAAATAGATACATATACCTACATACATATACATACACATACATATACATAGACACATGCCTACATACATATACATAGATACATACCTACATACATATACATATACATATGCATATACACATACACATACATGTACATATACATATACATAGATACATATACATCTACATACATATACATATACAAAAAGGTATGGGGATTTTTACCTTTTTACTAATTATCTTGATCTATTTCTTGAAGAATTTAAGAATTGCCAATCTGAGCTTGAAAGAGAGCCCCCAACTCAAGAAGACTCTAGAATACCTTCCCCACAGCCAACAATCTTGACCCAGTCTCCAGTAGTTGGATCCTCGCGCGTGGCCCCAAAACCATCCACACCACTGTCACGAGTGCCACAATCACACCAAGAGCATACATCTACATCATCTCAAGTGCAACGTGAGAGGCGAACAAAGAGACGTCTTGACATTATGCATGATGTTCAAGAGGGAGACCCCACAAATGAAAATCAAGAGAGAGACCCTCCAGAGCATCTTCAAGAGGGGGAGGTGTCAGGACAACGTGACATCATGGACATGACTAGTAAGAGTACTTTCCATTGCAAATTTATTTTGAGAAGTGTGTGCTTTCGAAATGCATCTCATTTTTTGTCTTGTTTACTTGCAGGTGAGAGATGTTTTTCACACATATTGCTGGTAGACATCCACACTCTTTCGGAGGGCTCAGATAGGTAAAAAGAATAATTTCACCATATAATTAGTTTTCCAAGTTGTACTTAAAAAAACCAAACATCATAAATCTTTTATGTAGTGTGGAAGAATTCTTGATGAAGATTCCCAAGGCTCTATCTCATAGAGGTGCTCCCTCAGATACAGTGGCTCGCCTCGTATGGGCTGACTTTCCTACAGGTTTACAAGTTGTTGATGTAGATACAGATGGGTGTCCCTCATGGAATCAAGTTTCTTCATCTCATTGATACGTGCCACACTCAGTTTTGTTGGTTTGTTTGTGGCTGATGAGGGTTGGTTTGTGTGTTTGAGTCTAATGGATCAACTTCCTAAAATATATTCCATGGGAAAGAAAGTTGGATTGGTCATGCATCGAACAATGTCTGTTCATGTGGAATCAAGTTATTTGTATGACAATGGAGAACGGGTAAGTCATAATCTCTAAAATATTTCCCTTTGTGTATACATGTTATGTGGTGTGGATATCCAAACATAATGTTTTCTCGTTATGGTAGGTGGATACATTGGCGCTTAGTATGTTCTATCGAGTAAATTGCCATGTCCCTATTATTGATCGTGAGGCTGGGCAAAATGTTTCAAAGAAGTTATTCAACGCTCAACGAAATTTCATTTTTGAGAAGAATAAGAAGCATCCATTCCAACGCACAATGGTCTTGGAGCGCTACATTCGAGGTGGTGCAGAAAGATCTCCTATGTTCTTTAGGTGAGACAATTTTCATTCTGGTCATTTTCATAGCTACTTTTTCAAAATACTTAGATGCACGTTTATGATTGTATTTCATTGTAGGTGGCTAGTGGAGACCTTCTCAAGTGAAGGAGATAGTGTCTTGGATGTTTTTGCGGGATGTGGAGGCTTGGGACGTGCATGCCAAGAGTTAAAAAGGCACTATATGGGGATAGAGAATGACATGGAGGTAGCCAAAGCATGTCTGGGAGATTTCTCATTAGGTCGGGATGACATGTAGAAGAATGCTATAATTTGTGGATCAAAAGACTTTGTATTCGAGATTGTCATGGTTTGGAAGTTTAAAGATCGATATATACATTTTTGATCTTTAAAAGATTATGTTTTATATTTAAGTAAGAAAGTATGTATGTATGGAATGTATGTATATATGTTAGTGCTGCGTAGGTGGCTCTTGTATATATGTATATGTATGAGGTGTATGAATGTAGGTAGATATATGTATATATATAATTATATCAATAAGTATGATGTGGATCAAAGACTTTGTAATCGAGATTTTCATGGTTTGGAACTTTACAGATCGATATATATATTTTTTATCTTTAAAGGATTGTTTTTTTTCCTTTAAGTAAGAAAGTATGTATGTATGTATGTATGTATGTATGTATGTATGTATGTATATATATTAGTATGTATGTAGGTAGCTCTTGCATGTATGTATGTATATGTATATTTTGTATGTGTATATGTATGAGGTGCATGAATTTAGTTACATATATGAATATATGTAACTATATCAATAAGTATGATGTGGATCAAAAGATTGAAATTTATATTGTTGATCTTTCAAAGCTTGTTATTTATATGTAAGTAAGTTCTTGGTCCTTTACAAAGCTCATAGTAAGTTCATGGTCCTTTGCAAAGCTCGGACTCCTTGTTCATTGCTCCAAAAAGCTCGGCAAAAAAAGCTCGCAAAAAAAATCCCCCCATTGAAAGTGGAACTAGTAGCCATCAAGAACACCAAGAAGGAAGAAGGGGAGATCAATGAGAACACTCTCACAGCCATCAAAGAAGAGATCTCCAAGGAGATCACAAAGGACATGGAGGGAAAACTCGAAGCCAAGCAGTCAGGATGGGTTGAGGTGGTGAAGAAGAACATCCGCAAAGAAGTGAGGGAGGAGACTCAAAGGGAAGAACATCAAATCATTCACACCACCATTAAGGAGGAGAAGATGAGCCTGCCGCCTCAACATTCGAATCACAAGTATAGCTGAGACACCCAACTCCACTCTCGAGAAAGATGGATAGCTTCTATGCATGCAGCTATGCTACAGGGAAAAGGACCCTCTCCCCTTCACCAAAGCATGGAGAGCCAGGAAAGACTCAACACATAAGCGAGCCCTCATCCTACAGTTTGTAAGATTCCTCCCCAGCCTCTCAGGATGGCCAATATCTTCCCCTGTAATCAAATCCCTCTTCAGAAATATAAAAGATCTTGTTCCTACCTGCTCTGGCTTAGAGAGAGAAAATATTCTAGAGAGAGATTATTCAAATTTTGAATATTTTTGGATGGAAAAATATCTCTTCTTATTAAAATAAGTTCCCCTGAAACAGAAGTTCAAAAAGATTTTCAGAAGGTGCATTAAAAATCAAGTATAATCTGTTCAAGGGACCTTATCCTAGGGGTCCAAAATTTCAAAAAAAATTAAATTAAGGTTTTGAGGGGCCAATCAGATTCATCCAAATGTGTGGAGAAGATAAATAGAAGAAATAAAAAAAATCTCCCAAAAATGAGTAAATACTCACATAAGATGAAGAGTGGACTAAGGACCAAAGGAATTACTAAAAAAATGGATTTTTGACACCTCACATAAGTTGAAGAGTTGACTAAGGACCAAAGGAATTACTAAAAAAATGGATTTTTGACACCTCACAATGGGAATTTCCCCCTCATGAAGGAGGCGTCTACTTCACATGTGTGGTGGAGTTTAAGATTATCAAAAATTGAGATATTTCATCTCTCCTCTCTCCTAATTCAAGTCTAGTTTCAAAAAGTAAGCTAAACTGACCTAAAAATGGTTAAAAATTGACCAAACTGATCTGGAAAACTCTAGAATGAGTTTGCTTGGTTAGAAGCTCACTTTTTCCCTTAAATAGAAGCCTCCCCCTTTGTTGAAGCTTAATAGTGTTTTATGCACTGTTACTCTACTCCTCCCAAGAGCCAAGAACTGTGAATTTCTTAATAATTCACTAGTTTTTTACCATTCCCTCTTCTAAAGAATTGGTGGCCACTCTTGTTGCTAACAAGAGTAGATCCCTCAAACCATCAAGCCAAAGGAAAGCTCCCAGAATTTCAAGTAAGAAATCTTACTTTTTCTTATTCTTTTAATGGTTTTAATCGTGATGCTCCAGGAGTGGATCCTAATTGGGATCCAATTCTTGCTATCCCTTTGATCAGAGTTCATATTTGTGTTTTGCATGCGCTGGTTAGAATAATTGAGAAACTAGTCTACATGTACATCGAATTTGCATGGATTATGAAACCAACATTAGAGAGTGAAAGAACTATTAAAAAAATAGAGCAAGTGCTTTCAGATGCAAGTTTACATTGTGGTCAAGTGAAGATTGAGAAGGACTTGAAAAGATCAGGGAAGACAGGAAATGTTCCTAGCAAACCATGTTTTGGAGGTGCAAAAGCCAGAAAGTTCTTATCTAATCATACCAACATTAGAGAGTGAAAGAACTATTAAAAAAATAGAGCAAGTGCTTTCAGATGCAGGTTTACATTGTGGTCAAGTGAAGATTGAGGACTTGAAAAGATCAAGGAAGACAGGAAATGTTCCTAGCAAATCATGTTTTGGAGGTGCAAAAGCCAGAAAGTTCTTATCTAATCATACCCAGAGAGGTCACCTGGGTACAGATTTTGAGGTGTGGAGAAAGCTTCATGCAGCTGTACCTGATCGAGGCTCTTCGGGACAAGCAAGGGTGGCAAAGGCCAAAGCGTGGTTGTCACTTGATTGCCTAGCACCTTTGTTGCAAAAAGGCAGGTTTGAAGATGGGGATGTTGAGAAATTTGAGGTAGTTGTGACAGAGTTCTACACTAGCTATGAAAAGGCATGGGGTGCGACAAACTTGACACAATACATGGTTATTACTTGAATACCTATAGCTTTGAGTTTTTATTGTTGTTCAAAATATATTGTACGATACTAAATGTCTTGTTGTTGTTGAGCATTTGTAGCACATTTTTCATGCACATGGACCCTTTTTTGCGGAAGAGTGTGGAAGCCTTGGGATTTGGTCTACGCAAGGCATGGAAAGATCTCATTGGCAAGCACGTTGTGCCTATCAACAAAGGGCCACTCAACATGGAGGAGAAGTGAAGAAAAGTAATCCCATGAAGCAACTATGTCAGTGGTGGTATAGGCGGATTCAAGTGAGGGCTCGTGTGAAGATCAAACAGTCTAAATCAGCTGTGTCATGTGCAATAGGAGAGACGCAGGCTGAGCGGAGACGATCAATATATGTCTCCTAATCACAGGGGAGGCAGAATCATGATGAATGGTTAAGACAATGACAAAGACAGGGTAGAGTGTGGAAGAAAATTGATCATTGAAATACATATTATAAAACAATGATGTAACTTCAAAAGATTTTAAAAGAACAAGAGCTTTCATCTATGTCCCATACAAATGTTTTCAATATATATACATTTCATAGTTTTTAATGGTAAGCAAGAAGAGTATCGAGAAATTTGAAGAAACTTCTTAACAACTGGAACAATCTAAATCTATTATTGTGGAGCAGAGACATTCCCCAACCGAGCCCTTTTTGATGAAGTTTCTACAACATCTTCTTCTTCCTCTATCAATGGCACAACAGGGACCATTGGCCTTGCTGTTCTAAGAAGATGCTTCTACTCACAATCACTCTCAATAGATTAGGATCTGTGATTCCACATGCCAAGCCGTAAGTAGCATATGTTAAATAATATTTACATCTCAATGAATATACTCCTGGTTCCTCCCCAAAAAATCAAACAGCTGCTTGCCGCTCTAGAAGTATTGCCGTGTTTGCATTCAGCTTTAAGTGATAGCCACCTAGACACCTGGATAGAGTCTTTATCGCCATCAGAGGAAAACTTGCATTGTCCTTGGAGAAGCTAGCATGAAATATTACAACTTGAGGGAATTTTAGGCGATGTATATATGTTCCTAATGTCGAATCGTGGCGCAATCCCACCATACGCTTGCCTGAAGCACGTTTGAGGAATGTGTCTTCATATATTTCCAACTGAAAAAATAAAGGAGCATTAGCCCAGAAACAACATCACCAAACAATCCAGGACAAAGTTGATAAAGCCAAATCCGCAACAAAAGTACGAAAACACAACAAAAGAAAATAACCTCTTGGTTCTCATCTGCTTCAAGCAAGGTGTCTTGCCATAAATTAGTGCTCGAACTAGGAACGGTTTCCGCTGTCTTACTTGGCACATCCCTAAACTCTCCCATGTTGGTAATATTCAGTCTTTCCCTTGCTTCTTGTAGCTCTTTCTCTGTGGTATCTTTTCCTTCATATTTAAGGGCATAGATCATCTTTAGTGTTGCAGATAGGAACTGGGTGTCTTTCACATGGCTATCCACTAGTAAGTACTTATCTATCCCATCATCATCTACAAAATTGTCATCAACCTCCAGATTTTGGGCTATGAAGGCTATGCAATGGTTCTCCCTTAAGTTAAATACATGTTGTATGTCTATCAGCAATATATACTCTGAATCTCCTACTTGGTAGGAGGGGAGCAATGGCGTTGGAATGGGGGAGAACTCATCTGATTCAATCACAGGCTGGCCTACGTCAGTGTTTTGTTCTCTCAATGCCTCAATATCAACCGCCACACTAAGCTTCCTCTCTTCTTCAACATTGAACTCCTCAATCACATGAGGAGTGTCCTCCTCTTCAGCAACATCCTCAACGGTGGGACTAGCCTGACGAGAAACCGTGTCTTCACTTTCATTTGTCGCATGCGGCTTTGTACATTCTTCATCTGTTAATTGCACGTTCATGTGCAAGAAGCATAAGAAGGCATAAGAGTATTCCATCAAGCGGCATTTTCTTTTGTGAAAAGGGCATGGCAAAGCTCTCTTCTTATCACATGGTACCTTGTGCCAATCCCTGTTTAACCTCCTTTGCTTCTTCTCCGGCGACACCTTGAGATTAAAATGAATGTAGTTTTTGTTGAAATTATAGCAGTGTGATGAGCTATGGTGGATCAAATACTAGAATCACCATCATTAACAAAGTGATTAGTAATAATTAAGATGTGATTAGTGAGTAATTAACAAATAGTTTAATGTAGGCATGGATAATAAAAAACCAGCAAATTCTCATTAGGCCAATGCCTCAATTTATAGAGTTTACATCCAAGCATCTAATCCCACTGATTTCTCCTTGATTCACTCCAAACACCATATTGGAGAATATGGGAATTTCCCACAAGTTTGGGACACGTGGTCAAAAGTTTGGATTAACCATAACTTGAACACCACTAATCCAAAATGAGCGCTTTATAGCTCTTTAGATTCCATTTTTCAAGCGCTTTCCAACGATAGGTCATATGATAGGGTTTTGAGAAACTTACAAACATGTTATCCATGCCCCCTTTTTTAAGTATTCAAAAATGGGAATTGGGAAATTCCCAAATTCACTAATATGGTGTTTCCACCTCTCCCAGAATATCTCCACCTCTTTTGCTTGATTCTCTCCACCTCTCCCAGAATATCTCCACACTTCCTAAATCTTCTCATGCTACCCTTTATTCTCTCCCAGTAGATTCTTCTCACCTTTTCACAGGTTCTTTCACATTTACACATTCTCTTTTACAGCCTCTTGCCAAGGGCTTGTTCTCACACACACCCTATTCACTTGCATATTTCAAGAGTTTTTCCCATCAATCATCACTGTATCTTCATTTGTGAGCTCATCAAACTCTTGCTTTGCCTCTTCAAAGTATTCGGGATGGCTAGAAAGTGTATCCTCCAGAGAAAAATCGCAATTGACCAACGAAATCGAATGGTGCAAATCATGACGTCCACATTTGTAGAGGAAGTCATACAACAGAGTTGCAGGTGTTTCTTTAATCTCTTTGTCCACATCAAACTTGACTTGAACTTGCGCCATGGCTAAATTCAAGGGTGTAGATAAGACATGGAAATTATTAGTTCAAGCAATGAATCAAGAGACAGTCAGTCTTAAACACCAAATCTCTGTGTGGTGAATGGATTCAACATAACGCGAGAGGAGATGCCAGAGGAAGCCAGGTATTCCTCCTCGCGTTGTAGTGAATCTATTTTCCCTAACGCAAATAAAATTGCAGCTTTGTCAAGGACCTCTTCTCGCGTTATGGTGAATCGTGAATCGATTCACCATAATGCAAGGAGGCATATTGTGCTTCCTATGGGACCTTCGCTCGCGTTATGGTGAATCGATTCACCGCTACATGAGGACTTTTGCATTCTTTTGTGCCGCCTCTCACGTTATGGTGAATTACAAATAAAGATATTTCTCATGTACCCATACTGAGAGAGGAGGTGCCAAACGAATTAAAATAGTCTTCCTCGCATTGTGGTGAGTCAATTCACCATAATGCGAGGAGTCAAAGGTTTACGATTCACCATAACGTTTCTATCATGAAAAAACAAAGGAAGGAGTTCTGCTAGAATGAAACCAAGAGAACGAAATAACAAAAGGAGAAGGAAGCACAAAAGAGATAAAAATACCAGGAAAACGAATCGACGTTGGTCGCAGGAGATGGAGATGAAGGAGGTTGTCGTTATCTTTGATGTAGATGAAGGAGGTTGGAGGTTTGTCTTTGTCGTTTGATACAAGACGATGAAGGAGGATGATTGATGAAGGAGGTTGGAGGAGATAGTCATTGATGGAGATGAAGGCCGTTGGTGGGGAGATAAATGAGAATACGACCGGATGGGTATCCAAGAGAGGCAATTAAAAACCGTTTTTAATGCTATACGATGACACGTCAGCGCCGCCTTTTCACCCGCCATTCCATGAATGCCACATGGCAGCCCGCCATGTACCTAACACGTGTACACGCTATAAAGACTAATCAAAGCCGTTAATCACGCCACCTTTTCGTCCTCTTATCGATTTTCACCCGCCATTCCATGAATGCCACATGGTAGTCCGCCATGTACCCAACACATGTACACGCTATAAAGACTAATCAAAGCCATTAATCACGCCACCTTTTCGTCCTCTTATCGATTTCGCCTTGTCCGTCCTCCTGTTTGCCTCCTTCCAACTTCCGACTACCCCCACACTACTGAACCGATATTCCACCTCCTACATAGTCTCCATCCATTCCCACGCATGAAATGTGAGTTTTTGTATACTACTTGATTGTTTTGTGAGTTTTTAGTATATTCCTTGATTGTTTGCCCTCTGCCATTGAATCTTGCTTTATGGTGATTCGATTCACCTTAAAGCAGACGACGGGCCATTAGAATCTCAATACGGCTCCATGTGTTATGGTGAATCGAATCACCAAAATGCAAGATGGAATGGTAAGAGA
Organism: Cibotium barometz; assembly: GCF_041138505.1. Classification (NCBI taxonomy): domain Eukaryota; kingdom Viridiplantae; phylum Streptophyta; class Polypodiopsida; order Cyatheales; family Cibotiaceae; genus Cibotium; species Cibotium barometz. Next base: position 49,839,076 of record NC_141083.1, read on the forward strand.
TTCAGGATAATCCTCCTCCCGTTGTAGTAAATCGATTCACTATAACGCGAGGAGGATTGTTTTGCTTTGAGACTGGTCCTTCGTCTCGCGTTATGGTGAATCAATTCACTATAATGCAAGATCAAAGGGCAAAGGATTCACGATAATCCACCTCGCATTGGTGTCAATTAATTCACCATAATGCGAGGAGGATTATTGTGCTTTCAGTGGCCCTTCATCTCGCGTTATGGTGAATGGATTCAACATAACACGAGGAAGTGCATATTGCTTTCTTGGCCACCCTCTCTTGCATTATGGTGAATTGTTAATCGTGTACTACTGAATAGCTAAGTTTTCTGCACTTGCTTGCATTTTCAGATGGCTCGTGTAAGGCATACAGCTAGACCTAAGGAGACAATGCGGGTCCTTCATCTAGTGGGAAGAAGATGGGCACTCTGAATGCCTCAAGATCGAGGAAATCAAGCAGTCATTCCCGATTATCCAAACTGTAGCCTCCTAGACAAAGGCGTTTCGCAGAGCATTCGTCACAGTGCTGCGAGAAATCACGCGATTTATGAAGCACCCGACTGCTGCTATTCCAAGATTACTTTTCCAGATGCTTATCAAGAGAATTTGCGAGGAGCGAAATGGAATTTTGTTTAGGTAGAAGGCATCGGCCCTGTTTTGCTTGCAGGAGGCCGCGGAGGATTGGATGATTGATTTTTTTTGGATAGTTACGTTCTTGCGGCCCACGCACACAGGGTCACAGTGATGAACAAAGATTTTTTCAGCCTAGTAGCCCTTCGTTTTAGATATGATAAGTTACTTAGGCCAGTTATAATTACTGATGCACGAATGGTGCAAATATTGGATATCCGTCCCGTTCAAAAAGTGAGAATTGAAGAGGTGACGGAGGGAGTTCCAGAACATGAACATGAGACTCAGGCAAATTTTCGAGCAAGCGCTCAAAGGAAACATCATGTGGCAATGCTTGCATTGCAAACAAAAAGAGAAAATGTTCACGCACTCCACGCTATGAATCGGGAGGCGCTTCAATTTTTGTTGCCAGAGTTCTATGTACCCTATCATATTAGAGGGCAAAGATGTTATTTCCCGAATCATGCTGAGGAGATCTAAAAAAAATTATTCTAGAACTGAAGTCAAAGTGCTCAGATGTGTTTTAAGGTATACTCTTTTCTCTATCCTCCCACAATTTTTCATTCTTGGCTCTTAAAAGTTTATGCCTAACTCTTGATATGTTTTCTTGTAAAGTTTTATTATTTCGCAATTGCTCGAGGATGTACAGCATCGGGTGTTTCAAATTGATTCGCTGGTGTCAACACTTTTGCTAGTAGAGTCAGTTCCCTACCTTGATGTGCTGAACTGGTTTCGGGAGGTCCAGCTGGTTTCGGGAGGTCCAGCTGGACAATGCTCGAGTAATTTTTTTGGCATATCATAAAAAGTGAGTTTGTCTCTATATCTCTCTTGCATGATGTTTATACGAATCACCATACACGAGTTATATAGTGCTTCCTTTGGCACGTGCTCTCGCTTCACAGTGAATCGATTCACCACAATGCAAGGAGGCATTTTGTTTTTCATTTGGCTTGAAACTAATAGAAATATATTTGGATGTGATGCAGTGCCCATTGGAGACTTGTTCTACTCGATGTGCAAGACAATGTTATTTACCTTGCAAATTCGACATCTGGTGTCCATGGCAATGTTTTGCTGTGAGTTAAAATCATTACAATACATATTATTGTTTAAGTTAGAAGTTCGGATTGATCAGGATATTGATTGGTCTTTGTTTGCAGTGGTGTCAGGAAACTAATGGCCTCTTATGAGAGCCTGAGCATGGACACCGACACCCTAGAGTGAGCGACCATTCGAACGGTTAGTGTGCCCAAACAAGATGATGGTTATAGCTATGGATGGAGGGTTGCTCTCAATGCATTGTTGCTACTACGGAGCATTTTTCAGCTCCCTTCAGAGGATGTAAGCATTTTTCAGCTCCCATACGCATGCGTACTCTTGTTTATCTTCTTGTATATTGTCATGTTGATCTTATGCCTTGATGAATTGTGATGGCAATTTCCATCCATGTCTCGTTACATGGACCTAGACATCCAAACGTTTAGGAAAATGATTGCGAAAATGATCGAGGTCGCAGAAGCAATGCCTCCAGATGGCCCAATGGACTTCATTCCGCCCAATCCATGAGGGGGATAGGCCCCCTTAGCCTCTTAGATGGGCTCCATACTTGGGAGAAGAGCCATGGCTCCATCTTGAAGCCCAGGCCTATGGGTTCGAGTGATATATAGTTTTTTCCATATGGATGTGTTGTTGGATTGCTTCTTCCAACAAATGTACTCCACTTTGTAACATGCTATTTGTAAATATGCAACTACACTTGTACATTTATATTTTTTTACACATATTTAGTGTTATTGGAGAGAGAACATCAATTGTAAATGCACTTTTAATTTGAAAATCAGAGGATCAAATTTGCTACTGTGTTCCTTCACTTCTTGTGAAAATAACTCTTTTGAAATAAAAATAAATTTCTTTATGCATCTTTCTATGCATAAAATGAAAATTGATGAAATTAACTCTTTTGGAATAAAAATAAATTTCTTTATGCATCTTTCTATGCATAAAATAAAAATTGATGAAAGTAACTCTTTTGAAATAAAAATAAATTTCTTTATGCATCTTTCTATGCATAAAATCAAAATTACACTTTTAGAATACACAATTGGTGGGGAGTACTCTTTTTTGGATAATAAAAGATAAAACTTATTTCACCAATTTTTAGAAAATTTTGCCATAATCTCCTTTGTATGGCTAACTATTTTTCAAATTTTCCTAACTTAAAATTACTTAAAAAGTATCCCCAATTGGTTTTAAGCACTCTAAACTAATCAAATTTCACTTTTAAAAGAGACAATATGAAAAGTTTAATTCCAACAATTAGATTACTTAACTAGGATAAAGAAGGGCTGAAGAATGAGAGAGGGGAAAGCCTTTCCAAGAAGGCATAGCATTTTAAGATAACAAACAATTTAGAAAACCATTAAAAGAATAAGAAAAAGTAAGATTTCTTACTTACATAAAATTCTAGGAGCTTTCCTTTGGCTTGATGGTTTGAGGGATAATAATCTTCTAATTATCTAGTTGAATCCTAATTTTCAATTCCTTCCTTCATCGGTGTACCTACGGCATCATTGGCAACCAGAACGCTCACTACCTGTTCACTCAATGGCCTTTTCAATAGTTCCTAGCTCATAGTACCCGATAATATAATCACATAAAAATATCCAGATGGAATCTCCGTTGAAGATCAGCAAGACCAACGAATCCATATAAAAGAGCCATGGACTCATTCGTTGAGGACCAGTAAGGTCAATCAACCAGATCCATACCCGAATTCAGAAAACAACTCTTATTCCTTGTTCCAATATCTTCCTCGACGTACTCATGGGTATCTTCAGTGACCCAGAGCCCGAGCACTGTTTCAGCACCCTCTAGGATCCTTCGCAGGTCATCTATCGCTTCACTCATAGGCCGCTTCCTTGGTCCCTCATCCACTGTACCGGAAGCTCACCGTTTAATCAAACCGAGGCTGGTCAAGACCTTGGCCGACCTTGCTATGCGAGATGTCCTTTGATGACTCTCCGTCTCACAGTAGTTGCAACTTTAACAGATAGGTCTCCACGACCTCAGCATTCTTGACATAAAACAGTCATTTAAAAACAGATTTCACAAACAAATACAGTTCCAACAAACAGATTTCACAAACAAATACAGTTCCAACAATATTTCTATCTTTTCTCATTACTCCGCATCCTTTCACATTAGACCCCATCTTTTTTTCATCTTACCACAATTTTATTTTCATCATCAATCCCTATCACATCACATCATTCCTACATCAAATCACATCCAATCGCATCATCCACACATCATCCATACATCCATACATCCATCCACATCAATCCACACGTCAATCCACATCATTCAAACATCCATGCACATCAATCCACATTATCCACACATTAATCCACCTCATCTATACATCCATCCACATCATCCACATCATTCACTCATCATACACACACCAATCCATATCAATCCACACATCCATCCATATCTTCCATACATCCATCCACATCAATCCACACGTCAATCCATATCATTCAAACATCCATGCACATCACATTAGGAAAATTCTGGACTCAAAAGAGGGCTATTTCAATAATAATATAATAATAGACACATAGATTGAGTGACATGAAATCAAGCAACAACAATATTCACCGGTGGTTGGACCTCTGTACAAACCCACCTAAAATGTGGAGAAACTCTTATCTTCATGAAATATTAAAAAAACCATCACCTTGTCTTAAAATATTTTAAACCGTTTTTTTATCAGCACCTAACACAACAAAATAATGTTTTCCACATTCCTGTGTTAGACGTGGAGCACTAAATAATTCTATCTACCACCCCTAGAACTAATGATTTTGAATGCTTGGAATAGATAGATACCCAATCTCCTAGTTATTCCCTCAACTTGGTTCCACTTTTAAAACTCGAAACATCTTTGGCGCCCAAAAGGACACACCGTCCCTCATTTCTTCTTCCCTCCTTGATCCACAAAAGTGGTTAGCCCAGTCATCCACTTTCTGCTACTTCTTCTTTCTCATACGTCTGTTAATCTCTCATGGCAACCAAAAGTGGACTGAAACAAGCAAGGAGCAGTATCTCATCTGTTGTGTTGTATAACATAAAAGACGAGAACGAAGAATAGATTCCCCAAGTATACAGGAAGTACTCTTGGGTCACTATGCACCCAGGAAAACGTGGCCACTACCGAGTGAAGGGAAAGGCATCTAAAGACTTGGCCAAACATTGGAAAGGAAGGATCCTTGACTTCAAGATGGCACTAGGAGGGAAAACTGTCAAAGAAGTGTTGATCCAGCATGTATGCAAAAAGAGATCAACGTGGGACCATTGGAAGGACTTCCAAGACATAGACCACATTGTAAGTGCTTGTGTTTTGTATTCCAATGTTCCAAATAAGGTGATTGATATACATTTTTCTGCCTTGCACAGACTTGTACCCATCCAATCTCCAAGAGTGGGAGCCTACATAATGCTTGATGGGATTCTTGAATGTCGTACATGGTGAGGTGGGGGAACTTCAATATGAAGGTCGTGCACCAAGTGATCTCGCAAGAAGTAGAATATATTTCTATGACTCATTTTATACCTTGCCCACTCAATCGAGTCGACATGGAAAGTTGGAACGTATTCCTTTGCCTGCACTTGATAGTCCTATGAGTGGCCATTACTTGATACAGAAGTGATAGAGTCATACAAGACCAAAATGTTTAATGATATTAAATGTGCTATGAAGCCTAGCATTGGTGCAAGAAATGTCCGCTTAAGTTTGTTTGTTCCAATTGCATGCTTTGTTGATTTATTTTTTGATTGTAAATAATTGAGAAAAACTAGAACAACTTTTATGTGCAAAGATATAGATGAAGCCTGGCTTGATCATTTGTTTGACAAAGGTTGGAGAGTGAAATCATCAAAGGGAGATGATTTGATCAAATGTCGATTGAACACCTGCGACATTGCATTTCGCTGAGTGTTATAACATTCAAATGTCTTTTTGTGAAACAGTTATAAAGCTTATTTGATTATACTCGGGAAATTATCCTAATGATATTTTGGAATCAGATACTATAATGCCAGGCAACATCTGTGCATGTCATTTACTTATAGAAGGTGGCAATGGATCAACAACAACTGGGAAAGCATGGACCAAGATACGAGAGATGGCAGCCACTCTTGCTTGATAGATATAGTTATGAATTCGACAGGGTCACCCATCATTGACATTGGAAGTGGAAGAGAATTGGACTCTCGAATATGTTAGGAAGGAATTAGAAGTAGCTATTCAGAATCCTCCAGATCAATTTTACTTCAAGCTTGATGATCGGAAGGTAAGTAGAAGAAGAGAGCATCAGATCATTTGTAAAGATGTTGTAGCCCCACATGAATTGGAGGCACTAGAAGATATATGATGTGACCATGTATATGTATACGGTGACAATGTATTTTCCATATGCAATAAACTTATCTATTCAGAACATTGCTTTTGTAATACTTTATTGTTTAAAACAATGTATTGAAGGTAAAAATTCCCCAATTGAATTTTTATTGAAGGCAAAAATTTCCCAATTAAACATTGCTTTTGTAATGCTTTATTGAAGGCAAAAATTTCCCAATTGAATTTTTATGTACACAAGGCCTAAAGTAAGAAAACAAGAAGTGAAGGAACACAGTAGCAAATTTGATCCTTTGATTTTCAAATTAAAAGTGCATTTACAATTGATGTTCTCTCTCCAATAACACTAAATATGTGTAAAAAAACATAAATATACATGTGTAGTTGCATATTTACAAATAGCATGTTACAGA